>NC_080381.1:45625794-45941915 GCF_014773155.1 Arachis stenosperma | reverse complement strand
ATCAGAAATAGTCAAACAAATAAGTCTCCGTTCACATCACAACACCGAATTAGAGAAAACAAGTAGAACTTACTGGTATAAACATTTCAGCACAAGCTTCAAAATCCCCCAATAGTTCTTTGGATAAAAGCAAAGTAGATGGCAAGCCTAGAACAAAGCAAATAGCAAAAAACCAAAATCAGGAATGTGGCAAGAACCTGACCTATATACAACGTCCTTGAATGCCAACAAACATATTAAGACAGAATATAAACTTGTCAAAGTAATGAAGGTTAAGCATAATACATAGAAAAACTTGAATTCTCTAGGGAGGCAATGAACATATAAAGTTAATTTTACATTTTTTATGCTTTCTGCTTGATGTGAAACACGCAAGTCAATAAAATTTGAACAAAGCCGCCAGTAAATTTGAACAAAAAAAATCTAAATTTAACAATGTGATTTTTCGTCACTTTTAAATTGAATGTTCACTCCCTTTGCAGTCATTATCCATTTCATGTTACACAGCATGCTCAGTCTCCCTTAATCCTGTTCCTTGCTGGGAAATATGAGATTTATACTAAACAAGGAAACATAAGCTAGCAAAAACTAAGTACCCAGTGAGAAGAGTTGGAACCCTTAGTTTCATGCGGTTGCGAATCTGTCCAACAAGAGACTCAACCAAGGCAACTCTCCGAAGCTTGTTTGGAGGAGCTCCAGTCAATATTGATTTCAAACTTTCAGTCTCTGCTCGCCAAGCAGTTTCCAAAGAGTTCTCAGATGCTGCACTCCCAGACTGTGCAGAAGCTATAGATATAGATTGGCCAATCAAAGAAACCCATGGAATATCAGATGTTTTGGGGGGTCCCTGGTTTAATAGGAGAGCCTGCACTGCTGCAAGAGCTTTTGGTTCTGCAGCAGCCTTATCAATTTTACTGATAACACCAACTGTTCTAGAGGCTACAATTGAAAACCCCAAGAAAAAGACTAGTTAAAGGAAACATTACCATGAGCTTATGATTAGGTAAACATAACGATGAAGTTTCTAAAATTAAGCGGTTTAATGGTGTTAGGTGCCCTCTTTCCTAAATACTTAAATTGTTAATGGAGATTCTTGAATGGCAAAATATCACTAACATGCCCTCAAAAAATTCCATTTGGGCTTAGAGTTGACAATGCAGAGGCTTAATCTGGTTTCTGCTAGAACTCATTCATTTAAGAGATAGGTATACCCAAGGATCAAACTCTTAAGTCTTAACCTCATTGTCAAAAAGGAAATGATGCTACATCTAGGACCAACTCTTTAAAAAATTTTAAGTTCTTAAATGGAATCTCAAGATTGATTTTATGTATCTAACAAATAGCTATGAATTTGAGATGAGGTGACAGGATAATACAAAGCAAGAAGAGCTTAAAACACACATTTTGCATCATATTCCTTTGCCACTCTGAGGGCTCGTGATGCAGAAATTTCTGGTGGCTGAGAAGCAGGAATGACTACCAGCTGGAAAGCAGAAACTGATGAACTTAATGCTCTTATTAAAGTTCTTGAATGTGGTAACAGTAAAACAAGTTAAGGGCAAGGCTCTTATTAAAGTTTTTGACAAAAATTTTAGACTAAATCCAGCAATTACAAAACAGTAAAACACTCAAACAGAGATGTATGTATACTGATGAAATTAGAACAACTTGGCAGATATCAACAAAATTGGAATAAAACAAAGGTAAAAGCATGATAGGTTCAGAAATTACAAAATTGAGACCAAGACAAGAAGGATGGTGATGCTGGTGCTAGCATTCACGGCCGGAACCCTTAACAGAACGGCAGTAGCTTCAAAGGGTCTGAGATATCAAACCCTAATGGAAGAGGGGCGTAATTTGAGGAGTAGTAGTGGCATTCGTGGCTCTGGTAGCAAGGACGCGATACCAGTTCACCTCCAGCGACGGCGAGCTCCACTGACGGCGACTGGGTACAGCGGCGGTGACAGAATCGGCTTCCCTTCTCTCATGTGCTTTATTGGCTTCCATCAATCTGTCTCTCTCAGCGTCGTTCTCCCTTTCTCCTTCAAGCTCGACGGCAGTGGAACTAACGGCAGCGGCGGCAACGCATGGCAGCGGCGGCAACGCATGGCAGCGACGAGGACGAACGACGTGAACATCTCCGTCAATCTCTCTCGACACCTCTCCCTCATCCCTGTTCAACCGGCACCAGGGCGGACTTCACGTAACAGCGGCGACGAGTGTACAGGGCGCGGCGACTTCCTTCCCCTCTCTTCTCCTTCGATTCCCCCTTCTCCCTTCTCTGTCTCTTTTTTTTTACTTCAAGCTTCCTGTTTTCGTTCTTCCGCTTTCTGAAGGTATGTCTGCGTTAATTGTTTATGAAATTAGGCCAGAATTGAGTTTTAATTTGGGAAATTAGAGGTAGAATAAAATATACACGAGTAATATAATAATTTTATAAAATATTTATAATAAAATAATAATTTAAAAATTAAATGTAATATTATAAAAATTAATTTTGAAATATATAATTTTATTTTTTAATTTATTAATGAGTTTAAATAATTATTTTTAATTTAAATTTTAAAATGAATATACTAATCATATTTTATAAAATTTAGTTTAAATTTGGGTATATTAATTATTCAGATTATATGATATAATTTTTCATTATTGTTCTATTACCAAAATTTTAATTTTAATTTTTATAAAATAACTAATTATAGTAAAAATTGTACATAAACATTAATTAACTTAAACTCAATGTATTTATAAAGATTAATTTAATCATTCCTAATAAATTAATTTCTAAGAGTTCAAATTAATAAAATAAACCATAATTTATTTATAATAAAAATTTCTTAAATTTAATTATATGATACTCCCATTTAAAATTAATAGTATTCAACTTAATTTTTTAGTTATAAAATTATATTTAAAATTTTAATATTTAAAGTAAATCATATAAAATTATTATTAGTTTTAATTATTAAAATTTTTAAATTTTAAAAAGATAAAATATTTAAAATTATAAAAAATACATAAAAATCTTAATTAAAATTCAAATGATTAAAACTGTGACCATAGACTCCTTTAAGTCACCCTCCAAAACTGTGACCACAGACTCCTTTAGGTCACCTCCCAAAATCGTGATCATAGACTCCTTTTCGCCATTGTAAAAAACTGTGACTAAAGACCCCTTTAGGTCACCCCCCAAAATCGTGACCATAGACTCCTTTAGGTCACCCCCAAAACCATGACCATAGACCCTTTTAGGCCACCCTTCTAAAAAACCGTGACCATAGACCCTTTTTGGTCACTGTAAAAAAATTGTGACCGTAGACACCTTTAGGTCACCCCCAAAACCGTGACCATAGACCCTTTTAGGCCACCTCCAAAACTGTGACCACAGACCCCTTTAGGCCACCCCCAAAATCGTGACCATGGACTCCTTTAGGTCACCCTCCAAAATCGTGACCATAGACCCTTTTTGGTCACCCTTCCAAAAAACCGTGACTATAAACCTCTTTTTTGTCACTGTAAAAAACCGTGACAATAGACACCTTTAGGTCACCCCCAAAATCATGACCATAGACCCTTTTAGGCCACTCCCAAAACCGTGACCATAGACCCCTTTAGGTCACCCCCTAAAACTGTGACCATAGACCCTTTTAGGTCACCCTTTTTTGAAAAATCGTGACCATAGCCCTTTTTGGTCACTGTAAAAAACCGTGACCATAGACCCTTTTAGATCACCCCTAAAACCGTGACCATAGACCCTTTTAGGCCACCTCCCAAAACCGTGACCATAGACCCCTTTAGGTCACTCCAAAAACCGTGACCATATACCATTTTAGGTCACCATTTTTTAAAAAACCGTGACCATAGACCCTTTTAGGTCACCCCTCATTACCGTGACCATAGACCCTTTTAAGCCACCCTTTTTTAAAAAACTGTGACCATAGGTACTCTATGGTCACCCTTTTCCAAAAAAATCGTGACCATAGCTTTTTTTTAGTCACCCTAAAAAACCGTGACCATAGAGGGTCTATGGTCACGGTTTTTTACTGTGACAAAAAAAATATTGCCATAGACCCAAAATGTTATAGTGCCTTGAAATCTAATATTGATTCATTGGAAGAAGATTTCAATAATAGTTTTTCAGATGAAAAAATTGTGTTTTTTTCGAGGTTGAGAAATCCCATGAAAAGCAAAAGAAAGAACAAATGCTCAAGCTCAAAGGAACACAAGAGGAATTTCAGCAAGGTCATATGCCATCATTGCAAGAAAGCTGGTCATTTCAAGTGTGACTGTCCCAAATTCAAAAAGGAGGACAAGATGAGGAAAGACAAAAAGAATGTGCTGATGGTGTCATGGGAGGATCTGAAAAATGACTCCGAGTATGATGAAGAATCCAAACACGAAGCACAAGCTTGTTCCATGGCTGACCAAGATCAAGTGGAGGAGGTAAAATATTTCGACCTATTTAATGATGAATTATATCAAATAATTAATGATTTAATTGCACATGTTAAAAACATCTTAGATAAATGTTATAAATGTGAGTCGAAAAATAATTCCTTAAAAGCTGAAAATGCTTTCCTTAAAGAAAAACTAAAGGAAACCGAGAAGTGTTGTTGATTTAATCGAAAAAAAATAAATGTTTTAAATTTTAAAATGAGAGATTTTAAGCACTTGGTTATTGATTTAATGGACCAAATTAATGAAAATTAAAGATTGCATAAGTGATTAAAGGCTTGAACCAAGACATAGGAAAAATCGCTCAAATTTTTGGAAACTTAGACAAATTACTAGTTAGTCAAAAACCTCTTTTTGAAAAATCTAGGTTGGGATATTTTGACAAAAATGAAGTTGTTTTTGAAAACCTTATACTGAAATTGAAGCTTCAACCTCTAAAACCAAAAGAGTTCAAACCTCCTATCACTTGCAAAAATCAACAAAGAAGAATAATTGTCAAACTTGCAAAAAAGCATTTTCAAAAGGTTAAGAGAAAATTATTAAGTCTTCCTAGTTCAGTAAATTCAAATTCAATCATTGAATGCAACCTATACAAAACAATAATAAAGGTAATTAGTAAAAGGTACAAAATTAGCAAGCATCCCACAATCTAGAACATCTTCAATCTGTCATTCTAGTTTTAAGGGCCACAACAGGAGATTCAGCTGGTGCATAACTCATCCTAAATTTTTCATTACTTGTAGTTGCAAAAACAGAGATGTCAGGAACAGGACTTGGTGCTTTTACCTGATCAGTAAAAGCAGATTTAGCTACTGAGGTTGGTACTGTTCCACCTTCAATGTCCCTTCCTTTTTTTTATCTTTTGCTGATTTTTCTCACTGTTATGTCTTTTGCGCGGATCATAAACCAAACAAACTTTTCCATTACAACATCATAAAAATAACATATTTTAAAAATTCAATACACAATATGCCAAATCACCATACAATGAAATTCTAGACATCGTTATAGTATGATGTGCCTTAGTGAGCATGTCAAGATGGCTGCTGTTATTCTTTTCCATATCATCGTCTACTGGCTCCTTAGGTATTCTACCAGGAATCTTAGGCTAACTTTTGTTGTAGTGCTCTGACACACCGCAATTTGAACACTTTATCTGTTGCTTAAATTTTGTATTTTTCATGGGAGTTCTCTTACTCTTCAGTACCAATGGGTAAACAGCATAGTCATCGTCTAAATTACCATTGCATGGATTTTTACCCCGTGGTGGACGAAATTGTGACCCTCTTTGTATTTGCATGAGATTTATTTAATGGCTATTGGCTATGTGTGGACACAACTCCGTTCAACTTAACCAGCAAGTGTACTGGGTCATCCAAGTAGTACCTTACGTGAGTAAGGGTCGATCCCACAGAGATTGTTGGTATGAAGCAAGCTATGGTCACCTTGTAAATCTCAGTTAGGCAGATTAAATGGTTATGGGTTTCGAAAATTAATAATAATTAGAAAATAAAAAGGGATAGAAATACTTATGTAAATCAATAGTGAGAATTTCAGATAGGCGTGTGGAGATGCTAGAATCCTTTCGAATCTCCACTTTCTTATTGCTTTCATCCAATCCTTCTTACTCCTTTCCATGGCAAGCTGTATGTAGGGCATCACCATCATCAATGGCTACTTTTAATCCTCTCGGGAAAATGGTCATATGCGCTGTCACTGCACGGCTAATCGTCTGGAGGCATCACCCTTGTTGATAGCTACATCCCATCCTCTCAGTGAAAATGGTCCAAATGCTCTGTCACAGCACGGCTAATCATCTGTCGGTTCTCAATCAGGTTGGAGTAGAATCCATTGATTCTTTTGCGTTTGTCATCACGCGCAGCCTTCAGGAGTTTGAAGCTCGTCACAGTCATTCAATACCAGAATCCTACTCGGAATACCACAGACAAGGTTAGACTTTCCGGATTCCCGGGATCCTACTCGGAATACCACAGACAAGGTTAGACTTTCCGGATCCCCATGAATGCCGCCATCTATCTAGCTTATACCACAAAGATTCTGTTGGGGAATCTAAGAGATATGCGCCCGGCCTAGAGTAGAACGGAAGTGGTTGTCAGTCACGCGCGTTCATAGGTGAGAATGATGATGAGTGTCACGGATCATCACATTCATCAAAGTGTTGTACAACGTATATCTTGGAATAAGAATAGAAGAGAATTGAATAGAAGTAATAGTAATTGTATTGAAACTTGAGGTACAGCAGAGCTCCACACCCTTAATCTATGGTGTGCAGAAACTCCACCATTGAAAATACATAAGTGAAAGGTTCAGGCATGGCCGAATGGCCAGCCCCCATGGTCTAAGGACTATGCGCCCCCAGATGTTCCTTATATCTAAAGTGATCAAAAGATGACTAATACATTAGTAAAAAGTCTTATTTATACTAAACTAGCTACTAGGGTTTACATGAGTAAGTAATTGATGCATAAATCCACTTTTGGGGCCCACTTGGTGTATGCTTGGGCTGAGCTTGATCTATCCACGAGCTGAGGCTTCTCTTGGAGTTGAACTCCAAGTTATAACGTGTTTTGGGCGTTCAACTCCGGATCATGACGTGTTTCTGGCGTTTAACTCCAGACAGCAGCATGTACTTGGCGTTCAATGCCAAGTTATGTCGTGAATTTCCGAATAAAGTATGAACTATTATATATTGCTGGAAAGCTCTGGATGTCTACTTTCCAACGCCGTTGAGAGCGCGTCATTTGGAGGTCTATAGCTCCAGAAAATCCATTTCGAGTGCAGGGAGGTCAGATTCCAACAGCATCAGCAGTCCTTTTGTCAGCCTTTTTCAGAGTTTTGCTCAAGTCCCTCAATTTCAGCCAGAAATTACCTGAAATTACAGAAAAACACACAAACTCATAGTAAAGTCCAAAAATGTGAATTTAACATAAAAACTAATGAAAACATCCCTAAAAGTAGCTTGAACTTACTAAAAACTACCTAAAAACAATGCCAAAAAGCGTATAAATTATCCGCTCATCACCCCGCTTTTGGTGTTTTGTAATTGTGTTGACAACATCATTCATCGCTTCAGCAAAATCACTTGAGTTCTTACATGCAACATCCATCAACCTACAACACTCAACACCTAACACACTCAAGCGACACTTGAGTATCTTATCAAAATCACTTGGATCATCGACATTTGACTTCATGAAATCACTCTCGGCATTCTTTGTCCATTGCTTTCATAATAAGCATTCTGGAATAATTTCAACATGTTGGTGCTTTAGCATGTAAATATGTGCATGCAGGAAATTCTTCGATTTTTGAACCATATACACTCATAGCGGAGCATCTCTTCAACTCTGTTAAACTCAACTGCATGCTCAATCTCTGGCATTCCAAAACTGTTACAATTGAAAAATAGTTTTTCACTATCCTGAATTACTAGGTCTAGCATAAGCACCTTCAATTTTCTTCCTGATCTCCTGAAAAATGTTATGACTAAAAGTCTTTGCAGCAAAACCTTCAAGTGTCGATATATTTAGTATTGAACTCTGTAACTCTTTCATTGTTCCTATAATGGCTAACAACAGTCTCCATGTTATTGATAAATTCAAGAAGGGTATCTTTCTTTCTCACATATGCTTTTATTAGAGAGTTAATCCCTTCACACTGGGATGTTATCCTGATTTGCCCAAAAAATTGGTTCCTCAAATATGCAAGAGTCCATAAATACCTCAACTCATAGGTTTCGTCGGCTCAAGAGTTGCTTGATAAGTTATACTTCTCCACCATGTCTCCCCACATGAACTCAAACTCTTCAACACTCACATTAGCATAAATCAATTTCTTGAAGTAATTAGAAATCCACTATTCTTAACCTTCTCGCATGCATTCCTATGTAAGTGTCATGCACATAGTCGATGTGTTGTATAAGGAAAGACTTGTTTAATGGCTTCTCTCATTGAAAGATCTCTATCGATGACAACTGATCTAGGGTGTTTATTCCCCATTGCTTTCAAAAAGGTTTCCAAGAGCCACTTGTATGAACCAATATCCTTATTGAAAAGAAGGCCACATCCAAATATGACAGTTTACCCATGATGATTGCTACTAGAAAATATCACAAGTGGTTTATTGTAGACTTTCCTATACATCCCCAAAGCACTCATAATCAATACGGCTAGTCCCATCAGGCCAAAACAAAATTTTCAATCGTTTCTCATTACTTAATGTATACTTGCTGTAATATCCTCACCACCAGAATGTCACGCTTCCAGCTGCGCCACTCTGATAGCAAGAAGTATTACGACTACTTTATATACTAAATATTAAAATAGGAGCCTGTGACTCGACACTGTATCACTGATTTCTTTGAAAACCGGAAATAAACATTTTATCTTAAGAAAAATACAAGCAAGCACATATTTATATACAAGACTTCTTACATAATATCTCATAATATAATGTACATATAAAACATACAACTCCTATCCGTCATACAAACTTGTAATAACAAAGACGAGGGAAGAAAATAATCAAATTAATACAACAACATATAAACCAAACACAGTATAACTCTTCATAATGCTTCATCCGGTTCTTGAAAAGGTAAAACTGTAAGGGGTGAGAACCTAACCACACGGTCTCACCATAGAGTTTCAAAGTTGTCATAAGAAGATATTTAATAAGAAAACTGTTTTCAAGCTCAGTGATTATCATTGCCTTCTGAATCTTTTAAAAACCAATAGGTAATCATTCAAAACCTTTTCAAAGAAACAATGTTTAATCTTTCAGAAAATCGAAACCTTTCCTTTCTTATCCAGCCAACCCGACAAGTCTGAATTGAACTTAGACTGTCCCCCGACGTGCATCCCCAAGAGTCTATGCATAGCTTTTTTCTCAAATAATCAATATTGCTCAATGGGGGTTACATTCCCGGGAATTTATATAGTGTCCGGTCACACATACGTCGTAGGGTCAACAGAGTATCGAGTTTTCAACCTGGTAGACGTGGTGGCAAGCCATGGTACTTTATCCAGGGAACCTCGTGTCTCAGATAATTCAAATACATAAGCCATATGAATAATTCAAGGATCATATCTCAACATTCTCAATCAATATCTCAACATTCTCAACATTCTCAACATCATAATCATTCATCAATCCTAATCTTATTTTCCAAATTCATTCAAAAACTATATTTCAAAGACAATCCTCACCATCCTTCTTTTCAATTCGTTCATCAACAATTCCAATTCAAATAATAATTCTTTCTTTGATAAATAAATTAATTCTAAACCATATAATATTTAAAAACAAATCTTTTTAAATAATTACTTCAAACGAAACTTCTAATTTTATAAAATTTTCGCAGCATCTCCTCTAAAACTCGGACACTGCCACCCTTTTCAGGTCCCATCCAAATATTCCTCAAATCAACCAATACCAAATCTCAATCATTTTCCAAAATTCAACCAGTTCTAATATCAAATTATTTTTAAATCCATCCATTTCCAATAATAAATTTTTGTCACAATTAAACCAGCTCAAATATTAAATCCATTATATATTCAAACTAATTCAAAATTTAAACCGCTTCCAAACTCAATTTATTTTCATATTTCAAATCATTTCCAGAACCGATTTGTTTACATTATCAAAATAACTTCAAAACCAATAAAAATCACTTTTCATAATAATCAACTAAATAACTTTTCAAACTAATTTCTTTTCAACAACCACAAACTACTCAAACAATCAAGCAATCAGTTATTCAATCCAGCAAATAACCACATTTATAAGACAATCATAATCACAGACATATATTTCTCACATTAATATCTATTTACAACAATTCTGTAAGATAAAATAAATTTTAAGAAAACCCCTACCTCGACTCGTCAAAACCATAACTCAAAATGCGGCAACGAAACCATTTCTCTTAACCCGAAACCAACAGCAATCGCAAACTCAGTCCCTGATCACTTTTGCAGCACTTACAGCAACTTAAAAGCAACATGCAACGCTCAAAATACGACCTTACGTTACCAAAATCTCAGAGTTTATAACCAACATAACAGAATATTAACACTGGTTTCCGAAATATAAGTACTTACCAAACTAAGAAAATGAAACAGCGGCGGTCGCTGAACCAATTTGGCGGCAGCTCCGGCAGCCACCTCGAACGGCAGCGGCAGCCAGAACTCCGGTAACGGCGACTAAAACAAACATACAGTGATGATTAAGCTCCCGGAAATTCAAAGGAAACGAAAACCAACTTAAAACCTTACCGGCGGCAGATCTCAATGGCGGGAGAGGTGTTTTCCGGCGGTAACAAGCTCCTCTCCCGCGGGCTCCTTCTCTATCCTGCGTTTGGCTTGCTGGCGACGGAGGTCTCTTCTCCTTCTTCTGCCCGCGACTAGCTTTGACGGTGATGAACCCAGAGGTAGCAACATCACATGCACAACAGCAGTAGCCCGTGATGATAACAATGGTGGCGGCTCTGCACGATGATGACAGAAGCTTCGAGGACAGTGACCCGCAGCCTCCTCTCCTTCGCGTCTCTGTTCTCAACGGCGATGCAGCGTGGTGGCGACGCGACGGATGATGTGACGGCATAGGTGATATGACGGTGGCAATGCAGACAGCTCCTCCTCCCCTGGCGTTGTCCCTCTCTCACGGGTCTTCTTCTTCTCTTCCTCGGTGGCCCCCTTCCCCGCTTCCCTTCTTTCCCTCTCTCTTTCTTCTTTTCTTTTCTTTTTTTCTTTCTGTCCTTTCTTTCTTTCCTTTCTTTCTTTTTTTTCCTTTCTTAATCCCTCTCCGTGTATGTGTTATGTACTCATGTGTGGGTGCATTTGTGTTTGTGGGTATGTGACTGGATGGAGTAATAATAATAATAATAATAATAATAATAATAATAATAATAATAATAATAATAATAATAATAATAATAATGATTAAGTTAATGGTGTAAGAAGACTATAAATGAAGTCCGTTTCAAAAGCTACACATGATTTCTAATAAAATTATGATATAATGTATAAATTTAAAATCTAATTTAATTTTTTAAAATTATTTTAAAAATATTATTTATTTATCAATTTGCTAATTAGATTTTAATTAAGTATTCTAATTTAAAATTAAAAATAATATAATTAATTTGTCTTTGTTTATAAAATTAAAGTATTAAATTCTAAAATCTCAATTATTTAACTAAATTGTATTAAATTCTTATTCTTTTACAACTGTTAAGCTCTATAATTTAAATATAGAAAATTATTTAATAATTATAAAATTAAGTAAAACTTCTAATTTAATTATCGAAACTTGATTTAATTATTTTTAATAAAATAATTTTTCATAAATAAAGTCTTTAATGAATAAAAAATTAAAATTAATTCATAATAATATTTTTTCAAAAATTATGGGTCTTACACTTGCCAAAGAAATAAGAATCATTCCCACCCTTAACTCTCAGGTAGCTTATTGTAGCATTTGCATCACTATCCTTCATCTTTTTCTTCCTATGTTGAGTAATGAGTTTTTACATATCTTTCTGGTTGAATGACAAGTTTGCATGTCCACCTTTTTGAGCAACCAAGTATTCCAAGATGTGACAGGTCCTAATGCCTATGTCGTGCAAATTTTTTGCCTGAGCTTTATCTGAGACACTGAATGTGTAATACTCAGGCATCGTGTTAACCTCGAGTGGATCAACTAAACCATGAGAATGCTCTTCATAGAACGAAACAACCATCCATTTAGAAATTTTTTATCTATTCTTGCACGAATTCTTGCACAGCAACTACTTAGAGCTAGGGGTCAGTGGTCCCTGATTCATTCGTCCTTTTCAACCTCTTTCTTTCTTGAGCCCGCCCGATTGCAAACAATTTGGCGCATAATTACGCAACCATCGCTATCACATCTGACTTCATCCAACCTCACAGCAAAACCGTGTATCATTGCATAAGTCTTGTAGAATCGATAAATAGTATCCTCATATGTAAACTCAAATTGCATGATATATTCTCGTGATAGCTCTGCTATTATCTTATCTCGATATCTGTCTTCATTAAACGCCGAATAATTGTCTAAAAATTCTAAATCTTCTCCTCTTGGGAACCCCTCATCGGAGTGTGTTCCAAAAAAAATCGCTATCCGACGGCTCCATATCCCAAACATCAACATACACCTACAATTTTAAAAAATACTAACAAATCACCACACAATTAACATTTCACAAATATGTAGACTACAACCATCACTACTAATTCACATAAAACTACCTTATAATCATCTACTCCACGCTTATCACATTACAGTACTAGAAAAATAGAAGTTTGCCATAGTATTTTACCCACGTATTAATAGTAGTGGCAAATTCAATTTGCCGTGACTAAAATTAGCCACTAAATTGAGTTCTGTGGCTAAAATTAGCCTCCGAAATAATTTTTCGTGGCAGATTTTTGCACTTAACTAAAATTTAATTAGGAAACATGTTGAACTTCAATAATATTTAAAGAATAAGAAAAAAAAAGAATGCGCAGATGGTGTGCGAAATTGTGATCACTACTTTTCACAACTCAAATAATCCCTAGTAATGGCCCCAAAAACTTGGTGCTCAATACCATGGCATAAACACAACTTTGCACAACTAACCAGCAAGTGCACTGGGTCGTCCAAGTAATAAACCTTACGCGAGTAAGGGTCGATCCCACAGAGATTGTTGGTATGAAGCAAGCTATGGTCACCTTGTAAATCTTAGTCAGGCAGACTCAAATGGGTATAGATGATGAATAAAACATAAAGATAAAGATAGAGATACTTATGTAATTCATTGGTAGGAATTTCAGATAAGCGTATGAAGATGCTTGGTCCCTTCCATCTCTCTGCTTTCTTACTGTCTTCATCCAATCCTTCTTACTCCTTTCCATGGCAAGCTTATGCAAGGGTTTCACCGTTGTCAGTGGCTACCTCCCATCCTCTCAGTGGAAATGTTCAACGCACCCTGTCACGGCACGGCTATCCATCTGTCGGTTCTCGGTCAGGCCAGAATAGAATCCATTGATTCTTTTGCGTCTGTCACTAACGCCCCGCCTGCTAGGAGTTTGAAGCACGTCACAATCATTCAATCATTGAATCCTACTCAGAATACCACAGACAAGGTTAGACCTTCCGGATTCTCTTGAATGCCGCCATCAGTTCTTGCCTATACCACGAAGATTCCGGTTAAGAAATCCAAGAGATAAACATTAGAGCCTTGTTTGCTTGTAGAACAGAGTGGTTGTCAGTCACTTGTTCATAAGTGAGAATGATGATGAGTGTCACATAATCATCACATTCATCAAGTTCTTGGGTGCGAATGAATATCTTGGAACAAGAACAAGCTGAATTGAATAGAAGAACAATAGTAATTGCATTAATACTCGAGGTACAGCAGAGCTCCACACCTTAATCTATGGTGTGTAGAAACTCCACCGTTGAAAATACATAAGAACAAGGTCTAGGCATGGCCGAATGGCCAGCCTCCCAAAGAGGGTTCAATCATAAAAACATGATCAAAAGCTTCAAATACAATAGTAAAAGGTCCTACTTATAGAAAACTAGTAGCCTCAGGGTTACAAAGATGAGTAAATGACATAAAAATCCACTTCCGGGCCCACTTGGTGTGTGCTTGGGCTGAGCAATGAAGCATTTTCGTGTAGAGACTCTTGTTGGAGTTAAACGCCAGCTTTTATGCCAGTTTGGGCGTTTAACTCCCATTTTGGTGCCAGTTCCGGCGTTTAACGCTGGAATTTCTAAAGGTGACTTTGAACGCCGGTTTGGGCCATCAAATCTTGGGCAAAGTATGGACTATCATATATTGCTGGAAAGCCCAGGATGTCTACTTTCCAACGCCATTGAGAGCGCGCCAATTGGGCTTCTGTAGCTCCAGAAAATCCACTTCGAGTGCAGGGAGGTCAGAATCCAACAGCATCTGCAGTCCTTTTCAGTCTCTGAATCAGATTTTTGCTCAGGTTCCTCAATTTCAGCCAGAAAATACCTGAAATCACAGAAAAACACACAAACTCATAGTAAAGTCCAGAAAAGTGAATTTTAACTAAAAACTAATAAAAATATACTAAAAACTAAACCAAATGTACTAAAAACATACTAAAAACAATGCCAAAAAGCGTACAAATTATCCGCTCATCACAACACCAAACTTAAATTGTTGCTTGTCCCCAAGCAACTAAAAATCAAATAAGATAAAAAGAAGAGAATATGCAATGAACTCCAAAAACATCTATGAAGATCAGTATTAATTAGATGAGCGGGGCTTTTAGCTTTTTGCCTCTGAACAGTTTTGGCATCTCACTTTATCCTTTGAAACTCAGAATGATTGGCTTCTTTAGGAACTCAGAATCCAGATAGTGTTATTGATTCTCCTAGTTAAGTATGATGATTCTTGAACACAGCTACTTATTGAGTCTTGGCTGTGGCCCAAAGCACTCTGTCTTCCAGTATTACCACCGGATACATACATGCCACAGACACATAATTGGGTGAACCTTTTCAGATTGTGACTCAGCTTTGCTAGAGTCCCCAACTAGAGGTGTCCAGGGTTCTTAAGCACACTCTTTTTGCCTTGGATCACAACTTTATTTCTTTCTTTTTCTTTTCTTTTTCTTTCTCCCCTTTTTTTTCGTTTTTTTTTTGTATTCACTGCTTTTTCTTGCTTCAAGAATCATTTTTATGATTTTTCAGATCCTCAGTGACATGTCTCCTTTTTCATCATTCTTTCAAGAGCCAACATTCATGAACCACAAATTCAAAAGACATATGCACTGTTTAAGCATACATTCAGAAAACAAAAATATTGCCACCACATCAAAATAATTAAACTGCTATAAAATTCAAAATTCATGCAATTCTTTTCTTTTTCAATTAAGAACATTTTTCATTTAAGAAAGGTGATGGATTCATAGGATATTCATAACTTTAAGGCATAGACACTAAGACACTAATGATCACAAGACACAAACATGGACAAACATAAGCATTAATTTTCGAAAAACAGGAAAATAAAGAACAAGGAAATTAAAGAACGGGTCCACCTTAGTGATGGCGGCTCTTTCTTCCTCTTGAAGATCCTATGGAGTGCTTGAGCTCCTCAATGTCTCTTCCTTGTCTTTGTTGCTCCTCTCTCATGATTCTTTGATCTTCTCTAATTTCATGGAGGAGGATGGAATGTTCTTGATGTTCCACCCTTAGTTGTCCCATGTTGGAACTCAATTCTCCTAGGGAGGTGTTTAGTTGCTCCCAATAGTTTTGTGGAGGAAAGTGCATCCCTTGAGGTATCTCAGGGATCTCATGATGAGTGGGGTCTCTTGTGTGCTCCATCCTCTTCTTAGTGATGGGCTTGTCCTCATCAATAGGGGTGTCTCCCTCTATGTCAACTCCAACTGAATAACAGAGGTGACAAATGAGATGAGGAAAGGCTAACCTTGCCAAGGTAGAGGACTTGTCCGCCACCTTATAGAGTTCTTGGGCTATAACCTCATGAACTTCCACTTCTTCTCCAATCATGATGCTATGGATCATGATGGCTCGGTCTAGAGTAACTTCGGACCGGTTGCTAGTGGGAATGATTGAGCGTTGAATGAACTCCAACCATCCTCTAGCCACGGGTTTGAGGTCATGCCTTCTCAGTTGAACCGGCTTCCCTCTTGAATCTCTCTTCCATTGGGCGCCCTCTTCACAAATGTCAGTGAGGACTTGGTCCAACCCTTGATCAAAGTTGACCCTTCTAGTGTAAGGATGTTCATCTCCTTGCATCATGGGCAAATTGAATGCCAACCTTACACTTTCCAGACTAAAATCCAAGTATTTCCCCCGAACCATAGTAAGATAATTCTTTGGATCCGGGTTCACACTTTGATCATGGTTCTTGGTGATCCATGCATTGGCATAGAACTCTTGAACCATTAAGATTCCGACTTGTTGAATGGGGTTGGTAAGAACTTCCCAACCTCTTCTTCGAATCTCATGTCGGATCTCCGGATATTCACCCTTTTTGAGTGAAAAAGGGACCTCGGAGATCACCTTCTTCAAGGCCACAACTTCATAGAAGTGGTCTTGATGCACCCTTGAGATGAATCTCTCCATCTCCCATGACTCGGAGGTGGAAGCTTTTGCCTTCCCTTTCCTCTTTCTAGAGGTTTCTTCGGCCTTGGATGCCATAAATGGTTATGGAAAAACGAAAAAGCAACGCTTTTACCACACCAAACTTAAAAGGTTTGCTCGTCCTCGAGCAAAAGAAGAAAGAAGAGAGTAGAAGAAGAAGAAATGAGGAGGAAGGTAATGGCTTTTGTTTTCGGCCAAGAAGGGGAAGAAGTGGTGTTTAGGTGGGAAAGTGGTTTGAATTTTGAATGGTGAGGTAGGTGGGGTTTTATGAAGGATGGATGTGAGTGGTGAAGAGAAAGAAGGGGTTTGATAGGTGAAGGGTTTTTGGGGAAGAGGTATTGAGGTGATTGGTGAATGGGAAAGAAGAGAGAGAGTGGTAGAGTTGGTGGGGATCCTGTGGGGTTCACAGATCCTGAGGTGTCAAGGAAAAGTCATCCCTGCACCAAATGGCATGCAAAATCACGTTTTGAGCCAATTCTGGCGTTAAACGCCGGGCTGGTGCCCATTTCTGGTGTTTAACGCCAGGAGCTTGCCCTTTTCTGGCGTTTAACGCCAGTCTGGTGCCCCTTTCTGGCGTTAAACGCCCAGAATGGTGCCAGACTGGGCGTTAAACGCCCATCTGCTAACCTTACTGGCGTTTAAACGCCAGTAGGTTCTTCCTCCAGGGTGTGCTGTTTTTCTTCCTGTTTTTCATTCTGTTTTTGCTTTTTCAATTGATTTTGTGAATTCTCATGATCATCAACCTACAAAATAAAATAAAATAACAAAGGAAAATATATAAAGTATAACATTGGGTTGCCTCCCAACAAGCGCTTCTTTAATGTCAGTAGCTTGACAGATGGCTCTCATGGAGCCTCACATTTTCTCAGAGCAATGTTGGAACCTCCCAACACCAAACTTAGAGTTTGAATGTGGGGGTTCAACACCAAACTTAGAGTTTGGTTGTGGCCTCCCAACACCAAACTTAGAGTTTGACTGTGGGGGCTCTGTTTGACTCTGAATTGAGAGAAGCTCTTCATGCTTCCTCTCTATGATGACAGAGGGATATCCTTGAGCTTTAAACACCAAGGATTCTTCATTCACTTGAATGATCAACTCTCCTCTATCAGCATCAATCACAGCCTTTGCTGTGGCTAGGAAGGGTCTGCCAAGGATGATGGATTCATCCATGCACTTTCCAGTCTCTAGGACTATGAAATCAGCAGGGATGTAATGGTCTTCAATCTTCACCAAAACATCCTCTACAAGTCTGTGAGCTTGTTTTCTTGAGTTGTCTGCCATCTCTAGTGAGATTCTTGCAGCTTGCACCTCAAAGATCCCTAGCTTCTCCATTACAGAGAGAGGCATGAGGTTTACACTTGACCCTAAGTCACACAGAGCCTTCTTGAAGGTCATGGTGCTTATGGTACAAGGTATTGAAAACTTCCCAGGATCCTGTCTCTTTTGAGGCAGTTTCTGCCTAGACAAGTCATCCAGTTCTTTGGTGAGCAAAGGGGGTTCATCCTCCCAAGTCTCATTTCCAAATAACTTGTCATTTAGCTTCATGATTGCTCCAAGGTATTTAGCAACTTGCTCTTTAGTGACATACTCATCCTCTTCAGAGGAAGAATACTCATCAGAGCTCATGAATGGCAGAAGTAAGTCCAATGGAATCTCTATGGTCTCATTTTGAGCCTCAGATTCCCATGGTTCCTCATTGGGGAACTCAGTGGAGGTCAGTGCACGCCCATTGAGGTCTTTCTCAGTGGCGTTCACTGCCTCTCCTTCCTCTCCAAATTCGGCCATGTTGATGGCCTTGCACTCTCCTTTTGGATTTTCTTCTGTATTACTTGGAAGAGTACTAGGAGGGAGTTCAGTAATTTTCTTGCTCAGCTGTCCCACTTGTGCCTCCAAATTCCTAATGGAGGACCTT
The DNA here is from genome assembly GCF_014773155.1 of Arachis stenosperma. Lineage (NCBI taxonomy): Eukaryota > Viridiplantae > Streptophyta > Magnoliopsida > Fabales > Fabaceae > Arachis > Arachis stenosperma. The sequence continues at coordinate 45,923,371 of NC_080381.1, read as the reverse complement.
GTTTCAGTCATGAAACTTTGAGTGGTTTTGATTAGATCAGAGACCATGGTTGCTAAGTTAGAGTGGTTCTGCTTAGAATCCTCTGTCTGTTGCTGAGAAGATGATGGAAAAGGCTTGCCATTGCTAAACCTGTTTCTTCCACCATTATTGTTGTTGAAACCTTGTTGAGGTATCTCTTGATTCTTCCATGAGAGATTTGGGTGATTTCTCCATGAAGAATTATAGGTGTTTCCATAGGGTTCTCCTAGGTAATTCACCTCTTCCATTGAAGGGTTCTCAGGATCATAGGCTTCTTCTTCAGATGAAGCATCTTTAGTACTGCTTGGTGCATTTTGCAGTCCAGACAGACTTTGAGAGATCAAATTGACTTGTTGAGTCAATATCTTGTTCTGAGCCAGAATGGCATTCAGAGTATCAATCTCAAGAACTCCTTTCTTCTGATTAGTCCCATTGTTCACAGGATTCCTTTCAGAAGTGTACATGAATTGGTTATTTGCAACCATTTCAATTAGCTCTTGAGCTTCTGTAGGCGTCTTCTTCAAATGAAGAGATCCTCCAGCAGAGCTATCCAAAGACATCTTGGACAATTCAAAGAGACCATCATAGAAAATACCTATGATGCTCCATTCAGAAAGCATGTCAGAAGGACATTTTCTGATCAATTGTTTGTATCTTTCCCAAGCTTCATAGAGGGATTCTCCATCCTTCTGTCTGAAGGTTTGGACTTCCACTCTAAGCTTACTCAATTTTTGAGGTGGAAAGAACTTTGCCAAGAAGGCATTGACCAGCTTTTCCCATGAGTCCAGGCTTTCTTTAGGTTGTGAGTCCAACCATGTCCTAGCTCTGTCTCTTACAGCAAAAGGGAATAGCATAAGTCTGTAGACCTCAGGGTCAACCCCATTAGTCTTGACAGTGTCACAGATTTGCAAGAACTCAGCCAAAAACTGATGAGGATCTTCCAATGGAAGTCCATGAAACTTGCAATTCTGTTGCATTAGAGAAACTAATTGAGGCTTAAGCTCAAAGTTGTTTGCTCCAATGGCAGGGATAGAGATGCTTCTCCCATAGAAGTCGGGAGTAGGTGCAGTAAAGTCACCCAGCACCTTCCTTGCATTGTTTGCATTGTTGTTGTTTTCAGCTGCCATGGGTTCTTCTTCTTTGAAGATTTCTGTTAGGTCCTCTACAGAGAGTTGTGCCTTAGCTTCTCTTAGCTTTCGCTTCAAGGTCCTTTCAGGTTCAGGATCAGCTTCAACAAGAATGCCTTTGTCTTTGTTCCTGCTCATATGAAAGAGAAGAGAACAAGAAAGTGTGGAATCCTCTATGTCACAGTATAGAGATTCCTTGAGGTGTCAGAGGAAAAGAAAAATAGAAGACAGAGGTAGAAAATTCAAACTTATCAAGAAAGATGGAGTTCGAATTGTGCATTGAGGAATAGTGTTAGTCCATAAATAGAAGGATGTGAGAAGAGGGAAGGTAATTTTCGAAAATTAAGTAAAAGAATTTGAAAACATTTTGAAAAACATTAATTAATTTTCGAAAATAAGAGTGGGAAAGAAATCAAGTGATTTTTGAAAAAGATTTTGAAATTAGAAGTCAAAAAGATTTGATTGAAAACTATTTTTAAAAAAGATGAGGTTAAGAAGATATGATTGGTTTTAAAAACATGTGATTGAGAAGATATGATTTGAAAACAATTTTAAAAAGATTTGATTTTTAAAAAAAATTAATGACTTGCCTAACAAGAAAAGATATGATTCAAACATTAAACCTTTCTCAACAGAAAAGGCAACATACTTGAAATGTTGAATCAAATCATTAATTGATAGCAAGTGTCTTTGAAAAAGGAAAGAAATTGATTTTGAAAACATTTGATTGAAAAGATATGATTTGAAAAAGATTTGATTTTGAAAAACTTTGAAAACTTGAAAAAAAATTGATTTGAAAACAAAATCCTCCCCCTTGTGCCATCTTGGCGTTAAACGCCCAGAATGGTGCACATTCTGGCGTTTAACGCCCAATGCACTACCTTTTTGGGCGTTAAACGCCCAACCAGGCACCCTGGCTGGCGTTTAAACGCCAGTCTGTCCTTCTTCACTGGGCGTTTTGAGCGCCTAGCTTTTTCTGTGTAATTCCTCTGCTGCATACTCTGAATCTTCAGTTCCCTGTACTATTGACTTGAAAATAGAACCAAGATCAAATAAACAATGCATGCAAGACACCAAACTTAAAATTAGACACTAGACTCAAACAAGAAACATAAAATATTTTTGGTTTTTATGATTTTGAAATTTTTTTTTGTGCTTTTTCGAAAATTAAGTAGAAAAAGAAAATAAAGGTATCAAAATTCTTAATGAGAATTCCAGGAATCATGCAATGTTAGTCTAAAGCTTTAGTCTAAAGGATTTAGACATGGATAGCGAAGCTTCAGCAGGACATTGCATTCAAGAGCTAAATTGATGATAATCAATCAGCTTTGGTGATGGTAAAATCGTCACCTTGAAACACTAGAATTCACTCTTAAGAATTCTGAAAAATACCTAATCTAAGCAACAAGATGAACCGTCAGTTGTCCATACACAAAACAATCCCCGGCAACGGCGCCAAAAACTTGGTGTGCGAAATTGTGATCACTACTTTTCACAACTCAAATAATCCCTAGTAATGGCCCCAAAAACTTGGTGCTCAATACCATGGCATAAACACAACTTTGCACAACTAACCAGCAAGTGCACTGGGTCGTCCAAGTAACAAACCTTACGCGAGTAAGGGTCGATTCCACGGAGATTGTTGGTATGAAGCAAGCTATGGTCACCTTGTAAATCTTAGTCAGGCAGACTCAAATGGGTATAGATGATGAATAAAACATAAAGATAAAGATAGAGATACTTATGTAATTCATTGGTAGGAATTTCAGATAAGCGTATGAAGATGCTTGGTCCCTTCCGTCTCTCTGCTTTCTTACTGTCTTCATCCAATCCTTCTTACTCCTTTCCATGGCAAGCTTATGCAAGGGTTTCACCGTTGTCAGTGGCTACCTCCCATCCTCTCAGTGGAAATGTTCAACGCACCCTGTCACGGCACGGCTATCCATCTGTCGGTTCTCGGTCAGGCCGGAATAGAATCCATTGATTCTTTTGCGTCTGTCACTAACGCCCCGCCTGCTAGGAGTTTGAAGCACGTCACAGTCATTCAATCATTGAATCCTACTCAGAATACCACAGACAAGGTTAGACCTTCCGGATTCTCTTGAATGCCGCCATCAGTTCTTGCCTATACCACGAAGATTCCGGTTAAGAAATCCAAGAGATAAACATTAGAGCCTTGTTTGCTTGTAGAACAGAGTGGTTGTCAGTCACTTGTTCATAAGTGAGAATGATGATGAGTGTCACATAATCATCACATTCATCAAGTTCTTGGGTGCGAATGAATATCTTGGAACAAGAACAAGCTGAATTGAATAGAAGAACAATAGTAATTGCATTAATACTCGAGGTACAGCAGAGCTCCACACCTTAATCTATGGTGTGTAGAAACTCCACCGTTGAAAATACATAAGAACAAGGTCTAGGCATGGCCGAATGGCCAGCCTCCCAAAGAGGGTTCAATCATAAAAACATGATCAAAAGCTTCAAATACAATAGTAAAAGGTCCTACTTATAGAAAACTAGTAGCCTCAGGGTTACAAAGATGAGTAAATGACATAAAAATCCACTTCCGGGCCCACTTGGTGTGTGCTTGGGCTGAGCAATGAAGCATTTTCGTGTAGAGACTCTTGTTGGAGTTAAACGCCAGCTTTTATGCCAGTTTGGGCGTTTAACTCCCATTTTGGTGCCAGTTCCGGCGTTTAACGCTGGAATTTCTGAAGGTGACTTTGAACGCCGGTTTGGGCCATCAAATCTTGGGCAAAGTATGGACTATCATATATTGCTGGAAAGCCCAGGATGTCTACTTTCCAACGCCGTTGAGAGCGCGCCAATTGGGCTTCTGTAGCTCCAGAAAATCCACTTCGAGTGCAGGGAGGTCAGAATCCAACAGCATCTGCAGTCCTTTTCAGTCTCTGAATCAGATTTTTGCTCAGGTCCCTCAATTTCAGCCAGAAAATACCTGAAATCACAGAAAAACACACAAACTCATAGTAAAGTCCAGAAAAGTGAATTTTAACTAAAAACTAATAAAAATATACTAAAAACTAAACCAAATGTACTAAAAACATACTAAAAACAATGCCAAAAAGCGTACAAATTATCCGCTCATCAGCAGACACTAAGGAGTATGAATCTTCGAAGAGGGGATACTATTGATTTAGGAAACAATTACTAATTACATAGTGCCACTTATCTTAATTCATAATTTATACTTCTCAAAGCTTTAATTAAGCTTCACTTTTAATTTCTCTACAAAATGACTTTTCACCACATTCTTAAATAGTCATGTACGGATTATTAGAGGAATTGAATTCTAGTTAACCCTCTCTCAAATAAAGAGTAAATTACCCCTTATATGACATGTCTAACAACTATTGGATGAAATGAATTATGTCATCATGGTTAACATTAATTTTTAATTTAACTTGAATTTTAACAACTAATTAAATATGGTAAAAAAATTTTGTTAATCATAAGAGTTATAAAAGAGATCTTATTTTATAATATTTTTTTTAAAACCCAACATATTAATTAGATTTTATTCCTGCAGGAGTTTTCTATGATAACATTGGCAAATTTTGAAGAAGTTTTGTTAATGTTTAGTAGTGTGGGCATGGAAGGAAGCTTTTTTCTGGAAGAGTTTCCTACATTTTTATCTGATGCAGAAACAGAAATCAAGGTTAGTTTGCTATTAATTTTCAAGTAAATTGAGTCATGGTAAGGTACATTGAGTGATGAACGTAGCAAATTTTCTAAGTTATTCCTCAAAAAGTCAAAAGAATGAAAAACATGCATTTTGTTGGTTCCTTGGACAGTCCAACACAAAGCATTGGATGGATAAAGTATTCATGGGCAATGGCTTTCATGACGAAATGATTAATCATAAAGGAGTTTCTGAAAGTTCAAAAGAAGAATGTGCTTTAGCACATTACAGGAACAAGCTGGCAGTTGCTGAACAACTGAGACTTTCAGATGATCAGGTAACACATCTTCTCTTTGCTACAAATTTGTCTTTCCTCGGCCTCATTCCTTAGTAAAATATACACTAACTTCTCTTAAGATTTCTGTAAAATAACATCTGTCTATTTTTATTATATAAAAATTGATACCAACATCTTTTACATTGAGTTTAAGTCATGTTTTCTTCTCTAATAATGACATGTCAGCAATTTTGATTACTTGGCAAAATTTGAAAATCAACCAATCATCTTTTAGTATAAGATTTTTAAAAAATTAAAAAAGAAATCTTATAAATTATTATTACCCTATTTTTTGTATGTTTTTAATATTTGCCAAGAGATGTATTGTGTATAAAAATATCATGTAACTCCGAAGAGTGAAATCTAATTTACCCTATTTTTCACATCTATATGGTTTTTGGTCATGAGAAGACATCAATGATGGATGATTTCTAAATAGATCAAGCTTTTTTATATGATACCAATTTTTATTTCATATTGTATTGGAGTTACAATTGACATTGTAAAACTCAAGTGACTATAAGGCATTGATATTTTGGCAGATGGAAGCATGGAGAAGACAGATCCAAAGGGTAGAAGATGAAGGGGATGAAGAAGGCTTTGAAGAGTTATAAAAGTAATTAGATATATTCCTATATTATTGGAAGTTTGCATGCATAATTGTAAGTTTATAATTTGATTGAGCAAATTCAAATTATCAACTACCAAGTGCCAGTTTGCTCAGTGAATAACCTTTATTATGCAAACTTGTAAGAAGAGTCAATTTAATTTAATGTGATCCTTGGCTAGGCAAATGAAAAATGGCAATTTCTATGAAAATTTACTAGATGCTCACAAAACATTAAGAGTGAGAATAAACTTGTTAATAAAGTATCTCTTGTGAAAAATAATAGAAACTTTAATAAACCTTAAAATAAGTTAAAAAAAGAAAAGACACTGTTCTTGTATGGATACCTGGAAGGAGAACTCGGTCTCTGGAAATTGACGCCGAGTTGTTATCTTTGGTGCCGACCTTTGAGCTTTGTGGTAATCCGAGCTTTACTGCAAGAGGTTGTCCAATCGCGTAGAGCTTTGATCAAGAAACAGGAGAGAGTGTACCTGCAAAGGTACTCCGAAGCTTAAGTTAGTACTGGAAATTCTGTGTACCTTTTAGGATGAAAGATCATACCTTTTATGGGTGGCTCTGTGCAAGTTGGTTATGCTCCTGCTTTATTGCCTGTATTAAAGAGCAATAAGTAGGTTGGACGTTTAACATTTGGAAAGCAGTCCATTGAGTCGAGTTGTAACGTAAGTGGCCGATTAATGATGTTATTGCTGATCAATAACTGTAATGTCGAATTATAACGCCAGCTTTCTGAATAATAACGTGAATAATGCCGAGTTATGAATGATTATGCCGATTTACGACGTTGGATTTGTAATGGTCGGATCACAGCCCCCAAGCTAAGCTTGAGAAAATGTTAAATGAAGCATGTTGAGCTTTAAATGGATCATAAGTCTACTTATTGAGTGATTTTATAGGTCGGCGACTGGTTTGGCCTTGTAGCTCCCAGTTCAAGGTGCTTCATTAATTTTTTTTTAAAAGAGTAACTGATGGTAAAAGGTGACAGTTATTTAATGAATAATGAGGAAAGAGAGTGAAGTAAGATGAGGTTGAGAACCATTTGAGAGTGGTTAAAGAAAGCTATGCCAAGGATGTTGTGAATTTAAAAAAGAAGGAAGCTGACTTATTTACTCTGAGTACTCATGTGATTGAGGTTACTGCTTAACTGAAGGTGGTAGAGAAAAACAAGCAAGGAGAAATTCTTGATTCCTTCCTTGAAGGGTTTGAGAGGGCTTCTCTCCAGGCAAGATTCTTAGCTCCCGAGGTAGATTTCTTGGTGATGGATCCAGGTAAGGTAATTCAGGATGGTGTTATGATCGAAGATGATGGTGCTACTGAACAAGGGATGAGAATGTTCAATAGGATTGTTTTGTTGATAGTTTAATGTGTTTGGTAAACTATTTTGCTCCTATAGTGGGCTTTTTGGAATGTTATGTTAATACTGTTGGAGAAAAACAAGGTTTTGTGCTGTTGATCATATGCTTTTTGTGCATACTATGATATGATAGTAGTGTTTGTTTATCTGGTTTGTGAATGTGGCTTGATGCCAAATTTGGTTACAGTGTTAATGTGTTAATGGCGTAATGCCATTAATTTGATGGGTTGTACCATGGAAAGGCTGAGTAGGTAGAGTTTATTGAGATACCGATTTAATAGGCATTGATAGTATGTTGTCTAACTGGATCATGTTTAATGGTCGGCAGTAATCATGAGTATTGCTCGGCAATCTATTGTTAAGTCCGAGTAATTTGTTTAAGATCGTGGATTTGTTTTGACTGATATTTGCCGAAAGGTCGGGTTTGGATTATAATTGGATATTTCATTGAATGATAGTATCTGAGTGTTCGGATTTTGATTAAGATTAGTTACTTGATGGAATGATTGTATCCGAGAGGTTGGATTTCGAGTGAGATTGGATATTTGTTTAATTTTGAATGATTGGCTTCCGATTTAGATCGGAGGTTTGTTTGAATGATCCGATTCCGATTTAGATCGGATATTTGTTTGATTGAATGTTTCCGAATGATCAGTTTTCAGATTAAGATAAGTTATCGAATTGAATCATTGTATTCGTGTGATCGGATTCCGTTAAAGGTCGGCAGTCGGATTAACTGATTGTATCCGAGTGATCGGATTCCGTTTTAAGGTTGGCAGTCAGAATGACATTGTATCCGAGTGATCGGGTTCCATCGGATTGACTGATTGTATCCGAGTGATCGGATTCCGTTTTAAGGTCAGCAATTGGATTGACTGATTGTATTCGAGTGATCGGATTCCATTTTAAGGTCGGCAGTCGGAATGACATTGTATCCGAGTGATCGGATTTCGTTTTAAGGTCGACAGTCGGATTGACTGATTGTATCCGAGTGATCGGATTCCGTTTTAAGGTCGGTAGTGGGAATGACATTGTATCTGAGTGATCGGATTCCGTTTTAAGGTCGGCAGTCGGATTGACTGATTATATCTGAATGACATATTTTGGCATATAATCGGTGTTGATAGTATCCGAATGGTCGGATTGATATTATAGGTCGGCATTATATGTTTATAGATGAAGCAGAACTATGAAATGGAGAGAATAATGATTTGATAAAATAAGAAATTTATTTATTGAAGAACCCTTGATTTCAAAGCCCCAGGTAGGCTATCCTCGTTAAAACCTTTCCAAGAAAAACCCTTGTGGGAAAAATCTTGGTAGTAGGAAAAAGAGTACTAGCTTGTCTCTGGTATTAACTGTAATATAACTTTAAGAAAGATACATTCCAAATGTTAAGGAGATCTTTACCCTCTAGGGTTTGTAGTCGGTAGGCTCCATTGCCGATTACTTCTGTGACTCTGTAAGGGCCCTCCTAATTAGCTGCTAGTTTTCCATGTGCTGATAGTTTCCTAGCTTGTTCTGTTTTTCTGAGCACAAGGTCGTGGACTTGGAAAGACCTTGGTTGAAGTCTCTGGTTATATCTTCGAGCTATGTGATGTTGCATGGCCAAATGTTTGACTGCTGTTGATGATCTTATTTCTTCTGCGAGGTCGAGTTTGGTTTGTCGAGCTGTGTCTTTTGTAGTCTGGTCGGCTAGTTCAGTGCGTAGTGAGGATTGGGAGATCTCCATGGGTATCATTGCGTCGGACCCGTAGACTAGCCGGAAGGGTGTCTCCTTTATTATTGAGTGGACAGTGGTGTTGTACCCTGATGAGCGGATGATTTGTATGCTTTTTGGCATTATTTTTAGTATATTTTTAGTATGATCTAGTTAGTTTTTAGTATATTTTTATTAGTTTTTAGTTAAAATTCACTTTTCTAGATTTTACTATGAGTTTGTGTGTTTTTCTGTGATTTCAGGTATTTTCTGACTGAAATTGAGAGTCCTGAGCAAAAATCTGATTCAGAGACTGAAAAGGTCTGCAGATGCTATTGGATTCTGACCTCCCTGCACTCGAAGTGGATTTTCTGGAGCTACAGAAGCCCAATCGGCGCGCTCTCAACGGCATGGGAAAGTAGACATTCTGGGCTTTCCAGCAATGTATAATAGTCCATACTTTGCCCGAGATTTGATGGCCCAAACCGGCGTGGCAAATCAGCCTCAGAATTTCCAGCGTTTAACGCTGGAACTGGCATAAAAATTGGAGTTAAACGCCCAAACTGGCATGAAAGCTGGCGTTTAACTCCAGAAAAGGTCTCTACACATGAAAGCTTCAATGCTCAGCCCAAGCACACATCAAGTGGGCCCGGAAGTGGATTTTTCTGTCATTTACTCATTTCTGTAAACCTGAGGTTACTAGTTCACTATTAGTAGGATCTTTTGACATTGTATCTGTACCTCATGACACTTTACACGTTTCTTTGTGTACCTTCCACAGCATGAGTCTCTAAACCCCATGGTTGGGGGTGAGGAGCTCTGCTGTGTCTTGATGGATTAATGCAATTACTACTGTTTTTTCATTCAATCATGTTTGCTTCCATTCTAAGATATCACTTGTTCTTAAATCGGATGAATGTGATGATCCGTGACAATCATCATCATTCTCAACTATGAACGTGTGCCTGACAACCACCTCCGTTCTACCTTAGATTAAGTAGATATCTCTTGGATTCTTTAACCGGAATCTTCGTGGTATAAGCTAGAACTGATGGCGGCATTCAAGAGAATCCGGAAGGTCTAAACCTTGTCTGTGGTATTCTGAGTAGGATTCAATGATTGAATGACTGTGACGAGCTTCAAACTCTTGAAGGCGGGGCGTTAGTGACAGACGCAAAAGAATCACTGGATTCTATTCCGGCCTGATTGAGAACCGACAGATGGATAGCCGTGCCGTGACAGGGTGCGTTGAACATTTCCACTGAGAGGATGGGAGGTAGCCACTGACAACGGTGAAACCCTTGCATACAGCTTGCCATGGAGGGAGCCTTGCGTGTTTGAAGAAGAAGACAGTAGGAAAGCAGAGATTCAGAAGACAGAGCATCTCCAAAACCTCAGCCTATTCTCCATCACTGCGAAACAAGTACTTATTTCATTTTCTTTTACTTTTCACAATCAATCCTGATAATTTCTGATATCCTGACTAAGATTTACAAGATAACCATAGCTTGCTTCAAGCCGACAATCTCCGTGGGATCGACCCTTACTCACGTAAGGTATTACTTGGACGACCCAGTGCACTTGCTGGTTAGTTGTGCGGGATTGCAAAAGTGTGATTGCAATTTCGTGCACCAGGTTTTTGGCGCCGTTGCCGGGGATTGTTCGAGTTTGGACAACTGACGGCTTATCTTGTTGCTAAGATTAGGACTGTTTTGTTTTTATTGGTTTAGAGTCTTTTAGCTGAGTCTAGTTTCATATTTTAAGTTTGGTGTCAATTGCATGCCTTTGCTTTTCTTTTAATTTTCGATTTTGCATGTCCTTAATCCCTTTTTGATCCGTAAAAGTTCTAAGTTTAGTGTCCTCTTTGTGTTTTTCTCTTAAAAATTTTCGAAAAAAATTGTGTTTGATTTTCTAAAAATTTTAAGTTTGGTGTCACTTTGTTGTTTTGCTCTTTCCTCTTTTCAAAAATCAAATCTTTTTCCTAAAAATTTTTCAATCGTATCTTTCTAATTGCTAATCTCAAAATCTTTTTAATTAACTACTTGATTCAGTTTTCAATTTGCTTTGATCTTATTTTCTTTCAAATTTCGAATTTTTTTTATTTTATTTTATTTTCCTTTTGTTTTCATTTTATTTTTCGGTTAATTTAAAAAAAAAAAAACAAAATTTATCTATTGGCAATCCATATCATTTCCCTTTATCCATTATGGACCTAAGTGGGATTGATCAGTCCAGAAGGACTCTGGGGTCATATGCTAACCCCATTACAGCTGCATATGGGAGTAGCATCTGCACGCCTCCCATCAAAGCAAGCAGCTTTGAGCTAAATCCTCAACTCATTATCATAGTGCAGCAAAATTGCCAGTATTCCGGTCTTCCTCAGGAAGAGCCTACTGAGTTTCTGGCACAGTTCTTACAAATTGCTGACACAGTACATGATAAAGAGGTGGATCAGGATGTCTACAGACTATTACTGTTTCCATTTGCTGTAAAAGATCAAGCTAAAAGGTGGTTGAATAACCAACCTACAGCAAGCATAAAGACATGGAAACAGTTATCAGACAAATTCCTGAATCATTTTTACCCTCCAAAGAGGATGACACAGCTAAGGCTGGACATCCAAGGCTTTAAACAAGAGGATAATGAATCCCTTTATAATGCCTGGGAGAGGTATAGAGGTATGCTAAGAAAATGCCCCTCTGAAATGTTTTCAGAGTGGGTACAGTTAGACATCTTCTACTATGGGCTTACAGAAAAAGCTCAGATATCTTTAGACCACTCAGCTGGTGGATCTATACACATGAGGAAGACAATTGAAGAGGCTCAAGAGCTTATAGACACTGTTGCTAGAAACCAATATTTATACTCTAGCAATGAGTTCTCTCCAAAAGAGGAAGTCATGGCAATAGTCACTGACCCTAATCCTCAAGAACAGATGATTGAGCTTAATCAACAATTGCTCCTGATGACAGAACAGTTAGCAGAATTTAAAGAGATGCTCTATGAAACTAAAGTTGCTAACAAGAACATAGAACTGCAGTTGAATCAAGCAAAACAGCAAATATCTAAACAGATAACAGAGGAATGTCAAGCAGTTCAACTGAGGAGTGGGAAGACACTGAATACCACTGCTCAAAAGAGCAAAAAGCCAAACAAGGAACAATTGACAGAGGATAACCAAACCACTGTTCAAAATCCCTCTGAGGACAGTAAGAGCCCAGAGAGGAATGTTATTGGCGTTCAAACGCCAGAAAGGGAAGGAAAGCTGGCGTTAAACGCCCATTCCTTGCCCAGTTCTGGCGTTCAAACGCCAGAAAAGGGGGAAAAGTTGGCGTTAAACGCCCATTTTCCACCCAATCCTGGCGTTCAGACGCCAAGGGAGGATCAGACACCTGAGAGTGCTGACAATAATCCCTCTAACAAGGCTTCTTCAACCACTTCTGTAAGGAATAACCCTGCAGCATCTAAGGTTGAAGAATATAAAGCCAAGATGCCTTATCCTCAAAAACTCCACCAAGCGGAACAGGATAAGCAATTTGCCCGCTTTGCAGACTATCTAAGGACTCTTGAAATAAAGATCCCGTTTGCAGAGGCACTTGAGCAAATACCTTCGTATGCTAAGTTCATGAAAGAAATCTTAAGTCATAAGAAGGATTGGAGAGAAACTGAAAAAGTATTTCTCACTGAAGAATGCAGTGCAGTCATTCTGAAAAGCTTACCAGAAAAGCTTCAAGATCCAGGAAGCTTTATGATACCATGCACATTAGAAGGCGCTTGCACCAAGACAGCCCTATGTGATCTTGGAGCAAGCATTAATCTAATACCTGCATCCACTATCAGAAAGCTTGGGTTGACTGGGGAAGTCAAACCAACCCGGATATGCCTCCAACTTGCTGATGGATCCATTAAACATCCATCAGGCATAATAGAGGATATGATTGTCAAGGTTGGACCATTTGCCTTTCCAACTGACTTTGTGGTGCTGGAAATGGAGGAGCACAAGAGTGCAACTCTCATTCTAGGAAGACCTTTCCTAGCAACTGGATGAACTCTCATTGATGTACAAAAAGGGAAAGTAACCCTGAGAGTCAATGAGGATGAGTTCAAGTTGAATGCTGTGAAAGCTATGCAGCATCCAGACACACCAAATGACTGCATGGGCGCTGACATTATTGACTCTTTGGTGGAAGAGATCAATATGACTGAAAGCCTAGAATCAGAGCTTGAAGGCATCTTCAAGGATGCTCAGCCTGATCAAGAAGAACCACAGGAAACAAAGGAATTTTCGAAAATTCCTCAGGAGGAGGATAAGCCTCCCAAACCTGAACTTAAACCACTACCACCATCCCTGAAGTATGCATTTCTGGGAAAGGGTGACACTTTTTTAGTGATTATAAGCTCTGCTTTAAATCCACAGGAAGAGGAAGCACTGATTCAAGTGCTAAGGACACACAAGACAGCTCTTGGGTGGTCCATAAGTGATCTTAAGGGCATTAGCCCAGCTAGATGCATGCACAAGATCCTGTTGGAGGATAATGCCAAACCAGTGGTCCAACCACAGAGGAGGCTAAATCCAGCCATGAAGGAGGTGGTGCAGAAAGAGGTCGCTAAATTACTAGAGGCTGGGATTATTTATCCTATTTCTGATAGCCCCTGGGTGAGCCCTGTCCAAGTTGTCCCCAAAAAGGGAGGCATGACAGTGGTTCATAATGAAAAAAATGAACTGGTTCCTACAAGAACAATCACAGGGTGGCGTATGTGTATTGACTACAGAAGGCTCAATACAGCCACCAGAAAGGATCATTTTCCTTTACCATTCATAGACCAAATGCTAGAAAGACTAGCTGGTCATGATTATTACTGCTTTTTGGATGGCTATTCAGGTTACAACCAAATTGCAGTAGATCCTCAGGACCAAGAGAAAACAGCATTTACTTGCCCTTCTGGCGTGTTTGCCTACAGAAGGATGCCGTTTGGTCTGTGTAATGCTCCTGCAACCTTTCAGAGATGCATGCTATCCATCTTCTCTGATATGGTGGAGAAATTCCTGGAAGTCTTCATGGATGACTTCTCAGTATATGGAGACTCATTCAGCTCCTGTCTTAATCACCTAGCACTTGTCCTGAAAAGGTGCCAAGAGACTAACCTGGTTTTAAACTGGGAGAAATGTCACTTTATGGTGACTGAAGGAATTGTCCTTGGGCACAAAATCTCAAGCAGGGGAATAGAGGTGGATAAGGCAAAGGTAGAGGTAATTGAAAAATTACCACCACCTGCCAATGTTAAGGCAATTAGAAGCTTTTTGGGGCATGCAGGATTCTACAGAAGGTTCATAAAGGATTTTTCAAAAATTGCAAAACCTTTGAGTAACCTGCTAGCTGCTGACACGCCATTTGTGTTTGACACACAGTGTCAGCAGGCGTTTGAGACCCTGAAAGCTAAGCTGGTCACAGCACCAGTCATCTCTGCACCAGATTGGGCATTGCCATTTGAATTAATGTGTGATGCCAGTGACCATGCCATTGGTGCAGTGTTGGGACAGAGGCATAACAAGCTTCTGCACGTCATTTATTATGCTAGCCGTGTTCTAAATGATGCACAGAAGAATTACACAACCACAGAAAAAGAATTACTTGCAGTGGTTTATGCCATTGACAAGTTTAGATCTTATCTAGTGGGATCCAAAGTGATTGTGTACACTGACCATGCTGCTCTTAAATACTTACTCACAAAGCAGGATTCAAAACCCAGGCTTATAAGATGGGTGTTGCTTCTGCAAGAGTTTGATATAGAAATAAGAGACAGAAAAGGGACAGAGAACCAAGTAGCTGATCATCTGTCCCGAATAGAACCAGTAGCTGGGACGTCCCTCCCTTCTACTGAGATTTCTGAGACTTTTCCAGATGAGCAACTCTTTGCCATTCAGGAAGCTCCATGGTTTGCAGATATTGCAAACTACAAAGCTGTGAGGTTCATACCCCAGGAGTACAGCAGAGTGCAAAGAAAGAAATTAATTTCAGATGCCAAGTACTACCTATGGGATGAGCCATATCTCTTTAAGAGATGTGCAGACGGAATGATCCGCAGATGTGTACCTAGAGAAGAAGCACAAAGGATCCTATGGCATTGCCATGGATCACAGTATGGAGGATATTTTGGAAGTGAGCGAACAGCCACTAAAGTCCTCCAATGTGGCTTCTACTGGCCTACTCTCTATAAAGATTCCCGAGAGTTTGTGCGTAACTGTGACAGTTGCCAAAGAGCTGGTAACTTGCCTCACGGATATGCCATGCCTCAACAAGGATATTAGAGATAGAATTGTTTGATGTATGGGGAATTGACTTCATGGTCCATTCCTACCATCATACTCAAACACTTACATTCTGGTGGCAGTGGACTATGTATCTAAGTGGGTAGAAGCAATTGCTACACCCACTAATGATACCAAGACCGTGCTGAAATTCCTCCAGAAACACATCTTCAGCAGGTTTGGTGTTCCCAGAGTACTAATCAGTGACGGGGGCACTCATTTCTGCAATAGACAGCTATACTCTGCTATGGTTAGATATGGAATTAGCCTCAAAGTGGCAACTCCGTATCATCCACAGACAAATGGGCAAGCTGAAGTCTCTAACAGAGAGCTAAAAAGAATCCTAGAACGGACTGTGATAGCCCGAAGAAAGGATTGGGCAAAGAGCTTGGATGATGCTCTGTGGGCATACAGAACAGCATTCAAGACTCCTATAGGAACCTCTCCATACCAACTGGTGTATGGGAAGGCCTGTCATCTGCCCGTGGAACTGGAACACAAAGCCTACTGGGCAACAAGATTCCTAAACATGGATGCTCAGTTGGCTGGTGAAAAAAGATTACTCCAGCTAAATGAGCTAGAGGAGTTCAGACTCAATGCCTTTGAAAATGCAAAAATTTATAAGGAAAAGGCAAAGAAATGGCATGACAAGAAGTTGTCATCCAGAGTCTTTGAGCCAGGACAAAAAGTTCTGCTCTTCAACTCTAGGCTCAGATTGTTTCCAGGAAAACTTAAATCCCGGTGGAGGGGTCCATATGTGATTACAGGAGTGTCACCATATGGATATGTTGAGCTTCAAGATATTGATTCTGACAAAAAGTTCATTGTTAATGGACAGAGAATCAAGCATTATCTTGAAAGCAATTTTGAGCAGGAATGCTCAAAACTGAGACTTGAGTGATTCTCAGTAAAGGTCCAGCTAAAGACAGTAAAGAAGCGCTTGCTGGGAGGCAACCCAGTCATTAGGAGGTTATATGATTTGTTTTTACAGAGGCAAGTATCAAAAATGAAGGAATTCACAGAGTTACAGAAGGATTCAGCTCAAAAAGCAGAGAAAAAGAGCTTATTGGCGAAAAAACGCTAGTAAGGGGCATTTTGGGCGTTAAACGCCAGAATGGGCACCATTCTGGGCGTTTAACGCCAGTAAAGGTGCCATTTTGGGCGTTAAACGCCAGAATGGGCACCATTCTGGGCGTTTAACACCAGGTGTGCATCATCCTGGGCGTTTAGAAAAATGCCCAGTGATAAAGGAATTCTGGCGTTTAACGCCAGATAGGGCACCTGGCTGGGCGTTAAACGCCCAAAAGGGGTAACAAATGGGCGTTAAACGCCAGAATGGGTGCCATTCTGGGCGTTTAACGCCAGAAAGGTGGGGGGACCACAATTTTGTTTTCAAACCAATTTTTTTTCAAACTTTCCTTTTCTTACCCATACTTTTCTACAAAATCATATCTCAACCCTTCATCATTCACTTTCAAATTTTCAAAAATCCAAAATCATTCTTCAAAATCAATCCCAAATCTTGTTCAAAAACTCACCCTTCTCTCAAATTCTTTCCATATCTTCTCAAATCTTCTTTCAAACTTTTATTTTTTTTCGAAATCTCTCCTCCCCACCTTATAAATACACGTTTGGACCCTTAATTGCCCACACCATTCGAATTTGCTTCTCCTCTCTCTCTTCCTTCCTTTCTTTTGCTTGAGGACAAGCAAACCTCTAAGTTTGGTGTGCTTTTCCGTGATCACTAAGCCAAGATTCATCAAGATCATGGCTCCTAAAGGAAAACAAACCAATTTAAGAGGAAAGAAAGAGAATAATCCAAAGAATCTTTGGAATCAAGAGAAGTTCTTAACCAAAGAACATGAAGACCATTATCACAAGATAATGGGTCTGAGGTCAGTGATCCCGGAAGTTAAATTTGATCTGAAAGAAGATGAATATCCGGGGATCCAAGAGCAAATTCGAAACAGAGGATGGGAAGTTCTAACCAATCCTGAGATAAAGGTTGGAAGGAACATGGTTCAGGAATTCTACTCAAATCTGTGGTTAATAGATAAGCAGAGAATGACTGGAACTGCTTACCATACCTACAGAACCATGGTCAGAGGAAAAGTTATGTACTTCCATCTGGACAAAATAAGAGAAATCTTCAAACTGCCTCAACTGCAAGATGATCCTGAATCCTTTAATAGGAGAATGGTGAGAGCAGATAAAGGGTTGGATCAAGTTCTAAAAGACATATGCCTCCCTGGAACTAAGTGGATAACCAATTCTAAGGGTGTCCCAAACCAACTCAAGAGGGGAGACCTCAAACCAATTGCAAGAGGTTGGCTAGACTTTATTGGGCGTTCTATACTGCCCACTAGCAACCGTTCTGAGGTCACTATCAAGAGAGCAGTGATGATTCATTGCATTATGCTTGGAAAAGAAGTGGAGGTTCATCATGTGATTGCTTGTGAGATCTACACAATTGCAAATAAGAATTCCACTGAAGCCAACTGGCTTACCCAAGCTTGATCTCCCTGCTCTGTAAAGAGGCTGGGGTAAAGATGGGAGTAGATGAATTCATACCCATTGAACACCCAATCACCAAGAAGTCAATGGAAGGACAAATGCAGACAACTCTATCAAGAGGAGGGCGCAGGAGTTCCTCCCTGAATTTCCTGAAATTGGCTACTGGGCCAGCCTAGAAGCATCTATCACCAAGTTGCAAGAGACTATGGAGCAACTTAAGGAAGAACAGCAGAATCAGAACTGCATGCTCTGCAAATTGCTGAAGGAACAAGAGAAGCAGGGGCGTGAACTCCAAGAGTTGAAACGCCAAAAGCTCTCCTCTCAAGCTGAGGGAGCATCCACTTCTCAAAATCAAGGTTGTTGAGTCCTAACTCTGTGAAAACCTCTATCATTAGGAGCCTAGTTTAAATTTTTGTTCTCTAATTTTTTCTTTTAGTATCATCTTATATCTATTTTTGAGTCTTGTTCTTAATTCATAATTAATAAAATTTAGAATTCATGTCTTAAAGCTATGAATGTCCTATGAATCCATCACCTCTCTTAAATGAAAAATGCTTTAATCACAAAAGAACAAGAAGTACAGGATTTCGAAATTTATCCTGGAAACTAGTTGAATTAGTTTGATGTGGTGACAATACTTTTTGTTTTCTGAATGAATGCTTGAACAGTGCATATGTCTCTTGAATTTGTTGTTTTGAGAATGTTAAAGATTATTGGCTCTTGAAAGAATGAGGAAGAAGAGAACTATTATTGAGGATCTAAAAAATCATCTAATTGATTCTTGAAGCAAGAAAAAGCAGTGAATAAAAAAAAAATTCGAAAAAAAAGGAGAGAAAAAGAAAAAAAAATTAATTAAAGTGGTGATCCAAGGCAAAAAGAGTGTGCTTAAGAACCCTGGACACCTCTAATTGGGGACTCTAGCAAAGCTGAGTCACAATCTAAAAAGGTTCACCCAATTATGTGTCTGTGGCATGTATGTATCCGGTGGTAATACTGGAAGACAGAGTGCTTTGGGCCACAGCCAAGACTCATACACTAGCTATGTTCAAGAATCACTATACTTAACTAGGAGAATCAATAACATTATCTGAGTTCTGAGTTCTTATAGATGCCAATCATTCTGAACTTCAAAGGATAGAGTGAGATGCCAAAACTGTTCGGAGGCAAAAAGCTACTAGTCCCGCTCATCTAATTGGAGCTAAGTTTCCTTGATATTTTGGAGTCTATAGTATATTCTCTTCTTTTATCCTATTTTGATTTTCAGTTGCTTGGGGACAAGCAACAATTTAAGTTTGGTGTTGTGATGAGCGGATGATTTGTACGCTTTTTGGCATTATTTTTAGTATGTTTTTAGTATGATCTAGTTAGTTTTTAGTATATTTTTATTAGTTTTTAGTTAAAATTCACTTTTCTGGACTTTACTATGAGTTTGTGTGTTTTTCTGTGATTTCAGGTATTTTCTGACTGAAATTGAGGGTCCTGAGCAAAAATCTGATTCAGAGACTGAAAAGGTCTGCAGATGCTGTTGGATTCTGACCTCCCTGCACTCGAAGTGAATTTTCTGGAGCTACAGAAGCCCAATCGGCGCGCTCTCAACGGCATGGGAAAGTAGACATCCTGGGCTTTCCAGCAATGTATAATAGTCCATACTTTGCCCAAGATTTGATGGCCCAAACCGGCGTGGCAAATCAGCCTCAGAATTTCCAGCGTTTAACGCTGGAACTGGCATAAAAATTGGAGTTAAACGCCCAAACTGGCATGAAAGCTGGCGTTTAACTCCAGAAAAGGTCTCTACACATGAAAGCTTCAATGCTCAGCCCAAGCACACATCAAGTGGGCCCGGAAGTGGATTTTTCTGTCATTTACTCATTTCTGTAAACCTGAGGTTACTAGTTCACTATTAGTAGGATCTTTTGACATTGTATCTGTACCTCATGACACTTTACACGTTTCTTTGTGTACCTTCCACAGCATGAGTCTCTAAACCCCATGGTTGGGGGTGAGGAGCTCTGCTGTGTCTTGATGGATTAATGCAATTACTACTGTTTTTTCATTCAATCATGTTTGCTTCCATTCTAAGATATCACTTGTTCTTAAATCGGATGAATGTGATGATCCGTGACAATCATCATCATTCTCAACTATGAACGTGTGCCTGACAACCACCTCCGTTCTACCTTAGATTAAGTAGATATCTCTTGGATTCTTTAACCGGAATCTTCGTGGTATAAGCTAGAACTGATGGCGGCATTCAAGAGAATCCGGAAGGTCTAAACCTTGTCTGTGGTATTCTGAGTAGGATTTAATGATTGAATGACTGTGACGAGCTTCAAACTCCTGAAGGCGGGTCGTTAGTGACAGACGCAAAAGAATCACTGGATTCTATTCCGGCCTGATTGAGAACCGACAGATGGATAGCCGTGCCGTGACAGGGTGCGTTGAACATTTCCACTGAGAGGATGGGAGGTAGCCACTGACAACGGTGAAACCCTTGCATACAGCTTGCCATGGAGGGAGCCTTGCGTGTTTGAAGAAGAAGACAGTAGGAAAGCAGAGATTCAGAAGACAGAGCATCTCCAAAACCTCAGCCTATTCTCCATCACTGCGAAACAAGTACTTATTTCATGTTCTTTTACTTTTCACAATCAATCCTGATAATTTCTGATATCCTGACTAAGATTTACAAGATAACCATAGCTTGCTTCAAGCCGACAATTTCTGTGGGATCGACCCTTACTCACGTAAGGTATTACTTGGACGACCCAGTGCACTTGCTGGTTAGTTGTGCGGGATTGCAAAAGTGTGATTGCAATTTCGTGCACCAAGTTTTTGACGCCGTTGCCGGGGATTGTTCGAGTTTGGACAACTGACGGCTTATCTTGTTGCTTAGATTAGGACTGTTTTGTTTTTATTGGTTTAGAGTCTTTTAGCTGAGTCTAGTTTCATATTTTAAGTTTGGTGTCAATTGCATGCCTTTGCTTTTCTTTTAATTTTCGATTTTGCATGTCCTTAATCCCTTTTTGATCCGTAAAAGTTCTAAGTTTGGTGTCCTCTTTGTGTTTTTCTCTTAAAAATTTTCGAAAAAAATTGTGTTTGATTTTCTAAAAATTTTAAGTTTGGTGTCACTTTGTTGTTTTGCTCTTTCCTCTTTTCAAAAATCAAATCTTTTTCATAAAAATTTTTCAATCATATCTTTCTAATTGCTAATCTCAAAATCTTTTTAATTAACTACTTGATTCAGTTTTCAATTTGCTTTGATCTTATTTTCTTTCAACTTTCGAATTTTTTTTTATTTTATTTTATTTTCCTTTTGTTTTCATTTTATTTTTCGGTTAATTAAAAAAAAAAAAAACAAAATTTATCTATTGGCAATCCATATCATTTCCCTTTATCCATTATGGACCTAAGTGGGATTGATCAGTCTAGAAGGACTCTGGGGTCATATGCTAACCCCATTACAGCTGCATATGGGAGTAGCATCTGCACGCCTCCCATCAAAGCAAGCAGCTTTGAGCTAAATCCTCAACTCATTATCATAGTGCAGCAAAATTGCCAGTATTCCGGTCTTCCTCAGGAAGAGCCTACTGAGTTTCTGGCACAGTTCTTACAAATTGCTGACACAGTACATGATAAAGAGGTGGATCAGGATGTCTACAGACTATTACTGTTTCCATTTGCTGTAAAAGATCAAGCTAAAAGGTGGTTGAATAACCAACCTACAGCAAGCATAAAGACATAGAAACAGTTATCAGACAAATTCCTGAATCATTTTTACCCTCCAAAGAGGATGACACAGCTAAGGCTGGACATCCAAGGCTTTAAACAAGAGGATAATGAATCCCTTTATAATGCCTGGGAGAGGTATAGAGGTATGCTAAGAAAATGCCCCTCTGAAATGTTTTCAGAGTGGGTACAGTTAGACATCTTCTACTATGGGCTTACAGAAAAAGCTCAGATGTCTTTAGACCACTCAGCTGGTGGATCTATACACATGAGGAAGACAATTGAAGAGGCTCAAGAGCTTATAGACACTGTTGCTAGAAACCAATATTTATACTCTAGCAATGAGTTCTCTCCAAAAGAGGAAGTCATGGCAATAGTCACTGACCCTAATCCTCAAGAACAGATGATTGAGCTTAATCAACAATTGCTCCTGATGACAGAACAGTTAGCAGAATTTAAAGAGATGCTCTATGAAACTAAAGTTGCTAACAAGAATATAGAACTGCAGATGAATCAAGCAAAACAGCAAATATCTAAACAGATAACAGAGGAATGTCAAGCAGTTCAACTGAGGAGTGGGAAGACACTGAATACCACTGCTCAAAAGAGCAAAAAGCCAAACAAGGAACAATTGACAGAGGATAACCAAACCACTGTTCAAAATCCCTCTAAGGACAGTAAGAGCCCAGAGAGGAATGTTATTGGCGTTCAAACGCCAGAAAGGGAAGGAAAGCTGGCATTAAACGCCCATTCCTTGCCCAGTTCTGGCGTTCAAACGCCAGAAAAGGGGGAAAAGTTGGCGTTAAACGCCCATTTTCCACCCAATCCTGGCGTTCAGACGCCAAGGGAGGATCAGACACCTGAGAGTGCTGACAATAATCCCTCTAACAAGGCTTCTTCAACCACTTCTGTAAGGAATAACCCTGCAGCATCTAAGGTTGAAGAATATAAAGCCTAGATGCCTTATCCTCAAAAACTCCGCCAAGCGGAACAGGATAAGCAATTTGCCCGCTTTGCAGACTATCTAAGGACTCTTGAAATAAAGATCCCGTTTGCAGAGGCACTTGAGCAAATACCTTCGTATGCTAAGTTCATGAAAGAAATCTTAAGTCATAAGAAGGATTGGAGAGAAACTGAAAAAGTATTTCTCACTGAAGAATGCAGTGCAGTCATTCTGATAAGCTTACCAGAAAAGCTTCAAGATCCAGGAAGCTTTATGATACCATGCACATTAGAAGGCGCTTGCACCAAGACAGCCCTATGTGATCTTGGAGCAAGCATTAATCTAATACCTGCATCCACTATCAGAAAGCTTGGGTTGACTGGGGAAGTCAAACCAACCCGGATATGCCTCTAACTTGCTGATGGATCCATTAAACATCCATCAGGCATAATAGAGGATATGATTGTCAAGGTTGGACCATTTGCCTTTCCAACTGACTTTGTGGTGCTGGAAATGGAGGAGCACAAGAGTGCAACTCTCATTCTAGGAAGACCTTTCCTAGCAACTGGACGAACTCTCATTGATGTACAAAAAGGGGAAGTAACCCTGAGAGTCAATGAGGATGAGTTCAAGTTGAATGCTGTGAAAGCTATGCAGCATCCAGACACACCAAATGACTGCATGGGCGCTGACATTATTGACTCTTTGGTGGAAGAGATCAATATGACTGAAAGCCTAGAATCAGAGCTTGAAGGCATCTTCAAGGATGCTCAGCCTGATCAAGAAGAACCACAGGAAACAAAGAAATTTTCGAAAATTCCTCAGGAGGAGGATAAGCCTCCCAAACCTGAACTTAAACCACTACCACCATCCCTGAAGTATGCATTTCTGGGAAAGGGTGACACTTTTCCAGTGATTATAAGCTCTGCTTTAAATCCACAGGAAGAGGAAGCACTGATTCAAGTGCTAAGGACACACAAGACAGCTCTTGGGTGGTCCATAAGTGATCTTAAGGGCATTAGCCCAGCTAGATGCATGCACAAGATCCTGTTGGAGGATAATGCCAAACCAGTGGTCCAACCACAGAGGAGGCTAAATCCAGCCATGAAGGAGGTGGTGCAGAAAGAGGTCACTAAATTACTAGAGGCTGGGATTATTTATCCTATTTCTGATAGGCCCTGGGTGAGCCCTGTCCAAGTTGTCCCCAAAAAGGGAGGCATGACAGTGGTTCATAATGAAAAAAATGAACTGGTTCCTACAAGAACAGTCACAGGGTGGCGTATGTGTATTGACTACAGAAGGCTCAATACAGCCACCAGAAAGGATCATTTTCCTTTACCATTCATAGACCAAATGCTAGAAAGACTAGCTGGTCATGATTATTACTGCTTTTTGGATGGCTATTCAGGTTACAACCAAATTGCAGTAGATCCTCAGGACCAAGAGAAAACAGCATTTACTTGCCCTTCTGGCGTGTTTGCCTACAGAAGGATGCCGTTTGGTCTGTGTAATGCTCCTGCAACCTTTCAGAGATGTATGCTATCCATCTTCTCTGATATGGTGGAGAAATTCCTGGAAGTCTTCATGGATGACTTCTCAGTATATGGAGACTCATTCAGCTCCTGTCTTAATCACCTAGAACTTGCCCTGAAAAGGTGCCAAGAGACTAACCTGGTTTTAAATTGGGAGAAATGTCACTTTATGGTGACTGAAGGAATTGTCCTTGGGCACAAAATCTCAAGCAGGGGAATAGAGGTGGATAAGGCAAAGGTAGAGGTAATTGAAAAATTACCAGCACCTGCCAATGTTAAGGGAATCAGAAGCTTTTTGGTGCATGCAAGATTCTACAGAAGGTTCATAAAGGATTTTTTGAAAATTGCAAAACCTTTGAGTAACCTGCTAGCTGCTGACACGCCATTTGTGTTTGACACACAGTGTCAGCAGGCGTTTGAGACCCTGAAAGCTAAGCTGGTCACAGCACCAGTCATCTCTGCACCAGATTGGGCATTGCCATTTGAATTAATGTGTGATGCCAGTGACCATGCCATTGGTGCAGTGTTGGGACAGAGGCATAACAAGCTTCTTGATGAGCGGATAATTTATACGCTTTTTGGCATTGTTTTTAAGTAGTTTTTTGTAAGTTCAAGTTACTTTTAGGGATGTTTTCATTAGTTTTTATGTTAAATTCACATTTCTGGACTTTACTATGAGTTTGTGTGTTTTTCTGTGATTTCAGGTAAATTCTGGCTGAAATTGAGGGATTTGAGCAAAACTCTGAAAAAAGGCTGACAAAAGGACTGCTGATGCTGTTGGATTCTGACCTCCCTGCACTCGAAATGGATTTTCTGGAGCTACAGAATTCCAAATGGCGCGCTCTTAACGGCGTTGGAAAGTAGACATCCAGGGCTTTTCAACAATACATAATAGTCCATACTTTATTCGAAGAATGACGACGTAACTTGGCGTTGAACGCCAAGTACATGCTGCTGTCTGGAGTTAAACGCCAGAAAAACGTCATGATCCGGAGTTGAACGCCCAAAACACGTCATAACTCGAAGTTCAACTCCAAGAGAAGCCTCAGCTCGTGGATAGATCAAGCTCAGCCCAAGCACACACCAAGTGGGCCCCGGAAGTGGATTTATGCATCAATTACTTACTCATGTAAACCCTAGTAGCTAGTCTAGTATATATAGGACATTTATCTATTGTATTAGACATCTTTTGACAGTTTAATCTCTTTGAATATTCGGTCACTTGATCATGGAGAGGGCTGGCCATTCAGCCATGCCTGAAGCTCTTTTACTTATGTATTTTCAACGGTGGAGTTTCTGCACACCATAGATTAAGGGTGTGGAGCTCTGCTGTACCTCAAGTATTAATGAAATTCTACTTTCTTTTATTCAATTCCTCTTTTATTCTTATTCCAAGATATTCATTCGTACCCAAGAACATGATGAATGTGATGAGTCAGATAACCCTCATTATCATTCTCACTTATGAACGCGCGTGATTGACAACCACTTCCGTTCTACATGCAACCGGGCTTGAATGTATATCTCTTAGATTCCCCAACAGAATCTTCGTGGTATAAGCTAGATAGATGGCGGCATTTATGAGGGTCCGGAAAGTCTAACCTTGTCTGTGGTATTCCGAGTAGGATCCTGGGAATCCGGAAAGTCTAACCTTGTCTGTGGTATTCCGAGTAGGATTCCGGTAATGAATGACTGTGACGTGCTTCAAACTTGCAAGTGCTGGGCGTTAGTGACAGACGCAAAAGAATCAAGGGATTCTATTCCAGTAGGCGCAGGAACCAACCAGTGATTAGCCGTACTGTGACAGAGTGCGTGAGCATTAGTTTTCACTGCGAGGATGGGATATAGCCATCAACCATGGGTGATGCCTCCAGACGATTAGCCGTGCGAGTGACAGCCGCATAGGATCATTTTCCCGAGAGGATTGAAAGTAGCCACCGCTGATGGTGAACCCCTATACACAGCTTGCCATGGAAAGGAGTAAGAAGGATTGAGTAGAAGCAGTAGGAGAGCAGGCGTCCTTGAGCTATACAGCATCTCCATCCACTTATCTGAAATTCCCACCAATGAATCTGCATAAGTATTCTATCCCTTTTTATTTTCTATTTATTCCATTAATCATATTTAAACTAATAATCATAATTCCCCTTTAATCTGCCTAACTGAGATTTACAAGGTGACCATAGCTTGCTTCATACCAACAATCTATGTGGGATCGACCCTTACACACGTAAGGTTTATTACTTGGACGACCCAGTACACTTGCTGGTTAGTTGAACGAAGTTGTGTCCACTCGTGCCAAATACCTAAATTCGACAATTTTACAGTAAATGCAATTCAAAGAATAGTGATCACAATTTCGTCCACCAAGTTTTTGGCGCCGTTGCCGGGGATTGTTCGAGTATGGACAACTGACGGCTCATCTTGTTGCTCAGATTAGGTAATTTTCTTTTCAAAAAGTTTTCCAAAATTTTTCTTTTTCGTTTTTCAAAAAAAAAAATATTTTCGAAAATAATAATAATAAAAATACAAAAAAAATTAGAAAATCATAAAAACCAAAAATATTTTGTGTTTCTTGTTTGAGTCCTGAGTCAATTTTTAAGTTTGGTGTCAATTGCATGATTTAAAAATTTTTCTTGCATTTTTCGAAAATCTCATGCATTCATAGTGTTCTTCATGATCTTCAAGTTGTTCTTGACAAGTCTTCTTGTTTGATCTTGATGGTTTCTTGTTTTTGTGTCTTTTCTTGTTTTTCATGTGCATCTTTGCATTCATATTTTTCATGCATTAAAGATTTCTAAGTTTGGTGTCTTGCATGTTTTCTTTGCATCAAAAATTTTTCAAAAATATGTTCTTGATGTTCATCATGATCTTCAAAGTGTTCTTGGTGTTCATCTTGACATTCATACCATTCTTGCATGCATTCATTGTTTTGATCTAAAAATTTCATGCATGGAATCTTTTTGTTGTTTTTCTCTCTCATGATTAAAAATTCAAAAATCAAAAAAATATCTTTTCCTTATTTTCCTCCAAATTTTCGAAATTTTGGGTTGACTTAGTCAAAAATTTTCAAAATTAGTTGTTTCTTACAAGTCAAGTCAAAATTTCAATTTTAAAAATCTTATCTTTTCAAAATCTTTTTCAAAAATCATATCTTTTTCATTTTTTCTCTATTTTTTGAAAATTTTAAAAATTATTTTTCAAAAATCTTTTTCTTATCTTTCTATCATTTTTTCAAAAATATGCTAACAATTAATGTGATTGGTTCAAAAATTTGAAGTTTGTTACTTTCTTGATAAGAAAGGTTCAATCTTTAAATTCTAGAATCTTATCTTGTAGTTTCTTGTTAGTTAAGTCATTTTAAAAAAAAATTAAATCTTTTTCAAAATATCTTTTTCTTAAAAATCTTATCTTTTTATCTTATCTTTTTCAAAATTTCATCTTTTTCAAAAATTTGATTTCAAAAAATTATCTTATCTATCTTCTTATCTTCTTATCTTTTTAAAATTAAAATTTCAAATCTTTTTCAATCAACTAACTAACTTTTTGTTTGTTTCTTATCTTTTTCAAAACCACCTAACTACTTCTCTCTCTTCTATTTTCGAAAATATCTTTCTCTTTTTCAAAAAAAAAAAATTCTTTTTAATTAACTAATTGTTTCAAATTTTAATTTCAATTACATCTATCTTTAATTTTCGAAAATTACTAACTTCTTGTTCAAAATTATTTTCGAATTCTCCCTCCTCTTCTCTTCTTCTATTTAATTATTTAATTACTAACACTTCTCTTCACCTCTCTTCATCCAAAAATCCGAACCCTCTTCTTCATTCTTCTACTCCCTTCTTTTTCTACTAACATAAAGGAATCTCTATACTGTGACATAGAGGATTCCTCTTTCTTTTCTTGTTTTCTTCTCTTTCATATGAGCAGGAACAAGGATAAAGGCACTCTTGTTGAGATTGATCCAGAACCTGAAAGGACTCTGAAGAGAAAATTAAGAGAAGCTAAATTACAACAATCCAGAAGAAACCTTCTAGAAATTTTCGAACAAGAGAAAGAGATGGCAGCCGAAAATAATAATAATAATGCAAGGAGAATGCTTGGTGACTTCACAAAGCCAACGTCCAAGTTTGATGGAAGAAGCATCTCCATTCCTGCCATTGGAGCCAATAACTTTGAGCTGAAACCTCAGCTAGTTGCCTTGATGCAATAAAACTGCAAGTTTTATGGACTTCCATCTGAAGATCCCTATTAGTTTTTAACTGAGTTCTTGCAAATCTGTGAGACTGTAAAGACGAATGGAGTTGATCCTGAAGTCTACAGACTCATGCTTTTCCCTTTTGCTGTAAGAGACAGAGCTAGAATATGGTTGGATTCACAACCCAAGGATAGCCTGGACTCATGGGATAAGCGGGTCACTGCCTTCTTGGATAAATTCTTTCCTCCTCAAAAGCTGAGCAAGCTGAGAGTGGATGTTCAAACCTTCAAACAAAAAGATGGTGAATCCCTCTATGAAGCTTGGGAAAGATACAAGCAGCTGACCAAAAGATGTCCATCTGACATGTTTTCAGAATGGACCCTATTAGACATATTCTATTATGGTCTCTCTGAATTTTCGAAAATGTCATTGGATCATTCTGCAGGTGGATCTATTCACCTGAAGAAAATGCCTGAAGAGGCTCAAGAACTCATTGACATGGTTGCAAATAACCAGTTCATGTACACTTCTGAGAGGAATTCCGTGAACAATGGGATACCTCAGAAGAAAGGAGTTCTTGAAATTGATGCTCTGAATGCCATGTTGGCTCAGAACAAAGTGTTGACTCAACAGGTCAACATGATCTCTCAAAATCTGAATGGATTGCAACATGCATCCAACAGTACTAGAGAGGCAGCTTCTGAAGAAGCTTATGATCCTGAGAACCCTGCCATGGCAGAGGTCAATTACATGGGTGAACCTTATGGAAACACCTATAACTCATCATGGAGAAATCATCCAAATTTCTCCTGGAAGGATCAACAAAAACCTCAACAAGGTTTTAACAATGGTGGACGTAATAGGCTGGGCAATAGCAAGCCATATCCATCATCTTCTCAGCAACAGACAGAGAATTCTGAACAAAACACTTCTAATTTAGCCAATATAGTCTCTGATCTGTCAAAGGCCACTTTTAGTTTCATGAATGAAACAAGATCCTCCATTAGAAATCTGGAGGCACAAGTGGGCCAGCTGAGTAAGAAAATTATTGAAACTCCTCCCAATAGTCTCCCAAGTAATACAGAAGAAAATCCAAAAGGAGAGTGCAAGGCCATTGACATAGTCAATATGGCCGAATGCACAAGGGAGGAGGAGGATGAAAATCCTAGTGAGGAAGACCTCCTGGGACGTTCCTCAAGCAAGAAGGAGTTTCCTATTAAAGATCCTGAGGAATCTGAGGCTTATCTAGAGACCATAGAGATTCCTTTAAATTTCCTTCTGCCATTCATGAGCTCTGAAGAATATTCATCCTCTGAAGAGAATGGAGATGTGACTGGAGAGCAAGTTGCTCAATACTTAGGAGCTATCATGAAGCTGAATGCCAAGCTGTTTGGTAATGAGACTTGGGAAAGTGAACCTCCCTTACTCATTAGTGAACTAGATACTTGGATTCAGAGAACTCTACCTCAAAAGAAACAAGATCCTGGCAAGTTCTTAATACCTTGCACCATTGGCACCATGAGCTTTGAAAAAGCTCTATGTGATCTTGGGTCAGGGATAAATCTTATGCCACTCTCTGTAATGGAGAAGCTGGGGATCATTGAGGTACAACCTGCCTTGTTCTCATTACAATTGGCAGATAAGTCCATAAGACAAGCTTATGGAATAGTGGAGGACGTGCTAGTAAGGGTTGAAGGCCTTTACATCCCTACTGATTTCATAATCCTAGACACTAGGAAGGAAGATGATGAATGCATCATCCTAGGAAGACCTTTCCTAGCCACAGCAGGAGCTGTGATAGATGTCAACAGAGGTGAGTTAGTCCTTCAATTGAATGGGGACTACCTTGTGTTTCAGGCACATGGCCATCACTCTGTGACAAAAGAGAGTAAGCATGAAGAGCTTCTCTCAGTTCAGAGTCAAGAAGAGCCCACACAGTCAAACTCTAAGTTTGGTGTTGTGAGGCCACAACCAAACTCTAAGTTTGGTGTTCAAACCCCATATCCAAACTCTAAGTTTGGTGTTGGGACTACACACTAAATTGACCTGATCACCATGTGGCTCCATGAGAGCCACTGTCAAGCTATTGACATTAAAGAAGCGCTTGTTGGGAGGCAACCCAATTTTATTTATCTAATTTTATTTTATTTTGTTTCTTTGTTATTTTTGTGTTTAATTAGGTACATGATCATGAGGAGTCACGAAAAAATCAAAAAAATTAAAAACAGAAGAAAAAAATTTTTCACCCTGGAGGACGCACGGGCTGGCGTTCAACGCCTAGAAGGTGCATCTGGCCGGCGTTCAACGCCAGAACAGAGCACCATTCTGGCGCTGAACGCCCAAAACAAGCAACAACCTGGCGTTAAACGCCAGGATGGTGCACAGAGAGGACAAACTGGCGCTGAACGCCAGGAACAAGCATGAAACTGGCGTTCAACGCCAGAACATGCATTACATGGGCGTTGAACGCCCAAAACATGCACCAATGGGCGTTTGAACGCCAGAATGATGCATGAAGGCATTTTACATGCCTATATGGTGAAGGAATGGTATTTGTTTTCACCTCAGGATCTGTGGACCCCACAGGATCCTCACATCAGGATCTGTGGCCCCCACAGGATCCCCACCTACCATATTCCCACCTTACCTTTTAATCCTAATCACACTCTCCTAATCCTAATCTCATTTAACTCTTCCCCATATCACACTTCCCAAAAACCTTCACCAATCACCTCAAGTCCTCTTCCCAATTACCCCATTCACCATTCACATCAACCTCCCCTTCCCCATAAACCCCACCTACCCTCATAAAATTCAAATTCAATTTCCCACCCATTCCCACCCAAAATGGCCGAACACCCACCCTCCCCTCTCCCAATAAATACCCTTCAATTCTCCTTCATTTTCACACAACACAAACCCCTTCTTCCCCCATATAGCCGAACCTACTTCTCTCCCTCTCTACCATATTCTCTTCTTCTTCTTCTACTATTCTTTTCTTTCTTGCTCGAGGACGAGCAAATTTTAAGTTTGGTGTGGTAAAAGCATAGCTTTTTTGCTTTTCCATTACCATTAATGGCACCTAAAGCCAGAGAAACCTCAAAGGGAAGACAAAAAGCTTCCACCTCTGAGTCATGGGAGATGGAAAGGCAAAAATATAAGCCGTCATAGCTCAGTGGTAGAACATGTGGCTGCAAATCAAGAAATCCCTGAGATGCCTCAAGGGATGCACTTTCCTCCCAACAATTATTGGGAGCAACTCAACACCTCCTTAGAAGATTTGAGTCACAATGTGGAAAAACTAAGGGTGGAACATCATGAACACTCCATCATTCTCCAAGAAATAAGAGAAGATCAAAGAGCAATGAGGGAGGAGCAACAAAGGCAAGGAAGGGACATAGAAGAGCTGAAGAACATCATTGGTCCTTCAAGAAGGAGACGCCACTAGAGGTGGATTCATTCCTTGTCTTTATTTCTTTCTGTTTTTCGGTTTTTAATATTGTGTTTATCTATGTTTTGTGTCTTTATTTCATGATCATTAGTATGTAACCATGCCTTAAAGCAATGAATAAATTCCATTAATCCTTCACCTCTCTTAAAAGAAAAATGTTTTAATTCAAAAGAACAAGAAGTACATGAATTTCGAAATTATTATTGAATTTAATTTAATTATATTAGCCGTGCGAGTGACAGCCGCATAGGATCATTTTCCCGAGAGGATTGAAAGTAGCCACCGCTGATGGTGAACCCCTATACACAGCTTTCCATGGAAAGGAGTAAGAAGGATTGAGTAGAAGCAGTAGGAGAGCAGGCGTCCTTGAGCCATACAGCATCTCCATCCACTTATCTGAAATTCCCACCAATGAATCTGCATAAGTATTCTATCCCTTTTTATTTTCTATTTATTCCATTAATCATATTTAAACTAATAATCACAATTCCCCTTTAATCTGCCTAACTGAGATTTACAAGGTGACCATAGCTTGCTTCATACCAACAATCTCTGTGGGATCGACCCTTACTCACGTAAGGTTTATTACTTGGATGACCCAGTACACTTGCTGGTTAGTTGAACGAAGTTGTGTCCACTCGTGCCAAATACCTAAATTCGACAATTTTACAGTAAATGCAATTCAAAGAATAGTGATCACAATTTCGTCCACCACTCTTGCACGTCATTTATTATGCTTGCCGTGTTCTAAATGATGCACAGAAGAATTACACAACCACAGAAAAAGAATTACTTGCAGTGGTTTATGCCATTGACAAGTTTAGATCTTATCTAGTGGGATCCAAAGTGATTGTGTACACTGACCATGCTGCTCTTAAATACTTACTCACAAAGCAGGATTCAAAACCCAGGCTTATAAGATGGGTGTTGCTTCTGCAAGAGTTTGATATAGAAATAAGAGACAGAAAAGGGACAGAAAACCAAGTAGCTGATCATCTGTCCCGAATAGAACCAGTAGCTGGGACGTCCCTCCCTTCTACTGAGATTTCTGAGACTTTTCCAGATGAGCAACTCTTTGCCATTCAGGAAGCTCCATGGTTTGCAGATATTGCAAACTACAAAGCTGTGAGGTTCATACCCCAGGAGTACAGCAGAGTGCAAAGAAAGAAATTAATTTCAGATGCCAAGTACTACCTATGGGATGAGCCATATCTCTTTAAGAGATGTGCAGACGGAATGATCCGCAGATGTGTACCCAGAGAAGAAGCACAAAGGATCCTATGGCATTGCCATGGATCACAGTATGGAGGACATTTTGGAAGTGAGCGAACAGCCACTAAAGTCCTCCAATGTGGCTTCTACTGGCCTACTCTCTATAAAGATTCCCGAGAGTTTGTGCGTAACTGTGACAATTACCAAAGAGCTGGTAACTTGCCTCACGGATATGCCATGCCTCAACAAGGGATATTAGAGATAGAATTGTTTGATGTATGGGGAATTGACTTCATGGGTCCATTCCCACCATCATACTCAAACACTTACATTCTGGTGGCAGTGGACTATGTATCTAAGTGGGTAGAAGCAATTGCTACACCCACTAATGATACCAAGACCGTGCTGAAATTCCTCCAGAAACACATCTTCAGCAGGTTTGGTGTTTCCAGAGTACTAATCAGTGACGGGGGCACTCATTTCTGCAATAGACAGTTATATTCTGCTATGGTTAGATATGGAATTAGCCACAAAGTGGCAACTCCGTATCATCCACAGACAAATGGGCAAGCTGAAGTCTCTAACAGAGAGCTAAAAAGAATCCTAGAATGGACTGTGATAGCCCGAAGAAAGGATTGGGCAAAGAGCTTGGATGATGCTCTGTGGGCATACAGAACAGCATTCAAGACTCCTATAGGAACCTCTCCATACCAACTGGTGTATGGGAAGGCCTGTCATCTGCCCGTGGAACTGGAACACAAAGCCTACTGGGCAACAAGATTCCTAAACATGGATGCTCAGTTGGCTGGTGAAAAAATATTACTCCAGCTAAATGAGCTAGAGGAGTTCAGACTCAATGCCTTTGAAAATGCAAAAATTTATAAGGAAAAGGCAAAGAAATGGCATGACAAGAAGTTATCATCCAGAGTCTTTGAGCCAGGACAAAAAGTTCTGCTCTTCAACTCTAGGCTCAGATTGTTTCCAGGAAAACTTAAATCCCGGTGGAGGGGTCCATATGTGATTACAGGAGTGTCACCATATGGATATGTTGAGCTTCAAGATATTGATTCTGACAAAAAGTTCATTGTTAATGGACAGAGAATCAAGCATTATCTTGAAAGCAATTTTGAGCAGGAATGCTCAAAACTGAGACTTGAGTGATTCTCAGTAAAGGTCCAGCTAAAGACAGTAAAGAAGCGCTTGCTGGGAGGCAACCTAGTCATTAGGAGGTTATATGATTTGTTTTTACAGAGGCAAGTATCAAAAATGAAGGAATTCACAGAGTTACAGAAGGATTCAGCTCAAAAAGCAGAGAAAAAGAGCTTACTGGCGAAAAAACGCCAGTAAGGGGCATTTTGGGCGTTAAACGCCAGAATGGGCACCATTCTGGGCGTTTAACGCCAGTAAAGGTGCCATTTTGGGCGTTAAACGCCAGAATGGGCACCATTCTGGGCGTTTAACGCCAGGTGTGCAGCATCCTGGGCGTTTAGAAAAATGCCCAGTGATAAAGGAATTCTGGCGTTTAACGCCAGCTAGGGCACCTGGCTGGGCGTTAAACGCCCAAAAGGGGTAACAAATGGGCGTTAAACGCCAGAATGGGTGCCATTCTGGGCGTTTAACGCCAGAAAGGTGGGGGGACCACAATTTTGTTTTCAAACCAAATTTTTTTCAAACTTTCCTTTTCTTACCCATACTTTTCTACAAAATCATATCTCAACCCTTCATCATTCACTTTCAAATTTTCAAAAATCCAAAATCATTTTTCAAAATCAATCCCAAATCTTGTTCAAAAACTCACCCTTCTCTCAAATTCTTTCCATATCTTCTCAAATCTTCTTTCAAACTTTTATTTTTTTTCGAAATCTCTCCTCCCCACCTTATAAATACACGTTTGGACCCCTAATTGCCCACACCATTCGAATTTGCTTCTCCTCTCTCTCTCTTCCTTCCTTTCTTTTGCTTGAGGACAAGCAAACCTCTAAGTTTGGTGTGCTTTTCCGTGATCACTAAGCCAAGATTCATCAAGATCATGGCTCCTAAAGGAAAACAAACCAATTTAAGAGGAAAGAAAGAGAATAATCCAAAGAATCTTTGGAATCAAGAGAAGTTCTTAACCAAAGAACATGAAGACCATTATCACAAGATAATGGGTCTGAGGTCAGTGATCCCGGAAGTTAAATTTGATCTGAAAGAAGATGAATATCCGGGGATCAAGGAGCAAATTAAAAACAGAGGATGGGAAGTTCTAACCAATCCTGAGATAAAGGTTGGAAGGAACATGGTTCAGGAATTCTACTCAAATCTGTGGTTAACAGATAAGCAGAGAATGACTGGAACTGCTTACCATACCTACAGAACCATGGTCAGAGGGAAAGTTATGTACTTCCATCTGGACAAAATAAGAGAAATCTTCAAACTGCCTCAACTGCAAGATGATCCAGAATCCTTTAATAGGAGAATGGTGAGAGCAGATAAAGGGTTGGATCAAGTTCTAAAAGACATATGCCTCCCTGGAACTAAGTGGATAACCAATTCTAAGGGTGTCCCAAACCAACTCAAGAGGGGAGACCTCAAACCAATTGCAAGAGGTTGGCTAGACTTTATTGGGCGTTCTATACTGCCCACTAGCAACCGTTCTGAGGTCACTATCAAGAGAGCAGTGATGATTCATTGCATTATGCTTGGAAAAGAAGTGGAGGTTCATCATGTGATTGCTTGTGAGATCTACACAATTGCAAATAAGAATTCCACTGAAGCCAAACTGGCTTACCCAAGCTTGATCTCCCTGCTCTGTAAAGAGGCTGGGGTAAAGATGGGAGTAGATGAATTCATACCCATTGAACACCCAATCACCAAGAAGTCAATGGAAGGACAAATGCAAGACAACTCTATCAAGAGGAGGGCGCAGGAGTTCCTCCCTGAATTTCCTGAAATTGGCTACTGGGCCAGCCTAGAAGCATCTATCACCAAGTTGCAAGAGACTATGGAGCAACTTAAGGAAGAACAGCAGAATTAGAACTGCATGCTCTGCAAATTGCTGAAGGAACAAGAGAAGCAGGGGCGTGAACTCCAAGAGTTGAAACGCCAAAAGCTCTCCTCTCAAGCTGAGGGAGCATCCACTTCTCAAAATCAAGGTTGTTGAGTCCTAACTCTGTGAAAACCTCTATCATTAGGAGCCTAGTTTAAATTTTTGTTCTCTAATTTTTTCTTTTAGTATCATCTTATATCTATTTTTGAGTCTTGTTCTTAATTCATAATTAATAAAATTTAGAATTCATGTCTTAAAGCTATGGATGTCCTATGAATCCATCACCTCTCTTAAATGAAAAATGCTTTAATCACAAAAGAACAAGAAGTACAGGATTTCGAAATTTATCCTGGAAACTAGTTGAATTAGTTTGATGTGGTGACAATACTTTTTGTTTTCTGAATGAATGCTTGAACAGTGCATATGTCTCTTGAATTTGTTGTTTTGAGAATGTTAAAGATTATTGGCTCTTGAAAGAATGAGGAAGAAGAGAACTATTATTGAGGATCTAAAAAATCATCTAATTGATTCTTGAAGCAAGAAAAAGCAGTGAATACAAAAAAAAATTTCGAAAAAAAAAGGAGAGAAAAAGAAAAAAAAATTAATTAAAGTGGTGATCCAAGGCAAAAAGAGTGTGCTTAAGAATCCTGGACACTTCTAATTGGGGACTCTAGCAAAGCTGAGTCACAATCTAAAAAGGTTCACCCAATTATGTGTCTGTGGCATGTATGTATCCGGTGGTAATACTGGAAGACAGAGTGCTTTGGGCCACAGCCAAGACTCATACACTAGCTATGTACAAGAATCACTATACTTAACTAGGAGAATCAATAACATTATCTGAGTTCTGAGTTCTTATAGATGCCAATCATTCTGAACTTCAAAGGATAGAGTGAGATGCCAAAACTGTTCAGAGGCAAAAAGCTACTAGTCCCGCTCATCTAATTGGAGCTAAGTTTCCTTGATATTTTGGAGTCTATAGTATATTCTCTTCTTTTATCCTATTTTGATTTTCAGTTGCTTGGGGACAAGCAACAATTTAAGTTTGGTGTTGTGATGAGCGGATGATTTGTACGCTTTTTGGCATTATTTTTAGTATGTTTTTAGTATGATCTAGTTAGTTTTTAGTATATTTTTATTAGTTTCTAGTTAAAATTCACTTTTCTGGACTTTACTATGAGTTTGTGTGTTTTTCTGTGATTTCAGGTATTTTCTAACTGAAATTGAGGGTCCTGAGCAAAAATCTGATTCAGAGACTGAAAAGGTCTGCAGATGTTGTTGGATTCTGACCTCCCTGCACTCGAAATGTATTTTCTGGAGCTACAGAAGCCCAATCGGCGCGCTTTCAACGGCATGGGAAAGTAGACATCCTGGGCTTTCCAGCAATGTATAATAGTCCATACTTTGCCTGAGATTTGATAGCCCAAACCGGCGTGGCAAATCAGCCTCAGAATTTCCAGCGTTTAACGCTGGAACTGGCATAAAAATTGGAGTTAAACGCCCAAACTGGCATGAAAGCTGGCGTTTAACTCCAGAAAAGGTCTCTACACATGAAAGCTTCAATGCTCAGCCCAAGCACACATCAAGTGGGCCCGGAAGTGGATTTTTCTGTCATTTACTCATTTCTGTAAACCTGAGGTTACTAGTTCACTATTAGTAGGATCTTTTGACATTGTATCTGTACCTCATGACACTTTACACGTTTCTTTGTGTACCTTCCACAGCATGAGTCTCTAAACCCCATGGTTGGGGGTGAGGAGCTCTGCTGTGTCTTGATGGATTAATGCAATTACTACTGTTTTTTCATTCAATCATGTTTGCTTTCATTCTAAGATATCACTTGTTCTTAAATCGGATGAATGTGATGATCCGTGACAATCATCATCATTCTCAACTATGAACGTGTGCCTGACAACCACCTCCGTTCTACCTTAGATTAAGTAGATATCTCTTGGATTCTTTAACCGGAATCTTCGTGGTATAAGCTAGAACTGATGGCAGCATTCAAGAGAATCCGGAAGGTCTAAACCTTGTCTGTGGTATTCTGAGTAGGATTCAATGATTGAATGACTGTGACGAGCTTCAAACTCCTGAAGGCGGGGCGTTAGTGACAGACGCAAAAGAATCACTGGATTCTATTCCGGCCTGATTGAGAACCGACAGATGGATAGCCGTGCCGTGACAGGGTGCGTTGAACATTTCCACTGAGAGGATGGGAGGTAGCCACTAACAACGGTGAAACCCTTGCATACAGCTTGCCATGGAGGGAGCCTTGCGTGTTTGAAGAAGAAGACAGTAGGAAAGCAGAGATTCAGAAGACAGAGCATCTCCAAAACCTCAGCCTATTCTCCATCACTGCGAAACAAGTACTTATTTCATGTTCTTTTACTTTTCACAATCAATCCTGATAATTTCTGATATCCTGACTAAGATTTACAAGATAACCATAGCTTGCTTCAAGCCGACAATCTCCGTGGGATCGACCCTTACTCACGTAAGGTATTACTTGGACGACCCAGTGCACTTGCTGGTTAGTTGTGCGAGATTGCAAAAGTGTGATTGCAATTTCGTGCACCATACCCCATATGATCTCTGGGATAAGCTCGGCCCAGAGGCCTTTTGCTTCATCTAGTTTCTTTCTTAGAGCATGTAGTATTACTTTATTTACAGCTTCAGCTAACCCATTTGTTTGTGGGTGCTCTATTGATGAAAAGTGTTGTTTGATTTTCAGTTCCTGCAAGAAGGATGTGAATTTTTGATTGGCGAACTGGTAGCCATTATCTGTGATAATGTGCCGAGGAATGCCGAATCGACAAATAATATATTTCCAGACAAAAGAAAGCATTTGTTGTGATGTAATCTTGGCTAGAGGTTGTGTCTCTATCCATTTGAAAAAATAATCAATTGCTACAACCAGGAATTTTACCTGACCTGCTGCCGTGGGAAAAGGGCCGAGGATATCTATGCCCCATTGGTTGAACAGCCAACTTACTTCGGAGCAGTGTAAGAGTTTGGCCGAGAGATGTGTGATCGGATTATGTTTTTGGCAGTTGTTGCAGTTTTTAACTTTTGCTTGGCAATCCTGTCGTATTGTCGTCAAGTAAAATCCTGCTCTAAGAATTTTTAAAGACAGACTTCGGGCTCCGAGGTTTGTACCACAGATCCCTTCATGTACCTCGGCAAGTGCAAGTTCATCTTCTGTTCTGCAAAGGCATTTTAGTAATGGACGAGAGAATCCTCATCTATATAGATAATTGTTATAAACTGTAAAAAAGGAGGCTTGTCGGCGAAAATGTCGAGGATTTTCGACGTCGCCTGGCAGGATCCCTGTCTGAAGATAGTCTCTGTATGAAGATCTCCAATCTGCTTCCTGTGTTACACTTAAGGTTTCTATGAGTTCAATACTTGGCTTAAGCAATGTTGACTGATAAAGGGATGACTCGTTTGGTTAAGTACTGTCGAGTTTAGACAGAATGTCAGCTCGGCAATTACTCTCCCTAGGTATGTGCTGTATTTCGTATTTTAAAAGTTTTAAAAGTAAATTTTGTACGATGTCGAGGTATTTTGAAAGCAAATGGTCCTTTACTTGGTATAAGTTGTTTACCTGCTGGATGATGAGTAAGGAGTCGCAGTATACCTTAAGTTCGGTGATGTTTAGATCGGCCGCGAGTCTAAGTCCGGCAATTAGGGCTTCGTACTCACTTTGATTGTTGCTTGCTTTAAATGAAAAATTGAGAGAATGTTTGATGACGTTGCCATGGCTATCATCAAGTATGATACCTGCTCCATATCCTTGTGGGTTGGAGGACCCATCGACGTATAAGGACCATTCGATGTAATCTTCAGTTGTGTTTGAAACTGAGAACTCGGCTATGAAGTCGACCAAGAATTGGGACTTGATAGATGTTCGGCCTTCGTATTTGATATCAAATTCCGATAGCTCCACCGACCATTTTACTAGTCGGCCAGCCAGCTCAGGTTTCTGAAGGACTTGTCGCAAAGGATGATCTGTCCGAACGTGGATTTCATTGCTTTGAAAATATGGTCGGAGTCTTCTGGCTGAGAAGACAAGGGCTAGGGTTAGCTTCTCAATGCTCGGATACCGAAGCTTGGCATTCTACAATGTTTTACTGGTAAAATAGATCAGAAACTGCTTCTTTTCCCTTTCTGCAACAAGTGCGGAGCTTATAGCCCAGTTAGTGACAGATAAATATAAGAATAATGGTTCCTCCTGAAGGGGGTTTGTAAGATTGGTGGTTTTGAAAGATTTTCTTTAATAATTTTGAATGCTTTTTCGCAGTCATCGGTCCATTGGAAAGCTTTTTTCTTTTTTAAAGTTTGGAAAAAACATAGAGATTTAGAAGCAAGGCAAGGTAGAAATCTAAAGAGGGCAGCAAGTCTCCCTGTTAACTGTTGGACTTCTTTGATGGTTTGTGGGCTTGTCATGTCTGAAACAGCTCGGCATTTTTCTGGATTTGCCTCGATACCGTGGCTAGTGAGCAAAAAGCCGAGGAATTTACCGCTCTGGACCCCAAATTCACACTTTTCGGGATTTAGCCGCATGTTGTATTTTCTTAGTTGTCCGAAGATTTCTGCGAGGTCATCAAGGTGAATGTTGCCAACTTTTGTCTTGGCGACCATATCGTCAACGTAGACCTCAATGTTCCTGCCGATCTGTTTGGCGAAGACGTTGTCCATTAGACGTTGGTATGTTGCACCTACATTCTTAAGGCCAAATGGCATTACTTTATAATAATAGTTTCCATATTCAGTAATAAAGGCTGTCTTATTTTGATCGAAGGGATGCATTTGAATCTGGTTATAGCCAGAATATTGATGACAAGTCATCTTAGCCTAGTTTCACTAGTCTTTTTCTTTTGTTTTCACTTGAATTATGCACTTTCTTGAGGCCTAAGCAAGCCAATTTAGGTAGATTTTCATGCTTCCTTTGATTGAATCAACCATAGATAAATTAATGCAATTTCATGAGGTTTGATGCCATAATTGGTGCATATTAGGATAGAATGATCATCTCATGATTTCAAGCATAGCTTTGATGTGTTTGGTTGATTTATGATAGGTGAAGAAAGCTTGGAAAAGGATTGAAGTGAGAAGGAATGGCTAGAAGCTAAGAGAAGACAATGAATCAAGTGAAATTGAACCAGGAATAAATGAAGTTGGAGTTGAAGTTAGCCCTCAAACGTTGGCATATGAAATCTTCCCCAGGGTGTGCCAACGTTAGCCCCCTAACTTGGAGGCTAACGTTGGCATATGAAATCTTCCCCAGGGTGTGCCAACGTTAGCGCCAACGTTAGCCCCTAACTTGGAGGCTAACGTTGGCATTTGAACTCTCCTCCAGGGTGTGCAACGTTTGCGCCAACGTTAGCCCCCTAACTTGGAGGCTAACGTTGGCGCCACTCCAACACTAAGCAAGGCCAACGTTAGGGTCAAAGTTAGCCCCCTAACGTTGGCCCCAACGTGAGATGCAGGAAAATATGTTTGCTGCTAGAAAAAGTTAGCCTTGAAGTTAGCCCCCTAACTTTGAGGCTAACTTTGAAACCAACTTTGCAAAACTCACATCCGGTTCAGTTGGTTCACTTGGGTTCCTCTCCAAACTTCAAGAGCA
This sequence comes from Arachis stenosperma, assembly GCF_014773155.1. NCBI lineage: Eukaryota > Viridiplantae > Streptophyta > Magnoliopsida > Fabales > Fabaceae > Arachis > Arachis stenosperma. The sequence goes on along the minus strand of NC_080381.1, from coordinate 45,882,031 downwards.
ATCAACCAAGGCCTCTTTCAACCCAATTCCACCAAGAGCAAAGGCCCAACTCAAGGCTTGAAGATCAATTGAAGAAAGTGTATAAATAGGCTAGAATTCGATTTATTCGAGGAGTTCCCTTTTTAGAATTTTTCATAGAGCTTCCCTTTTAGAGTTTTTAGAGTTTTCTTTTCTGTTTTGGGAGCTTGAGTGATCTTGTTTAATTGCTTTCAATTTCAATTACACTTGTCTTGGATCTTGGGTTAGAGAATTGAAGGAATTCTGTTTCAATCTCACCTTGGATCTTGTTTACTTTCACTGCAAATTGAATTTCCTTTTCTGCTACTTGCTTTCTCATTTAATTTCCTTGCAATTTACAATTCCTTTGATATTGTTCTTGTTGGATCTAGGAAGGCATTGAGATCTAGACTTGGTTTTCTAGTCTCTGGGTCCTGAGATCCAATTTCCCATTTCGATTCTCTGCTCCTTACTTTAATTGTTCATTTAACTTCCTGTTTCGAATCTGTTTCAACCCATTCCCCATTTACTCCTCTGTTTAATGCAATTTAAATTCTCTTTGTTCAATTCTTGCAAATCCAAGTCCCAATCCCCTTTACATTTCAAGTCATTTACAATTCTTGCCATTTAAGATTCTTGCAATTTACATTACTTGCTCTTTAAGTTTCTGCCATTTAATTTCTTGCTTCTTAAGATTCATCACTTTAATTTCTGTTTCCTTTAATTTCATGCCAATTCCCCGTTCCCTTTACTTTCAAAGCAATTTAAATTCTGCAGATCATCACTCAATCAACCAAATCTTGATTCGCTTGACTAATTCAACCACTAAACTAAAATTGCTCAATCCTTCAATCCCTGTGGGATCGACCTCACTCCCGTGAGTTTTTATTACTTGATGCGACCCGGTGCACTTGCCGGTTAGATTGGTGTTGTTTTGGGAGAGATTCATTTCTCAAACCCAAAAAATTTCCCATCAAGTTTTTGGCGCCGTTGCCGGGGATTGATTAGATTGACAATGATTAAGTGAGGTGGAAGTTTAGATCAAGCACTTTTTCTTAATTTTTGATTAACCCACTAACTGTTTGACTTTTTGCTTAAACTAACCAAAACTTCAATTTAGCAGTAGATTGAAGTATCATTGGTGTGTACATTTCTTATGATATGCTTGTATGTCAGGTACACGAAGAACCACACTAAACCTTCATGAACAAGATGAGAGGACCCTCAGGAGGTTGAGGAGAGCTGAAAGAGGAAAAAATATTGTTGGAGAAGAGGAATCAGAAGAAGAATTTCATGAGATGGAGGAACATTCAACTAATCCACCAGGTAGAGCAGACAACAACAATGGCAACCCACCTCAGAGAAGAGTTTTGGCTTCCTATACCTTTGCCAATCCTAGACATTGTGGAAGCAGCATCTTGGCTCCAAATGTCAATGCAAACAATTTTGAACTCAAGCCACAACTCATCACTTTGGTTCAGAATAATTGCTCTTTTGGTGGAGGATCACTTGAAGATCCGCACCAACACTTATCTACCTTTTTGAGAATATGCAACACTGTCAAAACTAATGGAGTACCTCTTGACAGCTACAAATTGATGCTATTCCCATTTTCTCTCAGGGACAAGGCCACTCAATGGTTGGAATCCTTTCCAAGAGACAGCATCAACAATTGGGATGATTTGGTAACCAAGTTCCTTGCCAAGTTCTATCCACCACAGAGGGTTATAAGGTTGAAGGCCGAGGTACAAACATTCACACAAATGGAGAATGAACCCATCTATGAGGCATGGGAGAGGTACAAAGCTCTAGTCAGAAAGTGCCCTTCTAACATGTTTAATGAATGGGAGAAGCTGCAAAACTTCTATGAAGGCTTAACACTGAAGTCTCAAGAATCCTTGGATCACTCAGCTGGAGGTTCCTTGCAACTCATGAAAACTGCAGAGGAGGCTCAAGAACTTATTGATATGGTGGCCAACAACCAATACTTCTTTGCTCATCAAAGAAGTCGCCAACCATCACAGAGAAGAGGAGTAATGGAGCTAGAAGGAGTAGATTCAATCCTGGCTCAAAACAAACTAATGCAGCAACAAATTCAACAACAATTTGAGCAAATGACCAAGAGGATTGACAACCTTCAAGTTGCAGCAGTCAACACTAGCCAACCATCAGCCACATGGGGACAAAATGAAGAAGTTCAAGAAGAGCAGCAGCAAGAACAAGTTCAGTACATGCACTCTAATCCAAATGAAGTCTATGGTGATACATACAATCCCTCATGGAAGAATCACCCCAACCTCAGATGGGGAGATACTCACAACTAAAACCAACAACCATGGCAGAGAAACACAAACCAAAACAACCCAAGACACAATCAAAATTTTAACCAGCAGCAAACAAACCAAAATACCTACAGAAAACCTCAAAATAATTACCCCAATCTCAACCAGTACCAAACCACCAATCAAAATTCCCATCATCCACCAACCACAGCTCATAACCCACCACAAGCACCACCTGAACCCCAAAGAATCACCAACTTGGAAACCATGATAGAAAAAATGATGAAACTCCAAGAAATGACAAACAAAAACCATGAGGCCTCCATAAAGAACCTAGAAAGGCAGATCGGGCAAATTTCTAAGCAAATGTCTGTTGAGAGACCTTCAAGCTCACTACCTAGTGACACAATCCCAAATCCCAAGGAGGAATACAAGGCAATACAATTGAGAAGTGGGAGAATATTGATGAGCAACAATGACACTACAAAGAAACAAAAAGAGAGCATCAAAGAACCAACAGAGGATGAGAAGCAAACAAAAGCAGATCAAGCTAAGGAGCAAGTTGTGGTGCCAACCAAAAGCAATGAGAAACTCAAAGAACAGGAGAACCAGCCACATAACTCAAAAGAAAAGACTCAAGGACGGCAGCAAATCGAAAAGAGCATCACACCTCCACTGCCATATCCTCAGAGATTCAACAAAGAGGTTAAGGACCAACATTTCCACAACTTCCTTGAGACCTTCAAGAAGCTGGAAATCAATATCCCTCTAGCTGAAGCACTTGAGCAAATGCCTTTGTATGCCAAGTTCATGAAAGACCTTATCAACAAGAAAAGAAGTTGGCTTGAGAAGGAAACCATATTACTAACAGAAGAATGCAGTGCTGTGATTCAGAGAGGTATTCCCCCAAAACTCAAGGATCCGGGGGGCTTTGTAGTGTCATGCACCATTGGAAAAACAATTCTCAACAAGGCTCTCTGTGACCTTGGTGCCAGCATCAATTTAATGCCTCTCTCAATGATGAGAAAACTTGATATAGAAGAGCTTAAACCCACCAGGATGTCATTAGTTATGGCTGATAGATCCATTAAGACACCCAATGGAATTGTGGAAAATCTGTTGGTGAAGATTGGGGAATTTATCTTCCCAGCAGATTTTGTGATTTTGGATACTGAAGAGGAAGGAAGTGACTCAATCATTTTGGGGAGGCCATTTTTATACACAGCAAGAGCTATCATCGATGTAGAAAAAGGAGAAATGGTCTTCAGGGTCCATAATGAACAAATGATCATAAATGTTTTCAAGTCAATGCAAAATATCCCTGAGCAAGAGGATTATGTAAAAGTGGATATGATAGAAAGTTTGGTGGAAGAAATGCTGGAAGAAAGCTATCAAGAGCAAGAAGGAGATCAAAGTGTAATAGAAGAACAAGTAGCCGAAACTTTCATAAGCAAGGAAGTGAAACCAAGCAAGAAAGAAGAGGTGCAAAAGCAAGAACTGAAGCCATTACCCTCTCATCTCAAATACGCATTTCTTGGCACTTCAGAAAGCCTCCCAGTGATCATCAACTCGTCCTTGACAAAGAAAGAAGAAGGAGAGCTTCTTGATGTTCTCAGAACTCACAAGGATGCCTTAGGATGGACTATTGATGACCTGAAAGGCATCAGCCCCACAGTATGCATGCATAAGATTCTTTTGGAGGACAATTCCAAAGCAGTGATTCAACCTCAGAGAAGACTCAACCCTGCAATGAAGGAGGTCGTCCAGAAGGAAGTGATGAAATTATGGAATGCAGGAATCATATACCCTATTTCCGATAGCTCGTGGATAAGCCCAGTCCAAGTGGTACCAAAGAAAGGAGGGATGACAGTCATCAGTAATGAGAAAAATGAACTCATTCCAACTAGAACTGTGACAGGGTGGAGGATGTGTATTGACTATAGAAGGCTGAATGATGCCACACGCAAAGATCATTTCCCACTTCCCTTCATTGATCAAATGCTCGAAAGGTTGGCTGGCCATGCTTATTATTGTTTCTTGGATGGATACTCTGGGTATAATCAGATAGTGGTGGACCCAAAGGACCAAGAAAAGACTTCATTCACATGCCCAGTTGGAGTTTTTGCTTATAGAAGAATGCCATTCGGATTGTGCAATGCCCCAGCTACTTTTCAAAGGTGTATGCTCTCCATTTTCTCAGATATGGTTGAAAAATTCTTAGAGGTTTTTATGGATGACTTCTCTGTTTTTGGTGATAGTTTCAATACTTGCTTAAACCATCTAACTCTTGTCTTGAAACGATGCCAAGAAACTAATTTGGTTTTGAACTGGGAGAAGTGCCATTTCATGGTACCTGAGGGGATTGTTCTTGGTCATAAAGTTTCAAGAAAAGGGATAGAGGTTGATAAGGCAAAGGTTGAGATAATAGAAAAACTCCCTCCACCAATTAATGTGAAATCTGTTAGGAGTTTCTTGGGGCATGCAGGATTTTATAGAAGGTTTATCAAAGATTTTTCTAAAATAGCCAAACCTTTGAGCAACCTTTTGATGATTGATCAACCTTTTGTTTTTGATAAAGAGTGCCAGCATGCTTTTGAAACTTTAAAACAGAAACTCACAACAGCACCAATTATCACACCTCCGGATTGGAATTTGCCATTTGAACTCATGTGTGATGCAAGTGAGATTGCCATTGGTGCTGTACTTGGACAGAAGAAGGGAAACTTGCATCATGTCATATATTATGCAAGTAAAATATTGAATGAAGCTCAAAAAAATTACACTACAATAGAGAAGGAATTGTTGGCTGTAGTCTATGCATTTGATAAGTTTAGATCATATTTGATAGGATCTAAAATTGTGGTTTATACTGATCATGCTGCTCTCAAGTATTTGATGTCAAAACAGGATGCCAAACCAAGACTCATCAGGTGGATTCTACTCTTACAAGAATTTGACATTGAGGTAAGGGACAGGAAAGGCACCGAAAATCTAGTTGCTGACCATTTGTCAAGGCTGCCACCAGAAACAATCCAAACAGCTTCATTACCTGTGAATGAAAGCTTCCCAGATGAACATCTTATGATGATCCAACAAACACCATGGTTTGCTGATATAGCTAACTACAAAGTGGGAAGAAAGATACCGCAAGAATTCACTAAGCAACAAGTGAAGAAGCTAACCAATGAAGCAAGGAAGTTCTTGTGGGATGAGCCTTATTTGTTCAAAAAATGTTCTGATAGAATAATCAGAAGATGTGTCCCTGAGAGTGAGATGCAAGATATATTATGGCATTGCCATGGCTCTGCATACGGCGGACACTTTGGTCCAGAGAGAACAGCAGCAAAGATACTACAAAGTGGGTTCTATTGGCCAACCATCTTCAAAGATGCCAGGGAGTTTGTCCACCAATGTAATGAATGCCAAAGAGCAGGAGGATTAACAAAAAGGAATGAGATGCCACAGAACTTCATTTTGGAAGTAGAATTGTTTGATCTATGGGGCATTGATTTCATGGGACCCTTTCCTCCTTCTTACTCATTCAGATATATCTTGGTAGCAGTGGAATATGTTTCAAAATGGGTGGAAGCCATAGCCACAACTACCTGTGATGCACAAATTGTTCTTCAATTCCTAAAGAAGCACATCTTTACTAGATTTGGAGTACCCAAGGGTCTCATCAGTGATGGTGGTGGTCATTTTTGCAATAGACAAATGGAGAAACTTCTTCACAAATATGGAGTTATTCATAAGGTAGCCACACCATACCATCCTCAAACTAATGGACAGGCAGAATTGGCAAACAGGGAATTGAAGAAGATCCTAGAAAAGACAGTTGGTAGCACAAGAAAGGATTGGGCTAGGAAGTTGGAGGATGCGCTTTGGGCGTACCGAACAGCCTTCAAAACCCCCATTGGGAAGTCCCCATTTCAATTGCTATATGGCAAATCATGTCATCTCCCTGTAGAGCTTGAGCACAAAGCCTTTTGGGCAACCAAACTTCTAAATCTGGATTCTGAAGCAGCAGGAGAGAAAAGATTGTTGCAGCTGAATGAGCTAGATGAGTTTAGGCTAGAAGCCTATGAAAATGCCAGGATATACAAGGAAAAAGCTAAAAGATGGCATGACAAGAAGATTTTGAAGAAAGAGTTCAAACCGGGACAACAAGTTCTCTTGTATAACTCACGGCTCAAGATATTCCCTGGCAAGCTTAAGTCTAAGTGGACAGGTCCATACTTGGTGACTAAGGTTTTTCCTTATGGGAGTATTGAATTGCTAGATGAAGCAACAAAGAATCGGTTTACAGCAAATGGCCATAGAGCAAAGCTATACCTAGGGGAGCAATGGAACAAAGAAACAGAGGTCCAGAGCCTAAATCCTCCTTGAAGCAACAACAGAAGATGTCAAGCTAATGACAATAAAAGAGCGCTTGTTGGGAGGCAACCCAACCTGAGGTAGTGTCTTTTTCGTAGCATTTTAAATAAGAATGTTGAATAATTAGTATGCATTGCAAGGAGCTAAGTTTGGTGTTGCACACCAAAACAATTTAAGGGAGAATGAAAATTTCTAAGTTTGGTGTTCCACCAAAATTTCATTCAGAAACACATTTTAACTTCCTACACATTACTAGTTTCAAGCAATCAGACAAATTAATCAACTATATAATTGCTTTTTAGTCCTAACTCTATGACCTGTAGCAAGAACATGAGAATTTGCCCATAGTCAAAATGATGAATCAGAGGAAGTAGCAAGGAATTGGGCATCATGACTCAAAAAGGACACAGCAAAAAGACGAACAAGAGAGATGCAAACCAATAGGTTGTATATATACTTAACCCTTGCTGTTGAGAAATATTTTGAGTATGTTCTGTTAAAGTGTCCTTTGAGTTCAGACAGAGTCAATTTTATCTGAAAATAAGTAAGCTAGTTTAAGTTGTGCTTGTGTGTTTACTTTCACTTAACTGAGAGCATGTCTGTCCCCTGCATCTTTAAATCAATAAAAGAAATGTTTGATTGTGAAATGAGATAGTTCTCTGTTAGAAAGAAGTAGAATAATAGTAAGTGGTGGTATGTGTGTGATTGTATAAAAACTCACTTTTAGTGAATAAAGGGCTAGGATGTCTCTTTCTAAGAATAGAGTGATCACTGTCTATGAATCTCAATAAGAAAATCCTGGGATCAAAAGAAAAACAAAAAGAAAGAAAGAAAAGAGATAGCCAAAAGATGGCAGAATCAAAGAAAAAAAAAAAGGAAACAAAGCTGGACATCAATAGCTTGAACCTTAAAAATATATGCCTGTGGTGTCTATGTATTAGGATCTGCTTGGACTACTAAGCTCTTTGGAGTGCTTCAACACTCGGTGACTTGGGTTAACTAATCCGGGATCATCAGCTGAAAATCCACTATCAAGAGCAACCTAACTACAAGGCATTTAGTAACCAAAAAGGTGCTGGGCATCAATGTTTAAAGGGAAAGGTGAGCCAAGTGTCCATGGTGAATAATGTGTCAAGTATACAGAAAAGAAAATGAACTTGCTACACATGACACTCAAATAAAGCTTTGAATAAAGTAATAGCCAAGGATGAAGGAATAATGAGAGGTCATAGCAGTAGGTTGCTTGAAGCTTGAAGGAGACTTTCTAGGCCTAAGAATCAATAAGGAGTGAGTATTGCATATCCACATAAAATCCCATGAACTACCAATAACATTCTGCCAGCATGAACACTCTCTTTCATTTCATTCTTTCTTCTTAAAAAGTCATTTCTTGCTTGGGGACAAGCAAGCTTTAAGTTTGGTGTTGTGATGACAAGTCATCTTAGCCTAGTTTCACTAGTCTTTTTCTTTTGTTTTCACTTGAATTATGCACTTTCTTGAGGCCTAAGCAAGCCAATTTAGGTAGATTTTCATGCTTCCTTTGATTGAATCAACCATAGATAAATTAATGCAATTTCATGAGGTTTGATGCCATAATTGGTGCATATTAGGATAGAATGATCATCTCATGATTTCAAGCATAGCTTTGATGTGTTTGGTTGATTTATGATAGGTGAAGAAAGCTTGGAAAAGGATTGAAGTGAGAAGGAATGGCTAGAAGCTAAGAGAAGACAATGAATCAAGTGAAATTGAACCAGGAATAAATGAAGTTGGAGTTGAAGTTAGCCCTCAAACGTTGGCATATGAAATCTTCCCCAGGGTGTGCCAACGTTAGCCCCCTAACTTGGAGGCTAACGTTGGCATATGAAATCTTCCCCATGGTGTGCCAACGTTAGCGCCAACGTTAGCCCCCTAACTTGGAGGCTAACGTTGGCATTTGAACTCTCCTCCAGGGTGTGCAACGTTTGCGCCAACGTTAGCCCCCTAACTTGGAGGCTAACGTTGGCGCCACTCCAACACTAAGCAAGGCCAACGTTAGGGTCAAAGTTAGCCCCCTAACGTTGGCCCCAACGTGAGATGCAGGAAAATATGTTTGCTGCTAGAAAAAGTTAGCCTTGAAGTTAGCCCCCTAACTTTGAGGCTAACTTTGAAACCAACTTTGCAAAACTCACATCCGGTTCAGTTGGTTCACTTGGGTTCCTCTCCAAACTTCAAGAGCAATCAACCAAGGCCTCTTTCAACCCAATTCCACCAAGAGCAAAGGCCCAACTCAAGGCTTGAAGATCAATTGAAGAAAGTGTATAAATAGGCTAGAATTCGATTTATTCGAGGAGTTCCCTTTTTAGAATTTTTCATAGAGCTTCCCTTTTAGAGTTTTTAGAGTTTTCTTTTCTGTTTTGGGAGCTTGAGTGATCTTGTTTAATTGCTTTCAATTTCAATTACACTTGTCTTGGATCTTGGGTTAGAGGATTGAAGGAATTCTGTTTCAATCTCACCTTGGATCTTGTTTACTTTCACTGCAAATTGAATTTCCTTTTCTGCTACTTGCTTTCTCATTTAATTTCCTTGCAATTTACAATTCCTTTGATATTGTTCTTGTTGGATCTAGGAAGGCATTGAGATCTAGACTTGGTTTTCTAGTCTCTGGGTCCTGAGATCCAATTTCCCATTTCGATTCTCTGCTCCTTACTTTAATTGTTCATTTAACTTCCTGTTTCGAATCTGTTTCAACCCATTCCCCATTTACTCCTCTGTTTAATGCAATTTAAATTCTCTTTGTTCAATTCTTGCAAATCCAAGTCCCAATCCCCTTTACATTTCAAGTCATTTACAATTCTTGCCATTTAAGATTCTTGCAATTTATATTACTTGCTCTTTAAGTTTCTGCCATTTAATTTCTTGCTTCTTAAGATTCATCACTTTAATTTCTGTTTCCTTTAATTTCATGCCAATTCCCCGTTCCCTTTACTTTCAAAGCAATTTAAATTCTGCAGATCATCACTCAATCAACCAAATCTTGATTCGCTTGACTAATTCAACCACTAAACTAAAATTGCTCAATCCTTCAATCCCTGTGGGATCGACCTCACTCCCGTGAGTTTTTATTACTTGATGCGACCCGGTGCACTTGTCGGTTAGATTGGTGTTGTTTTGGGAGAGATTCATTTCTCAAACCCAAAAAATTTCCCATCAAATATGCATCCATAAAGTTGAGTTTTTCATAACCAGAGGCATTATCAACTAAGCAATTAATAGGAGGCAAAGGGTAGGAATCTTTGGGGCATGCTTTGTTGAGATCGGTGAAATCAACACACATGCGCCATTTACTGTTATGTTTTTTAACCATGACGACATTCGCCAGCCATGTTGTGAATCTTATTTCTTGGATGAAGCCCGCGTTGATGAGATTGTTGGTTTTTTCCAGGGAGGCTTGTTTTCGGTCATGGCCGAAATTCCTCTTTTTCTGTGCTACTGGTCGGACAGATGGGTCTAATGCCAACTTGTGCGATATGATGGATGGATTGATGCCTGGCATATCAGTTGGGGTCCAAGCGAATAGGTCGGCCTTTTGCTGCAAGAATGCTCGGAATGAGGATTTTTATTCTTAGGATAATGTTGAACCGATGTATGTGAATTTGTCCGTGCTTTCTGTGAAATAGATTTTATGCAGGTCTTTTATTGGGGTCGGTGATGAGTGGATAATTTATACGCTTTTTGGCATTGTTTTTAGGTAGTTTTTACTATGATTTAGTTAGTTTTTAGTATATAATTATTAGTTTTTATACAAAAATCACATTTTTGGACTTTACTATGAGTTTTTGTGTTTTTCTGTGATTTCAGGTATTTTCTGGCTGAAATTGAGGGACCTGAACAAAAATCTGATTCAGAGGCTGCAAAAGGACTGCAGATGCTGTTGGATTCTGACCTCCCTGCACTCGAAATGGATTTTCTGGAGCTGAAGAAGCCTAATTGGGGATCTCTTAATTGCGTTGGAAAGTAGACATCGTGGGCTTTCCAACAATATATAATAGTCCATACTTTGTCCGAGTTTTGATAATGCAAACTGGCGTTTTAACACCAACTTTCTACCCTTTTCTGGCGTTAAACGCCAGAACTGGCATAAAAGCTGGAGTTAAATGCTCAAACTGGCACCAGAGCTGGCATTTAACTCCAAGAAAAGCCTATACATATGAAAGCTTCAATGCTCAGCCCAAGCACACACCAAGTGGGCCCCGGAAGTGAATTTCTGCATCATTCACTTATCTTTGTAAACCTTAGGTTACTAGTCATTATAAATAGGACCTTTTACTATTGTATTTTCATCGGGAGGTATTTAGATCATTTTTGAGACTATCTTTGTATCACTGTTGATCTCTTGATCACGTTTAGGGGGCTGGCCATTCGGCCATGCTTGGACCTTCATCACTTATGTATTTTCAACGGCGGAGTTTCTACACCTCATAGATTAAGGTGTGGAGCTCTGGCATTCCTCATGAATTAATGCAATTATTACTGTTTTATATTCAATTCAAGCTTATTCTTGTTCTAAGATATTCATTCACACTTCAACATGATGAATGTGATGATCAAGTGACACTCATCACCATTCTCACTTATGAACGCGTGCCTGACAACCACTTCAATTCTACCTGAAAACAAGCTTGAATGCATATCTCTTGGCCTCCTGGTCCACAACGCATGGTTGCCTCTCTGACAATAGAGCCTTCCATTCCGTGATATCAGAGTCTTCGTGGTATAAGCTAGAATCAATTGACAACATTCTTGAGATCCAAAAAGTCTAAACCTTGTCTGTGGTATTCTGAGTAGGATATGGGATGGGATGACTGTGACGAGCTTCAAACTCACGAGTGCTGGGCGCATTGACAGTGCGCAAAAGGATCATTGGATCTTATTCCAACACAAATGAGAACCGACAGATGATTAGCCCTACGTAACCCGTAGCTGGACCATTTTCACTGAGAGGACGGACGGTAGCCATTGACAACAGTGATCCCCCCAACATACAGCTTGCCATGGAAGGGAGTACGCATGATTGAATAAGGACAATAGGAAAGCAGAGGCTCAGAGGGAACAAAGCATCTCCATACGCTTATCTGAAATTCCCACCAATGAACTGCATAAGTATCTCTATCCTATTATGTTTTATTTCTCTTTTAATTATCAAAACTTCACAACCATTTGAATCCGCCTGACTGAAATTTACAAGATGACCATAGCTTGCTTCAAGCCGACAATCTTCGTGGGATCAACCCTTACTCATGTAAGGTATTACTTGGACGACCCAGTGCACTTGCTGGTCAGCTGCGCGGGGTTCTGAAAAAAGTGTGAGCTCATGATTTCGTGTACTAGTCGGCCTTTCAAATGTTCCTGCTTTGGAATCAAAGTCGGCCAGCATTGGTTGGTCGTTCATATTGCCAATGTTGTGAACATGGGCTTTTGTGTTTCCATTAGGTCTTTTGAGACTATTGTTGTAGCATTCCCTGGCTTCTCGGGCATCACTGTGAATAGTTGTAATTGTGTTATCTTGCAAAGGGAACTTAACACAAAGATGAATTGTAGATACTATAGCGCCGAACTTATTTAAGAAAGGTCGGCCAAGTATTAAGTTGTAAGGACTAAAACAGTCAACCACCAATTATTGAATATCTGAAAGTTTTTGATGATGAAAACTCACTGGTGCACGAAATTGCAATCACACTTTTGCAACTCCGCACAACTAACCAGCAAGTGCACTGGGTCGTCCAAGTAATACCTTGCGTGAGCAAGGGTCGATCCCACGGAGATTGTCGGCTTGAAGCAAGCTATGGTTATCTTGTAAATCTTAGTCAGGATATCAGAAATTATCAGGATTGATTGTGAAAAGCAAAAGAACATGAAATGGTTACTTGTATTGCAGTAATGGAGAATAGGTTGAGGTTTGGAGATGCTCCATCTTCTGAATCTTTGCTTTCCTACTGTCTTCTTCTTCAAACACGCAAGTCTCCTTCCATGGCAAGCTGTGTGTAGGGTTTCACCGTTGTCAGTGGCTACCTCACATCCTCTCAGTGAAAGCGATTGCATATGCTCTGTCACAGCATAGCGGAATTCATCTGTCGGTTCTCAATCAGGCCGGAATAGAATCCAGTGATTCTTTTGCGTCTGTCACTAACGCCCCGCCCTCAGGAGTTTGAAGCACGTCACAGTCATTCAGTCATTGAATCCTACTCAGAATACCACAGACAAGGTTTAGACCTTCCGAATTCTCTTGAATGCCGCCATCAGTCCTAGCTTATACCACGAAGATTCCGATTAAAGAATCCAAGAGATAACTACTTAATCTAAGGTAGAACGGAGGTGGTTGTCAGTCACACGTTCATGGTTGAGAATGATGATGATTGTCACTGATCATCACATTCATCCGGATTAAGAACAAATATTATCTTAGAATGGAAGCAAGCATGATTGAATAAGAAACAGTAGTAATTGCATTAATCCATCAAGACACAGCAGAGCTCCTCACCCCCAACCATGGGGTTTAGAGACTCATGCTGTGGAAAGTACACAAGAAACGTGTAAAAAATGTCATGAGGTCATAAGGTACGGATACAATGTCAAAAGATCCTATTAATAGTGAACTAGTGTCCTAAGGTTTACAGAAATGAGTAAATGACAGAAAAATCCACTTCCGGGCCCACTTGGTGTGTGCTTGGGCTGAGCAATGAAGGAATTTCGTGTAGAGACCTTTTCTGGAGTTAAACGCCAGCTTTCATGCCAGTTTGGGCGTTTAACTCCAAATTTTATGCCAGTTTGGGCGTTTAACTCCAAATTTTATGCCAGTTCCGGCGTTTAACGCTGGAATTTCTGTAGGTGACTTTGAGCGCCGGTTTGGGCCATCAAATCTTGGGCAAAGTATGGATTATTATATATTGCTGGAAAGCTCAGGATGTCTACTTTCCAATGCCGTTGAGAGCGCGCCAATTAGGCTTCTGTAGCTCCAGAAAATCCACTTCGAGTGCAGGGAGGTCAGAATCCAACAGCATCTGCAGTCCTTTTCAGTCCCTGGATCAGATTTTTGCTCAGGACCCTCAATTTCAGTCAGAAAATACCTGAAATCACAGAAAAACACACAAACTCATAGTAAAGTCCAGAAAAGTGAATTTTAATTAAAAACTAATAAAAATATACTAAAAACTAACTAAAAGATACTAAAAACATACTAAAAACAATGCCAAAAAGCGTACAAATTATCCGCTCATCACAACACCAAACTTAAATTGTTGCTTGTCCCCAAGCAACTGAAAATCAAAATAGGATAAAAAGAAGAGAATATACTATAGACTCCAAAATATCAAAGAAACATAGCTCCAATTAGATGAGCGGGACTAGTAGCTTTTTGCCTCCGAACAGTTTTGGCATCTCACTCTATCCTTTGAAGTTCAGAATGATTGGCATCTATAAGAACTCAGAACTCAGATAGTGTTATTGATTCTCCTAGTTAAGTATATTGATTCTTGAACATAGCTAGTGTATGAGTCTTGGCTGTGGCCCAAAGCACTCTGTCTTCCAGTATTACCACCGGATACATACATGCCACAGACACATAATTGGGTGAACCTTTTTAGGTTGTGACTCAGCTTTGCTAAAGTCCCCAATTAGAGGTGTCCAGGGTTCTTAAGCACACTCTTTTTTGCTTTGGTTCACAACTTTATTTCTTTCTTTTTCTTTTTCTTTTTCTTCTCCCTTTTTTTTTCAAAATTTTTTTTTTCACTGCTTTTTCTTGCTTCAAGAATCAATTTGATGATTTTTCAGATCCTCAATAACAGTTCTCTTTCTCCTCATTCTTTCAAGAGCCAACAATTTTAACATTCTTAAAACAACAAATTCAAAAGACATATGCACTGTTCAAGCATTCATTCAGAAAACAAAAAGTATTGTCTCCACATCAAACCAATTCAACTAGTTTCAGAGATAAATTTCAAAATCCTGTACTTCTTGTTCTTTTGTGATTAAAGCTTTTTTTTTTCTTTTAAGAGAGGTGATGGATTCATAGGACATTCATAACTTTAAGGCATAGACTTTATTAATTATGAACTAAGAACAAGACTCAAATATAGATATAAGATGAAACTAAACTAAAAAAAAAATATAAATAGAAAATAAAACAAAAAAAGAAAAAAAACGCAAACATAGGCTCCTAATGATAGAGGTTTTCACAGAGTTAGGACTCAACAACCTTGATTTTGAGAAGTGGATGCTCCCTCAGCTTGAGAGGAGAACTTTTGGCGTTTCATCTCTTGAATTTCACGCCCCTGCTTCTCTTGTTCCTTCAGCAATTTGCAGAGCATGCAGTTCTGATTCTGCTGTTCTTCCTTCAGTTGCTCCATAGTCTCTTGCAACTTGGTGATAGATGCTTCTAGGCTGGACCAGTAGTCAATTCTTGGGAATTCAGGGAGGAATTCCTGCGCCCTCCTCTTGATGGAGTTGTCTTGCACTTGTCCTTCCATTGACTTCTTGGTGATTGGGTGTTCAATGGGTATGAACTCATCTACTCCCATCTTCACCCCAGCCTCTTTACAGAGCAAGGAAATCAAGCTTGGATAAGCCAATTTGGCTTCAGTGGAATTCTTATTTACAATTGTGTAGATCTCACAAGCAATCATATGATGGACCTCCACTTCTTTTCCAAGCATAATGCAATGAATCATCACTGCTCTCTTGATGGTGACCTCAGAACGGTTGCTAGTGGGCAATATGGAGCGCCCAATGAAGTCTAGCCAACCTCTTGCAATTGGCTTGAGGTCTCCCCTCTTGAGTTGGTTTGGGACACCCTTTGAATTGGTTATCCACTTAGTCCCAGGGAGGCATATGTCCTCTAGAACTTGATCCAACCCTTTATCTACTCTCACCATCCTCCTATTGAAGGAGTCAGGATCATCTTGTAGTTGGGGCAACTTGAAGATTTCTCTTATTTTGTCCAGATGGAAGTACATAACTTTCCCTCTGACCATGGTTCTGTAGGTATGGTAAGCAGTTCCAGTCATTCTCTGTTTATCTGTTAGCCACAGATTTGAGTAGAATTCCTAAACCATGTTCCTTCCAACCTTTATTTCAGGATTGGTCAGAACTTCCCATCCTCTGTTTCGAATTTGCTCTTGGATCTCCGGATATTCATCTTCTTTCAGATCAAATTTCACTTCCGGGATCACTGACCTCAGACCCATTATTTTGTGATAATGGTCTTCATTTTCTTTGGTTAAGAACTTCTCTTGATTCCAAAGATTCTTTGGATTATTCTCTTTCTTGCCTCTTAAATTGGTTTGTTTTCCCTTAGGAGCCATGATATTGATGAATCTTGGCTTAGTGATCACGGAAAAGCACACCAAACTTAGAGGTTTGCTTGTCCTCAAGCAAAAGAAAAGAAAGAAGAGAGAGAGAAAGAGGAAATTCGAATGGTGTGGGTAAAGGGGGTTCCAAACGTGAATTTATAAGGGGAGGGAGAAGAGATTTCGAAAAAAAATAAGAATTTGAAAGAAAATTTGAGAAGATATGGAGAGAAATTGAGAAAAGGGTGAGTTTTTGAAGAAGATTTGGGATTAATTTGAAATAGATTTGAAGAATGGTTTTGATTTGTGAAGATTTGAAAGTGAATGATGAAAGGTTGAAGTGCATTTATGTAGAAGAGTATGGTTAAAAAGAGGAAAGTTTGAAAAAAATTGAGTTGAAAACAAAAATGTGGTCCCCCACCTTTCTGGCGTTAAACGCCCAGAATGGCACCCATTCTGGCGTTTAACGCCCATTTGCTACCCCTTTTGGGCGTTTAACGCCCAGCCATGTGCCCTGGCTGGCGTTAAACGCCAGAAATCCTTTGTCACTGGGCGTTTTTCCAAAACGCCCAGGATGCTGCACACCTGGCGTTAAACGCCCAGAATGGTGCCCATTCTGGCGTTTAACGCCCAAAATGGTACCATTACTGGCGTTAAACGCCCAGAATGGTGCCCATTCTGGCGTTTAACGCCCAAAATGCCCCTTACTGGCATTTTTTCGCCAGTAAGCTCATTTTCTCTGCTTTTTGAGCTGAATCCTTCTGTAACTCTGTGAATTCCTTCATTTTTGATACTTGCCTCTGTAAGAACAATTCATACAACTTCCTAATGACTGGGTTGCCTCCCAGCAAGCGCTTCTTTACTGTCTTTAGCTGGACTTTCACTGAGAATCACTCAAGCCTCAGTTTTGAGCATTCCTGCTCAAAATTTCCTTCAAGATAGTGCTTGATTCTCTGTCCATTTACAATGAACTTTCTGTCAGAATCAGTATCCTGAAGCTCAACATATCCATATGGTGAGACTCTTGTAATCACATACGGACCCCTCCACCGGGATTTGAGTTTTCCTGGAAACAATTTGAGCCTGGAGTTGAAGAGCAGAACTTTTTGTCCTGGCTCAAAGACTCTGGTTGACAATCTCTTGTCATGCCACTTCTTTGCCTTTTCCTTATAAATTTTTGCATTTTCAAAGGCATTGAGTCTGAACTCCTCTAGCTCATTTAGCTGGAGCAGTCTTTTCTCACCAGCTAACTGTGCATCCATGTTTAGGAATCTGGTTGCCCAGTAGGCCTTATGTTCCAGTTCTACAGGCAAATGACAGGCCTTCCCATATACTAGTTGGTATGGGGAGGTTCCTATAGGGGTCTTGAATGCTGTTCTATATGCCCACAGAGCATCATCCAAGCTCTTTGCCCAATCCTTTCTTCGGGCCATTACAGTCCGTTCCAGGATTCTTTTTAGTTCTCTGTTAGAGACTTCAGCTTGCCCATTTGTCTGTGGATGATATGCAGTTGCCACTTTATGGCTAATTCCATATCTAACCATAGCAGAGTATAGCTGTTTGTTGCAGAAATGAGTGCCCCCATCACTGATTAGCACTCTGGGGATGCCAAACCTGCTGAAAATGTTTTTCTGGAGGAATTTCAGTACGGTTTTGGTATCATTAGTGGGTGTAGCAATTGCTTCTACCCACTTAGATACATAGTCCACTGCCACCAGAATATAAGTGTTTGAGTATGATGGTGGGAATGGTCCCATGAAATCAATTCCCCATACATCAAACAATTCTATCTCTAATATCCCTTGTTGAGGCATGGCATATCCGTGAGGCAGGTTACCAGCTCTTTGGCAATTGTCACAGTTACGCACAAACTCTCGGGAATCTTTATAGAGAGTAGGCCAGTAGAAGCCGCACTGGAGAACTTTAGTGGCTATTCGCTCACTTCCAAAATGTCCCCCATACTGTGATCCATGGCAGTGCCATAGGATCCTTTGTGCTTCTTCTCTGGGTACACACCTGCGGATCACTCCGTCAGCACATCTCTTAAAGAGATATGGTTCATCCCAAAGGTAGTACTTGGCATCTGAAATTAGTTTCTTTCTCTGCACATAACTGTACTCTTTGGGTATGAACCTCACAGCTTTATAGTTTGCAATATCTGCAAACCATGGAGCTTCCTGAATGGCAAAGAGTTGCTCATCTGGGAAAGTCTCAGAGATCTCAGTAGAAGGGAGGGACGTCCCAGCTACTGGTTCTATCCGGGACAGATGATCAGCCACTTGGTTCTCTGTCCCTTTTCTGTCTCTTATTTCTATATCAAACTCTTGCAGAAGCAACACCCATCTTATAAGCCTGGGTTTTGAATCCTGCTTTGTGAGTAAGTATTTAAGAGCAGCATAGTCAGTGTACACAATCACCTTTGATCCCACTAAGTAGGATCTAAACTTGTCAATGGCATAGACCACTGCAAGTAATTCTTTTTCTGTGGTTGTGTAATTCTTCTGCGCATCATTTAGAACACGGCTAGCATAATAAATGACATGCAGAAGTTTGTTATGCCTCTATCCCAACACTGCACCAATGGCATGATCACTGGCATCACACATTAATTCAAATGGTAATGCCCAATCTGGTGCAAAGATGACTGGTGCTGTGACCAGCTTAGCTTTCAGGGTCTCAAATGCCTGCAAACACTGTGTGTCAAACACAAATGGCGTGTCAGCAGCTAGCAGGTTACTTAAAGGTTTTGCAATTTTCGAAAAATCCTTGATAAACCTTCTATAGAATCCTGCATGCCCCAGAAAGCTTCTGATTGCCTTAACATTGGCAGGTGGTGGTAATTTTTCCATTACCTCTACCTTTGCCTTATCCACCTCTATTCCCCTGCTTGAAATTTTGTGCCCAAGGACAATTCCTTCAGTCACCATAAAATGACATTTCTCCCAGTTTAAAACCAGGTTAGTCTCTTGGCATCTTTTTAGGACAAGTGATAGGTGGTTAAGACAGGAGCTGAATGAGTCTCCATATACTGAAAAGTCATCCATGAAGACTTCCAGAAATTTCTCCACCATATCTGAGAAGATAGAGAGCATGCACCTCTGAAAGGTTACAGGTGCATTGCACAGACCAAAAGGCATCCTCCTGTAGGCAAACACGCCAGAAGGGCAAGTAAATGCTGTTTTCTCTTGGTCCTGGGGATCTACTGCAATCTGGTTGTAGCCTGAATAGCCATCCAAAAAGCAGTAATAGTCATGACCAGCTAATCTTTCTAGCATTTGGTCTATGAATGGTAAAGGAAAATGATCCTTTCTGGTGGCTGTATTGAGCCTTCTGTAGTCAATACACATACGCCACCCTGTGATTGTCCTTGTAGGAACCAGTTCATTTTTTTCATTATGAACCACTATCATGCCTCCCTTTTTGGGAACAACTTGGACAGGGCTCACCCAGGGGCTATCAGAAATAGGATAAATAATCCCAGCCTCCAGTAATTTAGTGACCTCCTTCTGCACCACCTCCTTCATGGCTGGATTTAGCCTCCTCTGTGGTTGAACCACTGGTTTGGCATTATCCTCCAACAGGATCTTGTGCATGCATCTAGCTGGGCTAATGCCCTTAAGATCACTTATGGACCACCCAAGAGCTGTCTTGTGTGTCCTTAGCACCTTAATCAGTGCTTCCTCTTCCTGTGGATTTAAAGCAGAGCTTATAATCACTGGAAAAGTGTCACCCTCTCCCAGAAATGCATATTTCAGGGATGATGGTAGTGGTTTGAGTTCAGGCTTAGGAGGCTTATCCTCTTCCTGAGGAATTTTCGAAAATTCCTTTGCCTCCTCTGGTTCTTCTTGATCAGGTTGTTCATCTTTGAAGATGTCCTCAAGCTCTGATTCTAGGCTTTCAGCCCTATTGATCTCTTCTACCAGAGAGTCAATGATGTCAGCGCCCATGCAGTCATGTGGTGTGTCTGGATGCTGCATAGCTTTTACAGCATTTAACTTGAACTCATCCTCATTGACTCTCAAGGTTACTTCCCCTTTTTGTACATCAATGAGAGTTCGTCCAGTTGCTAGGAATGGTCTTCCTAGAATGAGAGTTGCACTCTTGTGCTCCTCCATTTCCAGTACCACAAAGTCAGTTGGAAAGGCAAATGGCCCAACCTTGACAATCATGTCCTCTATTATGCCTGATGGGTGTTTAATGGAGCCATCAGCAAGTTGGAGGCATATCCTGGTTGGTTTGACCTCTCCAATCAACCCAAGCTTTCTGATAGTGGATGCAGGTATTAAATTGATACTTGCTCCAAGATCACATAGGGCTGTCTTGGTGCAAGTGCCTTCTAATGTGCATGGTATCAGAAAGCTTCCAGGACCTTGAAGCTTTTCTGGTAAGCTTTTTAGAATGACTGCACTGCATTCTTCAGTGAGAAACACTTTTTTAGTTTCTCTCCAATCCTTCTTATGACTTAAGATTTCCTTCATGAATTTAGCATAAGAAGGTATTTGCTCAAGTGCCTCTGCAAACGGAATCTTTATTTCAAGAGTCCTTAAATAGTCTGCAAAGCGGGCAAATTGCTTATCCTGTTCCGCTTTGCGGAGTTTCTGAGGATAAGGCATCTTGGCTTGATATTCTTCAACCTTAGATGCTGCAGGTTTATTCCTTACAGAAGTGGTTGAAGAAGCCTTGTTAGAGGGATTACTGTCAGCACTCTCAGGTGTCTGATTTTCCCTTGGCGTTTGGACGCCAGGATTGGGTGGAAAATGGGCGTTTAACGCCAACTTTTCCCCCTTTTCTGGCGTTTGAACGCCAGAACTGGGCAGGGAATGGGCGTTTAACGCCAACTTTCCTTCCCTTTCTGGCGTTTGAACGCCAATATTCCTCTCTGGGCTCTTACTGTCCTCAGAGGGATTCTGAACAGTGGTTTGGTTGTCCTCTGTCATTTGTTCCTTGTTTGGCTTTTTGCTCTTTTGAGCAGTGTTATTCAAGTTCTTCCCACTCCTCAATTGAACTGCTTGACACTCCTCTGTTATCTGTTTAGATATTTGCTGTTTTGCTTGATTCAACTGTAGTTCTATGCTCTTATTAGCAACTTTAGTTTCATGGAGCATCTCTTTAAATTCTGCTAACTGTTCTGTCATCAGGAGCAATTGTTGATTAAGCTCATTCATCTGTTCTTGAGGATTAGGATCAGTGACTAATGCCATGACCTCCTCCTTTGGAACGAACTCATTGCTAGAATATAAGTATTGGTTTCTAGCAACAGTGTCTATAAGCTCTTGAGCTTCTTCAATTGTCTTCCTCATGTGTATGGATCCACCAGCTGAGTGGTCTAAAGACATCTGAGCTTTTTCTGTAAGCCCATAGTAGAAAATGTCTAACTGTACCCACTCTGAAAACATTTCAGAGGGACATTTTCTTAGCATACCTCTATACCTCTCCCAGGCATTGTAAAGGGATTCATTATCCTCTTGTTTAAAGCCTTGGATGTCCAGCCTTAGCTGTGTCATCCTCTTTGGAGGGTAAAAATGATTCAGGAATTTGTCTGACAACTGTTTCCATGTCTTTATGCTTGCTGTAGGTTGGTTATTCAACCACCTTTTAGCTTGATCTTTTACAGCAAATGGAAACAGTAATAGTCTGTAGACATCCTGATCTACCTCTTTATCATGTACTGTGTCAGCAATTTGTAAGAACTGTGCCAGAAACTCAGTAGGTTCTTCCTGTGGAAGACCGGAATACTGGCAATTTTGCTGCACTATGATAATGAGTTGAGGATTTAGCTCAAAGCTGCTTGCTTTGATGGGGGGCGTGCAGATGCTACTCCCATATGCAGCTGTAATGGGGTTAGCATATGACCCCAGAGTCCTTCTGGACTGATCAATTCCACTTAAGTCCATAATGGACAAAAGGGCAATGATATTAATTGCAAGGAGATAAATTTTGTTTATTTTTATATTTTTTTTTGAAATAACCGAAAAAATTAAAATAAAATAAAATAAAACAAAAGGAAAATAAAATGGAGAATTCGAAAATCAAAAGGAAAATGAGATCAAAGCAAATTGAGAACTGAATCAATTAGTAAAAAAAGATTTTGAAATTAGCAATTAGGAAGATATGATTGAAAAATTTTTATGAAAAAGATTTGATTTTTTTAAAAAGAGGAAAGAGAAAAACACAAAAAGACACCAAACTTAAAATTTTTAGAAATCAAACACTAATTTTTCGAAAATTTTAAAGGAAAAACACAAAGAGGACACCAAACTTAGAACTTTTATAGATCAAAAAGAAACTAAGGACATGCAAATTCGAAAAACTAAAAGAAAAACAAAAGCATGCAATTGACACCAAACTTAAAATATGAACTAGACTCAACTAAAAGACTCTAAACCAACAAAAACAAAAACAGTCCTAATCTAAGCAACAAAATAAACCGTCAGTTGTCCAAACTCGAACAATCCCCGGCAACGGCGCCAAAAACTTGGTGCACGAAATTGCAATCACACTTTTGCAACTCCGCACAACTAACCAGCAAGTGCACTGGGTCGTCCAAGTAATACCTTGCGTGAGCAAGGGTCGATCCCATGGAGATTGTCGGCTTGAAGCAAGCTATGGTTATCTTGTAAATCTTAGTCAGGATATCAGAAATTATCAGGATTGATTGTGAAAAGCAAAAGAACATGAAATGGTTACTTGTATTGCAGTAATGGAGAATAGGTTGAGGTTTGGAGATGCTCCATCTTCTGAATCTCTGCTTTCCTACTGTCTTCTTCTTCAAACACGCAAGTCTCCTTCCATGGCAAGCTGTGTGTAGGGTTTCACCGTTGTCAGTGGCTACCTCCCATCCTCTCAGTGAAAGCGATTGCATATGCTCTGTCACAGCATAGCGGAATTCATCTGTCGGTTCTCAATCAGGCCGGAATAGAATCCAGTGATTCTTTTGCGTCTGTCACTAACGCCCCGCCCTCAGGAGTTTGAAGCACGTCACAGTCATTCAGTCATTGAATCCTACTCAGAATACCACAGACAAGGTTTAGACCTTCCGGATTCTCTTGAATGCCGCCATCAGTCCTAGCTTATACCACGAAGATTCCGATTAAAGAATCCAAGAGATAACTACTTAATCTAAGGTAGAACGGAGGTGGTTGTCAGTCACACGTTCATGGTTGAGAATGATGATGATTGTCACTGATCATCACATTCATCCGGATTAAGAACAAATATTATTTTAGAATGGAAGCAAGCATGATTGAATAAGAAACAGTAGTAATTGCATTAATCCATCAAGACACAGCAGAGCTCCTCACCCCCAACCATGGGGTTTAGAGACTCATGCTGTGGAAAGTACACAAGAAACGTGTAAAAAATGTCATGAGGTCATAAGGTACGGATACAATGTCAAAAGATCCTATTAATAGTGAACTAGTGTCCTAAGGTTTACAGAAATGAGTAAATGACAGAAAAATCCACTTCCGGGCCCACTTGGTGTGTGCTTGGGCTGAGCAATGAAGGAATTTCGTGTAGAGACCTTTTCTGGAGTTAAACGCCAGCTTTCATGCCAGTTTGGGCGTTTAACTCCAAATTTTATGCCAGTTTGGGCGTTTAACTCCAAATTTTATGCCAGTTCCGGCGTTTAACGCTGGAATTTCTGTAGGTGACTTTGAGCGCCAGTTTGGGCCATCAAATCTTGGGCAAAGTATGGACTATTATATATTGCTGGAAAGCCCAGGATGTCTACTTTCCAATGCCGTTGAGAGCGCGCCAATTGGGCTTCTGTAGCTCCAGAAAATCCACTTCGAGTGCAGTGAGGTCAGAATCCAACAGCATCTGCAGTCCTTTTCAGTCCCTGGATCAGATTTTTGCTCAGGACCCTCAATTTCAGTCAGAAAATACCTGAAATCACAGAAAAACACACAAACTCATAGTAAAGTCCAGAAAAGTGAATTTTAATTAAAAACTAATAAAAATATACTAAAAACTAACTAAAAGATACTAAAAACATACTAAAAACAATGCCAAAAAGCGTACAAATTATCCGCTCATCACTCACCAAGTGTGGTTTGTACCACACAGAGCCCATAACTGGGACTCTCTCACTTGAGAAACCTAATAGGTCTCTAGTGGAAGGTTGGAGGATGTTGCTGCTTAGTTTTATTTTCTGGAATGTGGAGTAAAATAGAACGTCGGCGCTACTTCTTGGATCCAGTAACACCTTTTTGACTAGGAGATCTCCGAGCTGTAGGGTGATTACGACCGGGTCATCTAGATTTGCCACATTTGTGTTGTGGTTGGCTGTCTAGAATGTTATCTGCGGAAACTACGGAAGTGTCTGTTGTTGAGTTTGATTGGCTTCTATGGAAAGCATGGCTCGGTAAGATCACTTTCATGCCGAGCTTGTGGTTCCTCCACCTATAAAACCTCTAAAAATACAATTAATGATACGTCTTGGTTTGTCGGGATGGCTGGTGTCTGGCCGATCTTTATCTCGGCCATGCTGTGTCGCTGAGTTCTGTTCACTAGAGGAATTTTTTCGTGGCTGTATGTGGCCGCCGATGTACTTGTCCAGGTGAATTTGCCGAGCTAATCGCTCCAGAAGGTCTTTGGCGATGACACACTCGTCGGTAGTATGGACGTGCTTTTGGTGGATGGAGCATTATTTTGATCTGTCTGTGCCTTTTGAATCTGGGTAACTGTCGGCTTTTCTTGGTGGTTTGATCAGCTTCGAATTCATGATCTCCTCGATGATATCGTCGCACTTGGTGTTGAATTGAGTGTAAGACTCATATTGCGAAGCTGGTTTGGGGTTCTTCTTGTTGTCTCGCGTTCTGTTGTTTTCTCGGTAGTGTGGTTTTTCTATTTTCTGAGCTTTTTGGAGTTCCTCAATGTCGATCTGACCTTTGGCCTTTTCACGAAACTCGGCCATAGTCTTAGGTTTGGCTACGGCAATAGTTTTCTGGAATTTTCCTAGTCGTAGTCCGCTTTTTATTGCATGCAGTTCCACCTTAGGGTGGAGGTCGGGTATACTCATAGCTATCTTTGTGAAGCGTGTCATGTAGTCCCTGAGGCTTTCGTGCTGGCCTTGCTTGATTGTGTTCAGGTAGTCGGAGTCGTGTACGTAGATGGCCGATCCAGCAAAGTGTTCCTCAAAGGGCTTTGATATGTCTCGAAATCGGGAAATAGAACCTGCAGGCAAAGAACAAAACCAATCAAGTGCAGGATCGTCTAAGTAAGATGGAAAGCAACGACATAAAACTTTATCAGATGCACCGTTTACTATCATTATGGAGGTGAACTTCTTGATGTATTTCTTCGGATAACCTAACCCATCATAGGGAGTTAGGGTGGTCGGCAGAGTGAACCTTCTGGGTAGCACGAAGTTCATCACCTCGGCCGTGAATGGTCTAGAGGAGCTTTCCTGATTGTCATCCTCGTCGTCTGGCCGAGCTTCCTCATTATGCTCGGGTTGCTCCTCTTTCTGTCGAGCAGTGTCAGAGATATGTGTTGGCCCTGACTACTGCTCGGCTTCCTCTGTCAGTTCTTGCCGATCATTATTGTTTTTGGTTCGGGTGTTATTCAAGTTGGCAATTTGCTGTGCCATTCTTTTGTTCTCCTCGGCCATGCGCTGGTTGGCTTGCCGTAACTCGGTCACCATCTGGAAAAGTTCGGATGGTGTAGGTAGAAGTTGTTCAGCCATGACTCAGGCGAGAACCTCGAGGCCGATGATATATGGAAGGGATTATATTCTCGGCCCCACGGTGGGCGCCAATTGTTCTTGGATGGATACCTGGAAGGAAAACTCGGTCTCTGGGAATCGACGCCAAGTTGTTACCTTCGGTGCCGACCTTTGAGCTTTATGGTAATCCGAGCATTACTCCAAGAGGTTGTCCAATCGCGTAGAGTTTTGAGCAAGAAACAGGGGGAGTGTACCTGCAAAGGCACTTCGAAGCTTAAGTTAGTACTGGAAATTCTGTGTACCTTTTAGGATGGAAGATCATACCTTTTATGGGTGACTCTGTGCAAGTTGGTTATGCTCCTGCTTTATTTCCTGTATTAAAGAGCAATAACTAAGTTGGACGTTTCACATTTGGAAAGCAGTCCGTTGAGCCGAGTTGTAACGTAAGTGGCCGATTAATGACGTTATTGCCGAACAATAACTGTAATGCCGAATTATAACGCCAGCTTTCTGAATAATAACGTGAATAATGCCGAGTTATGAATAGTTATGCCGATTTACGATGTTGGATTTGTAACGGTCGAATCAGACACTATATACACCAATCAGTGCTCATAGCTCTCACATTACTAAGACAACAAAATATCCACCTACCAGGTACCATCTAAGAAGCACACACATGAAACCACCAAACTGAATTGTATTTACAATAAAATAAATCAATGAGCTAGTAATGAGCTAGTGAATTTTCATTATACTCCCTCTTCTCTGTGACATTGTTAGTTTTACTCCAATAACTCTTGGTTTAATTTGTTGATGGTCATTAAATGATAATATAAGATATCATTTCTATTCTTTCTATAATATTAGGAACTTCTACCATGTCTTCCTTTTTTTCTATTTTCCTAAACTTCTTTTGGATTTAAGAAAGTATGAAGAGATTTGTGCTCCTAGAGTGGAGGAATTTTGCTTCATCACAGATAACACTTACACAAAAGAAGAGGTATTGCATATTTTGTAGTAGGGCTTGAATTTGAACGTTTTTTATAAACTATAAAGCATAATCTAATAAGTGCCATTTTCACAGGTATTGAAAATGGAGAGTGAAGTTCTAAACATTTTGTATTTTCATTTATCTGTTCCAACAACCGAAACATTTGTGAGGTATATCATATGTACTATGTATATATACATCCACTTTTTATTGCAAAATGCCATAAAGTTAAAGCTCCACTGAAGTACTGATCTATGATGATCTTTCTTTGGCTTTCAGGAGATTCATCCAAGCGGCACAATCTTCATACAGGGTATGATACTTGTTATCCACCAATTTAACATAAGATAACAATTATTAATTGCTTTGTATAATGTAGATGAAGTTGTTTTAAAAATGAGTTTATGGTACCCAAAAAAAAAATCTATTTTTGGATGTGTGAAAAATAGAATCATGTAAAGTTTATATTAAAATTTTAATATAAGTAATAGTGCAATATCAACAGTCGAAACTAGAAACACAGAATAAGCAGGAATTCTTTTATAAATTTGGGTTTGAATGAAAATAAAGTAGCTGAACCTACTTTTAGAAGTGCAAATAGTATAATCATGTAAAATTTTTATTAATATTCTAAAATCAGTGAATGTATAGTATTAACAACAGAAAACACAAAAAAGTAGAAATTCGCAGTAATTATTATCTGTTTTGTAGAAAAATGTAGATACAACTGTTTTAAAAATAAGTTTGTGGAACCTTCAACACAAGTTTTATTATGATTGAGAGCCATGACAATTTTAGAATGGGCAGCATTGAATAGTAGTTATTAGTAGTGACTCTATTGTAGATTAAACAGTGCAATAATCATTTTTAATCATTTTTAAGTTCTTAGAACAATTCAAAATCAAAGAGTAAAAGAACAATGCACTGGAAGCTGAGATATGTAGCAAATAGATTTGGATATTCTAAAGTTTGAATTTTATTTTAGAGAATAAAGTGTGATCTTTTATTCTTAAATAGTTTCTCTGTCATATTTATTCTTGGTCTCACATATGAAATCAATGGTGAAAGATCACACTTTACTTTCTAAAGTGAAATTCAAACTTTAGAGGATCCAAATCCGTAACAAATGAAGTTTTCAATATTTTAAAACGAAGATGGGTTTACAAGGTTTTATTAAGTTGGATCAGTTAAAAGGTATTGTTATCGATAAGTATCATTTATTAATAGAAGTTTTCTTTTTAAGTGGTAAAAAGCCAGCTCTCAAGTTCGGCAAGGAGCCAATTAATTGATAAAGAAAACACATTTGGTGCAAGAAATTTTTCACAAGGTAGTCAGAATATGGAAGTGTCCCATAATTGATCCAACAGTCAATATATAAGCAAATTATTTCTGAATTTATTTCCACAACTGTCATCTTAGGAATGCTATGGTGAGAATCAGATGCTAAAAATCCAAAAGGCAAGCAAGACTAGGTAAACTCCTCTTCACTATCCCAGCACCAGTCACAACATGTACTATATATATATATATATATATATATATATATATATATATATATATATATATATATATATATATATATATATCGTCAAAATTAGTTTAATTCAAGCATGACTACTTTTCTTTATGAGAAGTGCCAGAGATTTTATATTTTGTAACCATCAATTAGCCATCATTAATAGGGACGGACATAAGAGGGGGTAAGTGGAGGCCTCCCAGTGTTTTTTAAAAAAATTAATAGTAATAAGTTATTGTGTGTGATTTAATTAAAAAAAATTATTTAGTATTTAGTCTAGTATAAATAAAAGTCCAGTCCAATCTAAATAGTAATGATTTCTAATATCTAAAAAGTAAGTAAAAATATTAAAAAAATCTGAAAAAGATATTATTACTAATATTTTTTAATTAAATAAAAAATTTTAAATTTTATAAAGTGAATTCTTTTTCTTATTGTGACCATCTTTTTTTATTCATTTAGTATAAATTCTCTCTGTTTCAACTGCTACAACTAAGAGATCTTTCTCAACTATGAATATTGTGAAAAATAACTCAAAAACAAAATAAAAAATAAATTTTTTGCTAATTGTCTTTTTATTATATTGAAAAGAAAATTGCTGAAAAGTTTGACACAGATTCTATTATCGATGAATTTTATGATACGTGGAATCGAGTACTTCGTTAGTAAAAAATACACACATATTTGCAATACATCTGATATAATATAATTTTTTACATAATTTTTAATATTATATGTGTTATTGGCCCCCCATAATAACATTTCTGGATCCGTCCCTGATCATTAGTGTTTTTAATGCTGTGAGATTACATCTAATGGTATGGGATTACTCACTTTTTTATTGGTTAAGTGCTGGCCAGATTTTAATAAAAGTGTTGGTCCTCTAGACTTTTTCTTTCTTTATTGCTGTGTTTTGGGGATTCATTCCTATCTTATGTGCAAACATTCACATTTCCTCAAGAGAGAGCAATGTTAAATAAGAAAAGTTGTAACACAGCAACACCAGCAAGCAAGGGCCATTGCAAGAAGATAAAGTAAAAAAACAAAACACAATAACAATCATAAAACAATATCAGCAACTATAACATCAAGAAAGTACTCAGAAAAATAACACAACAACAACAACCTAGGTAGTGTCTCTGAGTCAAAATTAAAACTACTCTTATTCCAATTAACTCAGTTCAGAACAAATTAAAGGATATAAAGCAAAGAAAAAAAATAGAACAAAAACCTAATTTCAGAATTAAAGAGGTTGCATGGAGAGCCGCAATAACAACAACAACCACTGCAACGGAACTTCAGCAAGTCGTTAAGGGATGATTCATGGAAGAAAGAAGGACCGAGTGAGAGGGCAGGAGATAGCATCGGCGCTGTGATGAGCGGATATTTTATACGCTTTTTGGGGATAATTTCATGTAGATTTTAGTATATTTTAGTTAGTTTTTAGTATAATTTTATTAATTTTTAGGCAAAATTTATATTTCTGGACTTTACTATGAGTTTGTGTATTTTTCTATAATTTTAGGTATTTTCTGGCTGAAATTGAGGGAGCTGAGCAAAAATCTGATTTAGGCTGAAAAAGGATTGCTGATGCTGTTGGATTCTGACCTCCCTGCACTCGGAATAGATTTTTTGGAGTTACAGGAGTCCAATTGGCGCGCTCTCAATTGGGCTGGAAAGTAGACATCCAAGGCTTTCCAGCAATATATAATAGTTCATATTTTGCGCGAAGATAGATGACGTAAACTGGCGTTCAACGCCAGTTCCATGTTGCAGTCTGGCGTTAAGCGCCAGAAACAGGTTGCAAGTTGGAGTTCAACGCCAGAAACAGGTTACAACCTGGCGTTCAACTCCAGAAGCAGCCCAGGCACGTGAGAAGCTTAAGTCTCAGTCCCAGCACACACCAAGTGGGTCCCAGAAGTAGATTTCTGCACCAATTATCTTAGTTTACTCATTTTCTGTAAACCTAGGTTATTAGTTTAGTATTTAAACAACTTTTAGAGACTTATTTTGTATCTCATGAAATTTTTAGATCTAAATTTTATACTCTTTGACGGCATGAGTCTCTAAACTCCATTGTTGGGGGTGAGGAGCTCTGCAGCGTCTCGATGAATTAATGCAATTATTTCTGTTTCCCATTCAAACATGCTTGTTCCTATCTAAGATGTTCATTCGCGCCTCACTATGAAGAAGGTGATGATCCGTGACACTCATCACCTACCTCAATCCATGAACGTGTGTCTGACAACCACCTCCGTTCTACATTAGATTGAACGAATATCTCTTAAATTCCTTAATCAGAATCTTCGTGGTATAAGCTAGAATTGATGGCGGCATTCATGAGAATCCAGAAAGTCTAAACCTTGTCTGTGGTATTCCAAGTAGGATTCAAGAATTGAATGGTTGTGACGAACTTCAAACTCGTGATTGTTGGGCGTAGTGACAGACGCAAAAGGATCAATGGATCTTATTCTGACATGATCGAGAACCAACAGATGATTAGCCGTGCTGTGACAGAGCATTTGGACCATTTTCACTGAGAGGATGGGAAGTAGCCATTGATAACAGTGACGCCCTACATACAGCTTGCCATGGAAGGAACTTGCACTTTTGAAAGTGAGGAAGCATTATGTTACAGGAATTCAGAAGACAAAGCATCTCCAACATATTCTCCATTATTGCACAATAAGTATTTATTTTATGCCCTTTGACTTTTTACAATTAAAACGAAAGAACCCTATTGGCATCCTGACTAAGATCAACAAGATAACTATAGCTTGCTTCAAGCCAACAATCTCCGTGGGATTCGACCCTTACTCACGTAAGGTATTACTTGGACGACCCAGTACACTTGCTGATTAGTGGTATGAGTTATGAAAAGTGTGACTTACAATTTCGTGCACCAAGTTTTTGGCGCCGTTGCCGGAGATTGTTTGAGTTTGAACAACTAAAGGTTTATTTTGTTGCTTAGATTAGGAATAGAGTATTGATGCTATAGAGTCATTAAATTTGAGTCCTTTAATTTCTCTTCAAAAATTTTTTCAAAAATATTACTTTTCCTTATTAATTTCTAATTTTTCGTGAGTTTGTGTCTTGTTCTAAGTTTAGTGTCAATTACATATTTTATATGTTCCTTTTAAATTTTCGAATTTGTGATCTTTGATCTTCAAATTGTTCTTGTTCATTTTTCTTGTTTGATTTTTAGTTTTCCTTGTTCTGTGTCTTTTCTTGTTTTTCTTGTTCTTTTCCAAAGCATTGTGTTACCTTTACTGCCCAATTGGCTAGAGCATTGGTCTATGTTCTTGGTAATTGGGTATCTTCTTTTTAAAATCTTTTTCAAAAATAATTTTTCTTTGATTGAATCTTGTGCCAAACTTTAAGTTTGGTGTTTTATTGTTAATCTTTTTATAATTTTCGAAAATTTTATTGAAGTTTTCTAAAAATTTTAAGTTTGGTGTTCTTTCTTTTGTTCTTATTGTTCTTGTGAATCTTCAAAGTGTTCTTAAGTCTTCTTTGTGTTTTGATCTTAAAATTTTTATGTTTGGTGTTCCTTGGTGTTTTCCCTCCAAAATTTTCGAAAACAAAGAGGATTAGATCTAAAAATTTTAAGTCTTGTGTCTTTTGTGTATTTTTCTCTTTCATCATAAAATTCAAAATTCAAAAAAATATATCTTCTTTAACTATTTTTAAGCCACAATTTCGAATTTTTTTTATATAAAAATTCAAATTTCAATTTCAAAAATATCCTAACCACTTTCTCTCTCCTCACTTTTTCGAAAATCTTCATTAAATATTTTTAAATTCTCTTTTTTATTTTTTTATTTTTACTTTTATTTTTATTTTTATTGTCGTCTTTATTTTATTATTATTATTTCGAAATTTTTATATATAATAAAATAAATAGAATAAATTCACATCATCTCCCTTTCTCCATCATGGACTTAAGTGGAAATGAACAGTCCATAAGGACTCTGGAGTCATATGCTAACCCCACTACTGCTTCATATGGGAGTAGTATATGTATACACTCCATTGGAGTTAGTAGTTTTGAGTTGAATCCTCAGCTCATTATCATGGTGCAGCAAAGTTGTCAGTATTTCGGTCTT
Organism: Arachis stenosperma; assembly: GCF_014773155.1. NCBI lineage: Eukaryota > Viridiplantae > Streptophyta > Magnoliopsida > Fabales > Fabaceae > Arachis > Arachis stenosperma. The sequence goes on along the minus strand of NC_080381.1, from coordinate 45,849,772 downwards.
CCACAAGAAGAACCTACAGAGTTTCTGGCACAGTTTTTATAAATTGCTGACACAGTACATGATAAGGAGGTAGATCAGGATGTCTACAGGCTATTACTGTTTCTATTTGTTGTAAAAGACCAAGCTAAGAGGTGGTTAAATAACCAACCTAAGGACAACATAAAGACATAGAAAAAGTTGTCAGAAAAATTCCTGAATCACTATTTTCCTCCGAAACAAATGACACAGCTAAGGCTGAGCATCCAAGACTTCAAACAAGGAGATAATGAATCTCTCTATGATGCCTGGGAGAGATACAGAGAGGTGCTAAGAAAATGCCCCTCTAAAATATTTTCAGAGTGGGTGCAGTTAGACATCTTCTACTGTGGGCTTACAGAAAGAGCTCAGATTTCTCTAGACCACTCAGCTGGTGGATCTATACACATGAGAAAGACAATAGAGGAAGCTCAAGAGCTCATTGATACAGTTGCCAGAAATCAGCATCTGTACCTAAGCAGTGAACCTTCCATGAAAGAAGAGGCTAAAACAGTAACTGCTGAAATGAGTCCCACAGAACAAGTTACTGAATTCAATCAGCAAATGGATTTTCTAACAAAGCAGCTGTCCGAATTCAAGGAGATACTACAAGAAACAAAAATGGCTAATATGAATATGAAAGTCTAGTTGAAGCAAACAGAATAGCAATTATCAAAACAAATAACAGAAGAGTGCCAAGCAGTTCAATTAAGAAGTGGAAAAACATTAGATACCTCACTTCAAGATAGCAGGAAGCCAAGAAATGAGCAAACTACCCAAAATCCCTCTGAGGACAGTAAGAGCCCAGAGAGGAATAATTCTGGCGCTCAAACGCCAGAAAATGGGTAGAAAGCTGGCGTTGAACGCCCAAACCATGCTCAGTCCTGGTGTTCAACGCCAGAAACGAGCAAGAAATTGGCGTTGAACGCCCAAAGGAAGCACAGTTCTGGCGTTTAGACGCCAGAAACAGGTGAGGAGTTGGCATCTAACACCACTCCAGCTTCCACCCCTGGCATTCAAATGCCAGTGGGAGATCAGACACATACAAGTGCTGATAACAACTCCTCTAAAAAGGCTTCTCAACCCACATCTGTAGGCAATAAACCTACAACAACTAAGGTTGAGGAATACAAAGCCAAAATGCCTTATCCTCAGAAACTCCGCCAAGCGGAACAGGATAAGCAATTTGCCCGCTTTGCAGACTATCTCAGGACTCTTGAAATAAAGATTTCGTTTGTAGAGGCACTTGATCAAATACTCTCTTATGCTAAGTTCATGAAAGAAATCTTAAGTCATAAGAAGGATTGGAGGGAAACTAAAAAAGTTTACTTCACTAAAGAATGCAGTGCAGTCATTCTGAAAAACTTACCTGAGAAGCTTAAAGATCCCAGAAGCTTTATGATACCATGCACATTAGAGGGTACTTGTACCAAGCAAGCTCTATATGATCTTGGGGCAAGTATCAACTTAATACCTTCGTCTACTATCAAAAAGCTTGGGTTAACTGATGAAGTTAAACCAACCCGGATATGTCTCCAACTTGCTGATGGCTCTATTAAATACCCATCAGGCATGATTGAAGACATGATTGTCAAGGTTGGGCCATTTGCCTTTCCCACTGACTTTGTGGTGCTGGAAATGGAGGAGAACAAGAGTGCAACTCTCATTCTAGGAAGACCTTTCCTAGCAACTGGGCGAACCCTTATTGACGTTCAAAAAGGGGAAGTAACCCTGAGAGTCAATGAGGATGAGTTCAAGTTGAATGTTGTCAAAGCTATGCAGCATCCAAACACCCCAAATGACTGCATGAGCATTGATATTATTGACTCTCTGGTAAAAGAGGTCAATATGACTGAGAGTCTCGAATCAGAGCTAGAGGACATCTTTAAAGATGTTCAGCCTGATCTGGAGGAATCAGAGAGAATAATAAAACCTCTGAAAATCCCTCAGGAAAATAACACAACAACAACAACCTAGGTAGTGTCTCTGAGTCAAAATTAAAACTACTCTTATTCCAATTAACTCAGTTCAGAACAAATTAAAGGATATAAAGCAAAGAAAAAATAGAACAAAAACCTAATTTCAGAATTAAAGAGGTTGCATGGAGAGCCGCGATAACAACAACAACCACTGCAACGGAACTTCAGCAAGTCGTTAAGGGATGATTCATGGAAGAAAGAAGGACCGAGTGAGAGGGCAGGAGATAGCATCGGCGCTGTGATGAGTGGATATTTTATACGCTTTTTGGGAATAATTTCATGTAGATTTTAGTATGTTTTAGTTAGTTTTTAGTATAATTTTATTATTTTTTAGGCAAAATTTATATTTCTGGACTTTACTATGAGTTTGTGTATTTTTCTGAAATTTCAAGTATTTTCTGGCTGAAATTGAGGGAGCTGAGCAAAAATCTGATTTAGGCTGAAAAAGGACTGCTGATGCTGTTGGATTCTGACCTCTCTGCACTCGGAATGGATATTTTGGAGCTACAAGAGTCCAATTGGTGCGCTCTCAATTGGGCTGGAAACTAGACATCCAGGGCTTTCCAGCAATATATAATAGTTCATACTTTGCGCGAAGATAGACGACATAAACTGGCGTTTAACGCCAGCTCTATGTTGCAGTCTGGCATTTAGCACCAGAAACAGGTTGCAAGTTGGAGTTCAATGCCAGAAACAGGTTACAACTTGGCGTTCAACTCCAAAAACAGCCCAAGCACGTGAGAAGCTTAAGTCTCAGCCCCAGCACACACCAAGTGGGCCCTAGAAATGGATTTCTGCACCAATTATCATAGTTTACTTATTTTCTGTAAACCTAGGTTATTAGTTTAGTATTTAAACAACTTTTAGGTAGCGTTTGGTAGAGAGACAGAGACTGAGAGACAGAGACTAAGAGACAGAGACCGAAATAAATTTCAATATTCTGTTTGGTGCAAAGTGAGAGACAGAAATTGAAACAAGAATAAAACTCTAATTTAATTTGCAAAAAGGATAAAATTGGAATTAATTAATTGAAATGAGGGTATTTTAGGTATAAAATGTTATTAAAATTTTAGTCTCCGTCTCTAAAAATTTCAGTCCCTTGTGTCCCTACTTTTTGGAGGCACTGAAATGCTGAAATTTTAGGGACAGAGACATAAATTTTAATACCAGTCTCTAAGCCAACAAACATGATACTGTGTCTCAGTCTCTCAGTCTCTGTCCCAGTACCTCAAAACAAATGCTACCTTAGAGACTTATTTTGTATCTCATGACATTTTTAGATCTGAATTTTATACTCTTTGACGGCATGAGTCTCTAAACTCCATTGTTGGGGGTGAGGAGCTCTGCAGCGTCTCGATGAATTATTGCAATTATTTCTGTTTCCCATTCAAACATGCTTGTTCCTATCTAAGATGTTCATTCGCGCCTCACTATGAAGAAGGTGGTGATCCGTGACACTCATCACCTTCCTCAATCCATGAACGTGTGTCTGACAACCACCTCCGTTCTACATTAGATTGAACGAATATCTCTTAGATTCCTTAATCAGAATCTTCTTGGTATAAGCTAGAATTGATGGTGGCATTCATGAGAATCCGGAAAGTCTAAACCTTGTCTGTGGTATTCTGAGTAGGATTCAAGGATTGAATGGCTGTGACAAACTTCAAACTCATGATTGTTGGGCGTAGTGACAGACGCAAAAGGATCAATGGATCTCATTCCGACATGATCGAGAACTAATAGATGATTAGCCGTACTATGACAGAGCATTTGGACCATTTTCACTGAGAAGATGGGAAGTAGCCATTGACAACGGTGATGTCCTACATACAGCTTGCCATGGAAGGAACTTGCACTTTTGAAAGTGAGGAAGCATTATGTTATAGGAATTCAGAAGACAAAGCATCTCCAAAACTCCAACATATTCTCCATTATTGCACAATAAGTATTTATTTTATGCCCTTTGACTTTTTACAATTAAAATGAAAGAACCCTATTGGCATCCTGACTAAGATCAACAAGATAACTATAGCTTGCTTCAAGCCAACAATCTCGGTGGGATTCGACCCTTACTCACGCAAGGTATTACTTGGACGACCCAGTGCACTTGCTAGTTAGTGGTACGAGTTGTGAAAAGTGTGATTTACAATTTTGTTCACCACGCTGTTATGGCGGGATGGTGATAATACACAGAAGAAACAGATACCGCGTGAGAGGGCAGTAGATGACGATGATATTAGCGAATCTCACGATGGCAATGACGAAGATTAGAATAAACGAAGCTAAGTGATGAACAAACAATAGAGGGTGAAAATGTGCTTTAATAAATAGGAGAGGTGTTCTTCTAAGTAATAATGATTTGATAAAAAAATATAAATTTAGTTTTGAATATTTATAAAAATTATATAATTAGCCATTTTAAAAAATTATTTAATTATAAAATAGCCTTATTTTAATTAAAATGTTAATGCTCATTAAGTTAAATTAACTCAAATTAAAAATAAATATTTAATTAAAATATATGACATCATAAAAGATAATTTATATATTATTTAAAGAGAAATTAGATAGAATTTAACTATTTAGTTTGCCCTCTCAGTATCCAAATCTAAAACCAAGCAGAAATTATTTTTGATATGGAGAATTTGTTGGTGTTTTGGCTAAACATTGGAAAGTGGGGTGTTTTACCGGTTTGTGGAGGTCACAGTCAACACACAGGGGGCGTGGTACCACAGTTTGCCAGAAGCGTGTCAGCACCCCAGCAACACATCGGGGGCGTGGTGACGCGGCGCATATACAGCTCCCTGGCAGCACACTGGGGGCGTGTGGAGCAGGTTTTGCAGATTTTCAATGTGCTGCAGCAACACAGGGTAGGTGTGTTGGAGGCTGTCTGTATGCAGAGGACATCTCCTCCACCCTGGTAAACAGTAGAAGGTTGCTCATGGCTCTATAAAAAGAGAGCTTCCCCACCCCCAGTATACGTTAGAACAATAGCGTGTGCTACTGAGAGAAGGGTTGCTGTTGGTTTTTGCTAGAGAGAAGAAGGGGGCTTCGAGGAAACAAAGAAGAAGGGTGGGAAAAAATTAGGAAAAAAAAATAGTACGTAATTATACGGTTCCGGAGGAACATATTATAAATTATTTGAATCATTCAATTTATGTAAGTTGGTAAATTATATTTTTTTATGTATTTAAATTTTTTAATTTTTGTTATTTAACATGTTAAAATATACTTTTTTTGTTATTTTTGGATTAATTTTCTCTTATAAAAATACTATAATGGAATATATATTTGATAATTTTTGTTATGAATATACTAACAAATAAATAAATATTCGGAGTTTTTGAAAATAAATATGCATGTCGAATATGTATGTTCAAAATTTTAATAAATACATATTAAAATAAATATATAAATATTTAAAAAATATATTGTTATTAAATATTAAAAAAATAAATATTTTGACGTTTAGAAAAAAAATCAATCATTTATATTTATTTCAAAAAAGTGTATATAATATTTAAAGAAAAAATGTTAATATACAATTTTGTTATTATTTTTCTTAGAATGAAATTATTTTTCTGTGAGTTTAATTAATAAACAGATTGTATATTAATAAATAAATACATACACTTTTTAAATAAATATGTTAATATTTGTTAAATATTTTAATAAATAAAATATTAAAATGAATATGTGAATATTAAAAAATGAATATACACACTTTTTAAATAAATATGCTAATATTTGTATATTAATAAATTAATATTTATTGTTTATTTAGTCTAACAAATATATTTTTGCTGATGCCTAAGAGGAATTTGTTGGTGCATAAACTAGATCTGCCACAGATGTGGAACCCGATGATCGAAAACTACTTACGCGCCACGGGATTCTACCACGTATCTAGGATTGGGGTGATAAGAGGATTTCACCCCTTATTAGCTGCTCTGGTTGAAAGGTGGAGGCCGGAAACTCACACTTTTGTATTGCTGGTGGGTGAGATTACAGTGACATTGAAGATGTCGCTCATATATTTGTCCTACCCATTGATGGAGAGCTTGTGAGTGGATGGACTTATAGTAGTAGTGACTTCCTACAGAGCCAGAGCATCGCGATTTTTGGTCTGAACCAAAAGTCAGTCATTCTTCGAAATCCTATATAAATTTGGGTTGGGTTCGACGTATCAGAGACGCGGAGCCGTTGGACATTGAAGAGTCCATTAGGAGATACGTCAGATGTCAGATTTTCTGTTTGTTAGGGTCGACCCTATTCGCGGATAAGCAACCGCATACACCCACGCGAAGTATCTACCATTGCTTCGCGATTTCGAGCGAATCCATTCTTATAGTTGGGGGTCAGCATGTCTCGCACATCTTTACAGAGCACTATGCCGTGCATCACAATATAATACAAAGGAGATTGATGGCCCTCTTAATCTGTTATTTGTTTGGGCATGGGAACGAATGCCGTGTATTGCGCCCGTACCGAGAAATACCCTCCCACTGGCTGAGATACCAGTTTCCATGAGGTAATAATTCTAGTTTTAGTCCTGCGATATATTCACTATGCATGTTTGATTTACGGTTACTTATGTAAATTTTTCAATGTATCATCTTTCAAGTGGAGTTATTCGGAATGGACCACAGCGTTGTTATCGAAGACCGTAGTGAGATTTAGGCATGATATAGACTACATAGATGAGGTAAATATTTATGGTTCTTGTGATTCCTATTTCCAAATGTTAATGTTAGGGGTCTAATATACCAATAATATGTGGCAGTTTGAGTAGCGGCCGTACGACGAATTGATCATACTTGACGAGTTACATGGACATCTTGAGGTGTGCAACATCGTTGCTCTGTTGTTGTCATTCGAGTGTATCGAATGGCACCCTGTGGACCGAGTGATGCGTCAGTTTGGGTATGCACAACCTTCCTCGTGAGAAGTAAGGGAAATTCCAGTGGACTAGCATTACATTGCTTCGCGGAGTGCAGCTTCATGACTGGACAGTTTTTCATGGGGTACGGATAGAGGAGGGGGCAACAGGTGAAACACTCGGTTGCGGGATCTGCACCCCTTCCGACCTGGGACTTTATACCGACGGTGGATTACCGGGATTGGCTCGTACGGACATATGCTGAGGTTGTTGGAGTATGTTCCTCAGCATCTACAGCAACCTGCACCAAAGCCACCTGCACCTCAGGGTCCACCTCAGTATGCAGTATTTGAGCTGTATCCTTATTATATACCACAGCCACCGGACCACAGTCATGGTAGCCATCACACTCACCACAATGAGTCCAGCCACCACAGACGTCTGATAAACGTCAATTTTGTGGTTTATCTTGTGTTTAATTTGGGAAATTTTATCACATTTTCTCATATTTATTCAATGAAATAGCATGGCTTTGTAATTCTCCCTTAATTTGTGCCTAAGTGTAAAAACATGATTTTTGGGCCTTTAATTCGCTAGTTTTAATTCACTTTTGATTCCACTAGATGCCTTGATGTGTTTGTTAGTGAACTCAGGTTGAAAAGGCTAGGGATGGATCAAAGGAGTTAAGAGAAAAGCATGCAAAGTGAAGAACCCATGGAAGATCAAAGATTTGGAGTGCACTCACCGACGCGTATGCGCAACAGATGCGCACACGTGGATATGAAGTCGCATGGCAATGCGTACGCGTAACAAACGCGTATGCGTGGATGGAAAAATGTCAAGCGACGCGTACGCGTGACCCATGCATACGCGTCGATGCTCGCACGTGACCTCATTAAAGTGAAAATGCTAGGGGTGATTTCTGAGCTTCTCAGGCCCAAATCTAACTGATTCCAGAGACAATTTCATGCAGAATTGAAGATTAGACAAGGGGGAGCACTTAGTGTAGCTTAGGTATCATGTAGTTAGTTTTCTAGAGAGAGAAGCTCCCTCTTCTCTCTAGAATTAGGTTTCTTAGGTCAATTGCATTCTAGATTTAGGTTCAATTTCTTGTTCTTATCTTGCTTTCTTTACTTTTTCATGCTTTAGTAGTTTCATTCTCTTAGTTTTCTTGTTAATTTCTCCTTTTTTGCCTCTTTTTGGTATATGAACACTAATGTTGGATTTGGCTTACATTTAATATAATTGATGTTTCTTTTATGTTCTTTTGGTTAATTGCTGTTTATAGGTATACCTCAAGCATATCAATCTAATGGATATGGTGATCCTCATTGTGGTTGTCAACAACCACCACCATATGCCTATGAACCACCTCCTCAACCTAGTTTTGAACCACCTTACTCATAAGCTCCCTACCACCGAACACCTCATTAGGACCCTAATCCTTACCTACCATACCAACCGCCTTATAAGCCATATGAACCATACGTAGAACCAAACCAATTCCAACATAATTACTCCCAAGAACCACCTCGATATACACCATCTTCATACCCTTACTAAGATGAACCACCTTCTAATTATGAACTCTTTTTCCCAAACAATGAACCCTCTCTTCCACTACTGCCTTCATTGAACGAACCTCTTAACCCCCTAATGCAAGAACAAAAAGATCTCTATTTTCGCCTTCAAAAGCAAGAAGAAGAGCATAAGGGGTTGGAGGCCATGTTGGCTATTATGAATGAAGCCATTAACCACACAGCCTCCCACCTAAGCTCATGCATTCCAAGTACTCCCGTTGACAAATGTGGAGGATCAACTGATGAGCGGATAATTTATGCGCTTTTTGGCATTGTTTTTAGTATATTTTAGTTAGTTTTTATTACATCTTCATTAGTTTTTAGTTAAAATTCACTTTTCTGGGCTTTACTATGAGTTTGTGTATTTTTCTGTGATTTCAGGTATTTTCTGGCTAAAATTGAGGGACTTGAGCAAAAATCTGATTTAGAGGCTGAAAAGGACTGCAGATGCTGTTGGATTCTAATCTCCCTGCACTCGAAGTGGATTTTCTGGAGCTACAGAAGCCCAATTGGCGCACTCTCAATTGCGTTGGAAAGTAGACATCCTGGGCTTTCCAGCAATGTATAATAGTCCATACTTTGCTCGAGATTTGATGGCCCAAACCGGCGTTGCAAATCAGCTTCAGAATTCCCGGCGTTTAACGCCCAAACTGGCAGAAAAATTGGAGTTAAACGCCCAAACTGGCATAAAAGCTGGCGTTTAACTCCAGAAAAAGTCTCTACACATGAAAGCTTCAATGCTCAGCCCAAGCACACACCAAGTGGACCCCGGAAGTGGATTTTTACGTCATTTACTCATTTCTGTATACCCTAGGTTACTAGTTCACTATTAATAGGATCTTTTGACATTGTATCTGAACCTCATGACACTTTACACGTTTCTCATTGTATCTTCTACAGCATGAGTCTCTAAACCCCATGGTTGGTGGTGAGGAGCTCTGCTGTGTCTTGATGGATTAATGCAATTACTACTATTTTTCATTCAATCACGCTTGCTTCTATTCTAAGATATCACTTGTTCCTAAACCTGATGAATGTGATGATCTGTGACACTCATCATCATTCTCATCTATGAACGTGTGCCTCACAACCACCTCTGTTCTACCTTAGATTGAGTAGATATCTCTTGGATTCCTTAATCAGAATCTTCGTGGTATAAGCTAGAATTGATGGCGGCATTCAAGAAAATCCGGAAGGTCTAAACCTTGTCTGTGGTATTCTGAGTAGGATTCAAGGATTGAATGACTGTGACAAGCTTCAAACTCCTGAAGGCTGGGCATTAGTGACAGACGCAAAAGAATTACTGGATTCTATTCCAACCTGATTGAGAACCGACAGATGATTAGCCGTGCTGTGACAGAGCGCGTTGAACATTTTCACTGAGAGGATGGGAGGTAGCCATTGACAACGGTGAAATCCTACATACAGCTTGCCATGGAAGGAGTCTTGCATGCTTGAAGAAGAAGACAGTAGAAAAGCAGAGATTCAGAAGATAGAGCATCTCCAAAACCTCAACCTGTTCTCCATTTACTGCAAAACAAGTACTTATTTCATGTTCTTTTACTTTTTACAATCAAACCTGATAATTATTGATATCCTGACTAAGAGTTACAAGATAACCATAGCTTGCTTCAAGCCGACAATCTCCGTGGGATCGACCCTTACTCACGTAAGGTATTACTTGGACGACCCAGTGCACTTGCTGGTTAGTTATGCGGAATTGCAAAAGTGTGATTGCAATTTCGTGCACCAAGTTTTTGGCGCCGTTGCCGGGGATTGTTCGAGTTTGGACAACTGACAGTTTATCTTGTTGCTTAGATTAGGACTGTTTTATTTTTGTTGGTTTAGAGTCTTTTATTTGAGTTTAGTTTTATATTTTAAGTTTGGGTTCAATTGCATGCTTTTGTTTTCTTTTATTTTTCGAATTTGCATGTCCTTAGTCCTTTCTTGATCCTTAAAAATTCTAAGTTTGGTGTCTTCTTTGCGTTTTCCTTTAAGTTTTCAAAAATTTGTGTCTGATTTTCTAAAAATTTTAAGTTTGGTGTCATTTTGTTGTTTTTCTCTTTCCTCATTTCAAAATTTAAATCTTTTTCAAAATAATTTTCAATCATATCTTTTCAATTGCTAATTCCAAAATCATTTTAATTAACTAATTGATTTAGTTTTCAATTTGCTTTGATATTATTCTCTTTTAGTTTTCGAAAATTTATTTTATTTTCCATTTGTTTTATTTTATTTTTTTCGGTCAACTAAAAAAATATATATATATATATATTTACTTTACTTGTGAAATCCATATCATATTCCCTTTCTCCATCATGGACCTAAGTGGAATTGAGTAGTCCAGAAGGACTCTAGGATCATATGCTAACCCCATTACAGCTGCATATGGGAGTAGCATCTGTATACCTCCCATTAAAGCAAGCAGCTTTGAGCTAAATCCTCAACTCATTATCATGGTGCAGCAAAATTGCCAGTATTCCGGTCTTCCACAGGAAGAACCTACTGAGTTTCTGGCACAGTTCTTACAAATTGCTGACACAGTACGTGATAAAGAGGTGGATCAGGATGTCTACAGATTATTACTGTTTCCATTTGCTGTAAAAGATCAAGCTAAGAGGTGGTTGAATAACCAACCCACAGCAAGCATAAAAATGTGGAGACAGTTATCAGACAAATTCCTGAATCAATTTTACCCTCCAAAAAGGATGACACAGCTAAGGCTGGACATCCAAGGCTTTAAACAAGAGGATAATGAATCCCTTTATAATTCCTGGGAGAGGTATAGAGGTATGCTAAGAAAATGCCCCTCTGAAATGTTTTCAGAGTGGGTACAGTTAGACATCTTCTACTATGGGCTTACAGAAAAAGCTCAGATGTCTCTAGACCACTCAGCTGGTGGATCTATACATATGAGGAAGACGATTGAAGAGGCTCAAGAACTCATAGATACTGTTGCTAGAAATCAACATTTGTACTCTACCAGTGAGCCCTCTACAAGAAGAAGCTATGGCAGTAGCTACTGATCCTAATCCTCAAGAACAGATTGTTGAGCTTAATCAGCAATTACTCCTGATGACAAAACAGTTGGCAGAATTTAAAGAGATGCTCCAAGAAACAAAAATTGCCAACAAGAACATAGAATCACAATTGAATCAAACAAAACAGCAGTTATCTAAACAGATAACAGAAGAATGCCAAGCAGTTCAACTGAGGAGTGGGAAAACATTGAATAACACTGCTCAAAGTAGCAAAAAGCCAAGAAAGGAACAATTGATAGAGGATAACCAAACCACTGCTCAAAATCCCTCTGAGGACAGTAAGAGCCCAGAGAGGAATACTCCTGGCGTTCAAACGCCAGAAAAGGGGGAAAAGCTGGCATTAAACGCCCATTCCTTGCCTAGTTCTGGCGTTCAAACGCCAGAAAAGGGGGAAAAGTTGGCGTTAAACGCCCATTCCTCACCCAATCCTGGCGTTCAAACGCCAATGAGGAATCAGACACCTGAGAGTGCTGATAGTAACCCCTCTAAAAAGGCTTCTCCAACCACCTCTGTAAGGAATAAACCTGCAGCAACTAAGGTTGAGGAATATAAAGCCAAGATGCCTTATCCTCAGAAACTCCAACAAGCGAAACAGGATAAGCAATTTGCCCGCTTTGTAGACTATCTAAGGACTCTTGAAATAAAGATTCCGTTTGTAGAGGCACTTGAGCAAATACCTTCTTATGCTAAGTTCATGAAAGAGATCTTAAGTCATAAGAAGGATTGGAGAGAAATTGAAAAAGTGTTTCTCACTGAAGAATGCAGTGCAGTCATTCTGAAAAGCTTACCAGAAAAGCTTCAAGATCCAGGAAGCTTTATGATACCATGCACATTAGAAGGTGCTTGCACCAAGACAGCACTGTGTGACCTTGGAGCAAGTATCAATCTAATACCTGCATCTACTATCAGAAAGCTTGGGTTGACTGATGAAGTCAAACCAACCCGGATATGTCTCCAACTTGCTGATGGCTCCATTAAATATCCATCAGGCATAATTGAGGACAAGATTGTCAAGGTTGGGCGATTCGCCTTTCCAAAGTTGTAGTGCTGGAAATGGAGGAGCACAAGAGTGCAACTCTCATTCTAGGAAGACCTTTCCTAGCAACTGGACAAACTCTTATTGATGTACAAAAAGGGGAAGTAACCCTGAGAGTCAATGAGGATGACTTCAAGTTGAATGCTGTAAAAGCTATGCAGCATCCAGACACACCAAATGACTGCATGAGCGCTGACATTATTGACTCTTTAGTAGAAGAGATCAATATGACTGAAAGTCTAGAATCAGAGCTAGAGGACATCTTCAAGGATGTTCAGCCTGATCAGGAAGAACTAGAGGAAACAAAAGAATTTTTAAAAAGTCCTCAGGAAGAGGATAAGCCTCCCAAACCTGAGCTCAAACCACTACCACTATCCCTGAAGTATGCATTTCTGGGAGAGGGTGACACTTTTCCAGTGATCATAAGCTCTGCTTTAAATCCACAGGAAGAGGAAGCACTGATTCAAGTACTAAGGACACACAAGATAGCCCTTGGGTGGTCTATAAGTGATCTTAAGGGCATTAGCCCAGCAAGATGCATGCACAAGATCCTATTGGAGGATAATGCCAAACCAGTGGTTCAACCACAAAGGCGGCTAAATCCAGCCATGAAGGAGGTGGTGCAGAAAGAGGTCACTAAATTACTAGAGGCTGGGATTATTTATCCCATTTCTGATAGCCCCTGGGTGAGCCCTGTCCAAGTTGTCCCCAAGAAGGGAGGCATGACAGTAATTCATAATGAAAAAAATGAACTGGTTCCTACAAGAACAGTTACAGGGTGGCGTATGTGTATTGACTACAGAAGGCTTAATACAGCCACCAGAAAGGATCATTTTCCTTTACCATTCATAGACCAAATGCTAGAAAGACTAGCCGATCATGATTATTACTGCTTTTTGGATGGCTATTCAGGTTACAACCAAATTGTAGTAGATCCTCAGGACTAAGAGAAAACAGCATTCACTTGCCCTTCTGGTGTGTTTGCCTACAGGAGAATGCCTTTTGGTCTGTGTAATGCTCCTGCAACTTTTCAGAGATGCATGCTATCCATCTTCTCTGATATGGTGGAGAAATTCCTGGAAGTCTTCATGGATGACTTCTCAGTATATGGAGACTCATTCAGCTCCTGTCTTAACCACCTAGCACTTGTCCTGAAAAGGTGCCAAGAGACTAACCTGGTTTTAAACTGGGAGAAATGTCACTTTATGGTGACTGAAGGAATTGTCCTTGGGCACAAAATTTCAAGCAAGGGAATAGAGATGGATAAAGCAAAGGTAGAGGTAATTGAAAAATTACCACCACCTGCCAATGTTAAGGCAATCAGAAGCTTTCTGGGGCATACAGGATTCTACAGAAGGTTTATAAAGGATTTTTCGAAAATTGCAAAACTTCTGAGCAACCTGCTAGCTGCTGACATACCATTTGTGTTTGACACACAGTGTCTGCAGGCATTTGAGACCCTGAAAGCCAAGCTGGTCACAGCACCAGTCATCTCTACACCAGACTGGACATTGCCATTCGAACTAATGTGTGATGCCAGTGACCATGCCATTGGTGCAGTGTTGGGACAAAGGCATAACAAGCTTCTGCATGTCATTTATTATGCCAGCCGTGTTCTAAATGATGCACAGAAGAATTACACAACCACAGAAAAAGAGTTACTTGCAGTGGTCTATGCCATTGACAAGTTTAGATCCTATTTAGTAGGGTTAAAAGTGATTGTGTACACTGACCATGATGCTCTTAAATACTTACTCACAAAGCAGGATTCAAAACCCAGGCTCATAAGGTGGGTGCTGCTTCTGCAAGAGTTTGATATAGAAATAAGAGGCAGAAAAGGGACAGAGAACCAAGTAGCTGATCATCTGTCCCGAATAGAACCAGTAGATGGGGCGTCCCTCCCTTCTATTGAGATCTCTGAGACTTTTCCAGATGAGCAACTCTTTGCCATTCAGGAAGCTCCATAGTTTGCAGATATTGTAAATTATAAAGCTGTGAGGTTCATACCCCAGGAGTACATCAGGGTGCAAAGAAATAAATTAATTTTAGATGCCAAGTACTACCTATGGGATGAGCCATATCTCTTTAAGAGATGTGCAGACGGAATGATCCGCAGATGTGTACCCAGAGAGGAAGCACAAAGGATCCTATGGCACTGCCATGGATCATAGTATGGGGGGCATTCGGAAGTGAGCGACCAGCCACTAAGGTCCTCCAATGTGGCTTCTACTGGCCTACTCTCTATAGAGATGCCCGAGAGTTTGTGCGTAACTGTGACAGTTACCAAAGAGCTGGTAACTTGCCTCATGGATACGCCATGCCTCAACAAGGGATCTTAGAGATTGAATTGTTTGATGTATGGGGTATTGACTTCATGGGTCCGTTCCCACCATCATACTCAAACACTTACATTCTGATGGCAGTGGACTATGTATCTAAATGGGTAGAAGCAATTGCTACACCCACTAATGATACTAAGACTGTGCTGAAATTCCTCCAGAAACACATCTTCAGCAGATTTGGTGTTCCCAGAGTCCTAATCAGTGATGGAGGCACTCATTTCTGCAACAAACAGCTGTACTCTGCTATGGTCCGATATGAAATTAGCCACAAAGTGGCAACCCCATATCATCCACAGACAAATGGGCAAGCTGAAGTCTCTAACAGAGAGCTAAAAAGAATCCTAGAACGGACTGTAATTGCCCGTAGAAAGGATTGGGCAAAGAGCTTGGATGATGCTCTGTGGGCATACAGAACAGCATTCAAGACTCCAATAGGAACCTATCCATACCAACTTGTGTATGGCAAGGCCTGTCATCTGCCCGTGGAACTGGAACATAAAGCCTACTGGGCAACCAGATTCCTAAACCTGGACGCTAAGTTAGCTGGTGAAAAAAGATTACTCCAGCTAAATGAGCTAGATGAATTTAGACTCAGTGCCTTTGAAAATGCAAAAATTTATAAGGAAAAGGCAAAGAAGTTGTCATCCAGAGTCTTTGAGCCAGGACAAAAAGTTCTGCTCTTCAACTCTAGGCTCAGACTGTTCCTAGGAAAACTTAAATCCCGGTGGAGGGGTCCGTATGTGATTACAAGAGTGTCACCATATGGATATGTTGAGCTTCAGGATACTGATTCTGACAAAAAGTTCATTGTTAATGGACAGAGGATCAAGCATTATCTTGAAAGCAATTTTAAGCAAGAATGCTCAAAACTGATGCTTGAATGATTCTCAGTGAAGGTCCAGCTAAAGACAATAAAGAAGCGCTTGCTGCGAGGCAACCCAGTCATTAGCAGGTTATCTGTTTTGTTTAATCAAAGTTTGATACATATTCTCAAAGGGCAATTATCAAAATTGAAGGAATTCACAGAGTTACAGAAGGATTCAGTGCAAAAAGCAGAGAAAAGGAGCTTGCTGGCGAAAAAACGCCAGTAAGGGGTACTTTGGGCGTTAAACGCCAGAATGGGCACCATTCTGGGCGTTTAACGCCAGTAAAGGTGCCATTTTGGGCGTTAAACGCCAGAATGGGCACCATTCTAGGCGTTTAACACCAGGTGTGCAGCATCCTGGGCGTTTAGTAAAACGCCCAGTGATGAAGGGGTTTCTGGCATTTAACGCCAGCCAGGGTACCTGGCTGGGCGTTAAACGCCCAAATTGGCCAACATTTGGGCGTTAAACGCTAGAATGGATACCATTCTGGGCTTTTAACGCCAGAAAGGTGGGAAACAGAGATTTTGCTTTCCACTTCAAATTTTTTCAAACTTTCCTGTTTTGATCCATAATTTTCTACATAAATACATTTCAAACTTTCATCATTCATCTTTAAATTTTCAAAATTAAAATCATTCTTCAAATCTCTTTCAAATCCTTTCCAAATCTTCTTCAAAAAAAAAAAAAACTCAAATATCTCTCAATTTCTTTCCATATCTTCTCAAATCTCCTTCAAAATTTTCGAACTTTCTCTCCCTTCCTTATAAATATATGTTCGGCCACACCCCCCTTCCCCACCATTCGAATTTGCTCTCCTCCTCTCTCTCCTCTTTCCTTTCTTTTGCTTGAGGACAAGCAAACCTCTAAGTTTGGTGTGTTTTTCCGTGATCACTAAGTTAAGGCTCATCAAGATCATGGCCCCAAAGGAAAACAAACCAATTCAAGAGGCAAGAAAGAGAATGCTCCAAAAGACCTTTGGAGTCAAGAGAAGTTCTTAACCAAAGAACATGCAGACCATTACCACAAAATAATGGGTCTAAGGTCAGTGATCCCGGAAGTTAAATTTGATCTGAAAGAAGATGAATATCCGGAGATCCAAGAGCAAATCCAAAACAGAGGATGGGAAGTTCTAACCAACCCTGAGACAAAGTTTGGGAGAAATATGGTTCAAAAATTCTACTCAAATCTGTGGCTGACAGACAAGCAGAGAATGACTGGAACCGCTTTTCATACCTACAGAACCATGGTCAGAGGGAGAATTATTTACTTCCATCTGGACAAAATAAGAGAGGTCTTCAAATTACCTCAACTACAAGATGATCCTGAATCCTTTAATAGGAGAATGGTGAGAGTAGATAAGGGGTTGGATCAAGTTCTAGAGGACATATGCCTCCCTGGAACCAAGTGGATGACCAATTCAAAAGGTGTCCCAAACCAACTCAAGAGGGGAGATCTCAAACCAGTTACAAGAGGCTGGTTGGACTTCATAGGGCGTTCTATCTTGCCCACTAGTAACCGTTCTGAGGTTACTATCAAGAGAGCAGTGATGATTCATTGTATTATGCTGGGAAAAGAAGTGGAGATTCATCATCTGATTGCTTGTGAGATTTACACAATTGCAAACAAGAACTCCACTGAAGCCAAACTGGCTTACCCAAGCTTAATCTCTTTACTATGTAAAGATGCTGGGGTGAGGATGGGAGTAGATGAATTCATCCCAATTGAGCACCCAATCACCAAGAGGTCAATGGAAGGACAAATGCAAGATAACTCTATCAAAAGGAAGGCGCAGGAGTTCCTCCCTGAACTTCCTGAAATTGACTACTGGACTCGTCTAGAAGCATCTGTTGCCAAGCTGCAAGAAGCTATGGAACAAATTAAGGAAGAACAGCAGAACCAAAACTGCATGCTCTGCAAATTGCTGAAGGAACAAGAGAAGCAGGGGCGTGAGCTACAGGAGTTGAAGCGCTAAAAGCTCTCCCTTGAAGGGTCAAATACCCCACAAGTTGAGGGAGCATCCACTTCTCAGAATCAAGGTTGTTGAGTCCTAACTCTGTGATAACCTCTATCATTAGGAGTCTATTTAAATCTTTGTTTTCTATTACTATTAGTTTTATCTTATATCTATTTTTTAGTCTTGTTCTTAATTCATGATTAATAAAATTTAAAGTTCATGTCTTAAAGCTATGAATGTCCTATGAATCCATCACCTCTCTTAAATGAAAAATGCTTTAATCACAAAAGAACAAGAAGTACAGGATTTCGAATTCATCTTTGAAACTAGTTGAATTAGTTTGATGTGGTGACAATACTTTTTGTTTTCTGAATGAATGCTTGAACAGTGCATATGTCTTTTGAATTTGTTGTTTTAAGAATGTTAAAATTGTTGGCTCTTGAAAGAATGATGGAAAAGGAAAAATGTTATTGAGGATATGAAAAATCATCAAATTGATTCTTGAAGCAAGAAAAAGCAGTGAATACAAAAAAAATGAAAAGAACAAGAGAGAAGAGAAAAAGAAAAAAAATATAAAGTTGTGATCCAAGGCAAAAAGAGTGTGCTTAAGAACCCTGGACACCTCTAATTGGGGACTCTAGCAAAGCTGAGTCACAATTTGAAAATGTTCACCCAAGTATGTGTCTGTGGCATGTATGTATCCGGTGGTAATACTGGAAGACAGAGTGCTTTGGGCCACGGCCAAGACTCATAAAGTAGCTGTGTTCAAGAATCATCATACTTAACTAGGAGAATCAATAACACTATCTGAGTTCTGAGTTCCTATAGATGCCAATCATTCTAAACTTCAAAGGATAAAGTGAGATGCCAAAACTGTTCAGAAGCAAAAAGCTACTAGTCCCGCTCATCTAATTGGAGCTAAGTTTCTTTGATATTTTGGAGTCTATAGTATATTCTCTTCTTTTTATTCTATTTTGATTTTCAGTTGCTTGGGGACAAGCAACAATTTAAGTTTGGTGTTGTGATGAGCGGATAATTTATGTGCTTTTTGGCATTGTTTTTAGTATGTTTTTAGTATATTTTAGTTAGTTTTTATTACATCTTCATTAGTTTTTAGTTAAAATTCACTTTTCTGGGCTTTACTATGAGTTTGTGTGTTTTTCTGTGATTTCAGGTATTTTCTGGCTGAAATTGAGGGACCTGAGCAAAAATCTGATTTAGAGACTGAAAAGGACTGCAGATGCTATTGGATTCTGACCTCCCTGCACTCGAAGTGAATTTCCTGGAGCTACAGAAGCTCAATTGGCACGCTCTTAATTGCGTTGGAAAGTAGACATCCTGGGCTTTTCCGCAATGTATAATAGTCTATACTTTGCCTGAGATTTGATGGCCCAAATCGGCGTTGCAAATCAGCTTCAGAATTCCCGGCGTTTAACGCCCAAACTGGCACAAAAATTGGAGTTAAACGCCCAAACTGGCATAAAAGCTGGCGTTTAACTCCAGAAAAAGTCTCTACACATGAAAGCTTCAATGCTCAGCCCAAGCACACACCAAGTGGACCCCGGAAGTGAATTTTTAAGTCATTTACTCATTTCTGTTTACCCTAGGTTACTAGTTCACTATTAATAGGATCTTTTGACATTGTATCTGAATCTCATGACACTTTACACGTTTCTCATTGTATCTTCTATAGCATGAGTCTCTAAACCCTATGGTTGGGGGTGAGGAGCTCTGCTGTGTCTTGATGGATTAATGCAATTACTACTATTTTTCATTCAATCACGCTTGCTTCTATTCTAAGATATCACTTGTTCCTAAACCTGATGAATGTGATGATCTGTGACACTCATCATCATTCTCATCTATGAACGTGTGCCTCACAACCACCTCTGTTCTACCTTAGATTGAGTAGATATCTCTTGGATTCCTTAATCAGAATCTTTGTGGTATAAGCTAGAATTGATGGCGGCATTCAAGAGAATCCGGAAGGTCTAAACCTTGTCTGTGGTATTCTGAGTAGGATTCAAGGATTGAATGACTGTGACGAGCTTCAAACTCCTAAAGGCTGGGCGTTAGTGACAGACGCAAAAGAATCACTGGATTCTATTCCAACCTGATTGAGGACCGACAGATGATTAGCCGTGCTGTGACAGAGCGCGTTGAACATTTTCACTGAGAGGATGGGAGGTAGCCATTGACAACGGTGAAACCCTACATACAGCTTGCCATGGAAGGAGTCTTGCGTGCTTGAAGAAGAAGACAGTAGGAAAGCAGAGATTCAGAAGATAGAGCATCTCCAAAACGTCAACCTGTTCTCCATTTACTGCAAAACAAGTACTTATTTCATGTTCTTTTACTTTTTACAATCAAACCTGATAATTATTGATATCCTGACTAAGAGTTACAAGATAACCATAGCTTGCTTCAAGCCGACAATCTCCGTGGGATCGACCCTTACTCACGTAAGGTATTACTTGGACGACCCAGTGCACTTGCTGGTTAGTTGTGTGGAATTGCAAAAGTGTGATTGCAATTTCGTGCACCATCAACCAAGGAGCCTAGTGAGGGAGTAAGTTTGGAGCTTCAAGGTGGAGAAGAGGAGTTGAAGCAAGAATTGTCATAAGGGGAGGAAGTTGAGACAATTGAGCCAGAAGACATGAGTGAAGACTTAGGAGATGTTGGAAGTCCATGGGAATGTAGAATTAGAGAGTCCTCTTCCAAGAAGCTTGATATTGATGTTGAGGAGGGTGTAAAACCTACAATACATATCATGGTTGAAGACTTTGAAGAGGTTGATCAAGAGATGGATTTAATCATTGATGAGTTCCTATCTATAATTGAATCCTCTCCCGTTGGGCTTGACATAGAGATTAAAGAAGAAGATACCCCACCTCCAATACCCTTAGTGAGCAATAAAGAAGAGATTGAATTGGAAGGAAGCTACTAAGAGGAAGAGGTTGAGAAAGAAGCAAGCCCCATCATTGAAGAAGATTCTACACCAACCAATGTGTCTTTTAGAATTGATGAACCTCCCTCATTGTGTGATGGAATTGATGACAAGGAGGACCGCGCATAACCTCTGACATATGGTTTGAGCAATGAGGGGAGTATAGAGGAAGTCGGTGAGTAAGTAATTAAAATGGAAGAATCTTGCAAAGAGGTGAAAGTTGCAAAGGAAGAGCACAAGGGAATGGATCTCGCATTGGCTAAGTGTGGAGAGATCCCCCTTCCTAAGTCACCATCATCCAACACAACATTCAAGTGGGTAAAATTCTTATCCTTAAGCTTTACTTTCTCACTTGAATACGGTTTGATTGAAAATGATGGTAAACTTAGAGCTCTTTGTAGAGTTAAGAGTAGGAGAGAGTTGTGTAGTGGTTGGAAACATCATTCTAGGTTCATGACAGTTGCATGTTCAAAGTTTGATAGCAATGGTTGGTGTAGAGCTAGATTGGTTGGGCCTAGGAGAATGTTTGGGTGCTTAAATGAGAATTCCAATGCTAAACCACCCGGATGGAATTATGATAATTAACTTGAAGATGGGTGTAGCAACAAGATTTGGGATCCAGGTATACACGAAGATCAATTTTGGGAACCCTTAGCTTGTGCAGAACTTCACCGAAGCTTGGTGCCATCAGTTTTGAGATTTGGAGCTTACTTGAAATCCAAGCATTGGGAGAAGTTCAAGGATGAGTACAAGCATAAACCACCTTGACAAGGAGCCTCCCAAATGTCCAACTTAAGGACTTAAACTAAAAGTGATAGGTGGGAGACACCCCACCATGGTAAACTCTTTCCCTTCTCTTGTATATATAATCAATGAATGTATTGAGTTGCCATTATAGGTAGTTTTTCTTAATTTCTATACTTTTTACATTGCTTGATTGATAGGTTGTTTGTTGGTTTTATTACTTGAATAAGGATGATTTTTTGAATTTGAGTTTTTGCTTGAGCTACAAGTTTTCTCAAATTTTGTGAAAAATCCTCACAAATTCAAAAAATTGTGTTAATTTGTATTTTGGTTGGTCTTGAGTTGTAGATAGTGTTACGAGAGTTTTAAGCTCTATTTTAATGTTCAAAAAAAAAGTATGGGTAGTCACGTATACACGTAACCGACGCGCACACGTCGATGTGCAAACACAACCCCCATACATTTTCCTGAGAGTTGTGCGAGCTTGGTGCGAGAATTGTGCGTCTCCCTTCTTCTACCCTTCTCGGCCATTATCCTTCTCTATTCCCCCAGCAACCGCCGTGGCCCTCCTTGCCGCCGGTAATCCACCCACCACCATCATCAACTCTCTCTCCCTTCATTTTATGCCTTCTTTCTCCATCTCCTTCCAGAACAATTCGGGTGTCACCCCCCTGTTCCTTGAGTCTGCAACAACCCCTCTACCATTGTTGAACCACCATGGCAGCGCTGCCATTGAGCCAGTAGTGTCTCAGTTTCCTCCTCAACCGCTGCCCCCTTCCTTTTCCATTTCCATTTCTGCTCTGCTTCTCCAGGTTCCCCTGTCTCCCCTTTTTCTGCATTTTGTTTCTTGCTTTATTATTATGTTTAAGTAATTTAGTTAGCTTAGTTTAATTTCTGTTTAATTAGGTTTGTTAGAATTACATGTGTTAGGTAGTTTTAGGATGTGGTTAGAGGATTTAGGTCTGATTCTTACTGTTTATCACTGTCTGAAATGGCTAATTGTAAAACTGCTTTGCTGAGTGATGATGATGTTGTTGTTCTGCTTTTACATACTGCTATTTGATGCTATTTTTTGGTATGCTGTTTGATTGCTGCAATGCTGATTTAAGATGTCTTGTTTTGCTTAATGTTGCTTGAATCATATAGAATCACTATTTATCATACGTATTTGATTTATTCTGGTTCATATGAATTATTTGCTGCTGTTGTTATCCGGAAACGTCCAATTTACTGCTGGAATGCTGCCAAAATTTCTGGAAATTGTCCTGTTTTGACCTTGCAACCTATGGTTTGAATTTGGTACTTTTTGAATTAAGACTCATTTTGACTTACACCAAATTCAACTCATAAGTTAATTGGCTAGCAATTCCGCAGCTCTTTTAGTTTCCTTTTTATTCAATTTGCATCATTGATGGAATCAAGGAACTAATTGATGGAATTCTGTGTCAATTGGAACCTTGATTAACCAATTGATTTCGTACCTCCCTTATGTTTTGAACCACCCAAGATAGGTCCAATTTTTATCCTTCATGGTCGTTTTCAAGTGCATTTTTCATTGACCATGGAAGTTCTTTTCATAAATCTTCAAAGCGACTTAATCTTGTGTCTTCCAATTGAGGTTCTTTTAAGTTACAATTATTGGTGCAATTTCACTCATGTGGCCATTTTCATTATCCAATTTACCTTAGGTTACATGAGTACATTCCTGCTCTTTCAACACCAATTTTTACTAACTTAGTGACCAAAAACATTGATGATGGCTTGCTTTTCTCTCCTATGCTATTGTGCATTTCATATCTCATCATCAATGTCTTGCATCTTCTGCATGAAAGTGAGTATGCTTGTTTCTTATTCTTTTTAAACTCCACTTGGTTAAGTTCCATAATCATCATGCCACTAATTTCTAACTACTTTTCTGACTTTTGACTTAGTTGACTCTCTAATTCTTCTTTTTAGTTTTTCACATTAACTCTTTCGTATACTTTTGGGCATGATGATTACTGTTGCTTAACACACAAGCATCCTATTATTATTGCGTAATTGATGAACGGATTTTTTGTGTGATCTATAATTTTACAATAAATTCTCATTGCAAGTATAGTTTCTAAACCAACAAAATTCTTCTCATGCAAAAATTTGGTTGTTACAAGTAACAAACCCCTAATAAAACTAATAACCGAAGTATTTAAACCTCGGGTCGTCTCTCAAGAAATTACAGGGAGGTGTACTTACTACTGGTTATGAGATTGTATCTTTTTGGGGGTTTTTGAATAAGAACTAAGAAAAGTAAATTGCAAAGGAAACAAACTAACAACTATAAAAACTCTTGGCAAGAAATGAGAATTGGAAGTCCTATCCTTATTATCGTCCTTAACAGTGATGAGAATTGTTCATTGCTCCCACTTAGTTAACCCTCTAATTATGAAGGAAAGTTAAGTGGATGAATCAATTTGATTCCTCAAGTCCTAGTCAACTCCTAAGGAAAGACTAGCTTTAGTGGAATCCAAATCAACTAGCAACTTTCAATTATCAATCAACAAAGGAGTTTGATAACTCAAGTGTCACCAATTACTCAATCCAAGTTAAGAACATAAAAAGCTAATTTAAAATCCAACCAAGCTTTTTATCAAACACTTGGAAGGAATAACATAAAAACATAGAAGAGTAACAAGGAATACTAACTTTAAACAACCAATTGCAAGCATCAACACAAATTAAAGAAGGCAACAATAACCATAGAAAACATGAATTGCATTAATATGGAAATTGAATCTAACATCAAACATTCATAAACTAAATTGGCAACATAAAGTAATCAACAAGGAAAATAAATAAACTAGAATGCTAGAACAAATAAAAGTAGAAGAGAAACTAAATTAAAGAAACATTGAACCTGGATTTGAGAAGAAATAAACCTAAAACTAAGATAAACCCTAAAACCTAGAGAGAGGAGAGAGCATCTCTCTCTAGAAAACTACATCTAAAACCTAAAGTGTGAATAATGAGAAGTCTATATGATGATTCTGCTCCACTCTCAGCCTCTAATATGTGTTTTCGAGCTTGAAACTGGGCCAAAAATAGCCCAGAAATTGCCCCTAGTGAATTCTGCAGTTGCAGCGTATTACGCATGTCACGCGAACGCGTCAGGTGCGCATACGCGTCGATGGTCTTCTACACGTGTCACCCGTACGCAACAGTTACGCGTGCACATCGTTATGGAATGCGGCAAGTTATGCACATGCGTGTGCCATGCGTGCGCGTCGATTATCGCTTGTCAGCTCCTTGGTTTCTTGTGTTCCTTCCATTTTTTACAAGCTTCCATTCCATCCTCCAAGTCATTCCCGCCTTATAAAGCCTGAAAACACTTAACACACAGATCACGGCATCGAATGGTATAAAGGAGAATTAAAGATTGACAATTTAAAGGCTTAGGAAGCAAGTTTTCAATCATAGAACAGAATTAGAAAGGCAAATGTAAAACATGCGAATTACATGGATAAGTGTATGAAGAACTGATAAAAACCACTCAATTTAGCACAAGATGAACCATAAAATAGTGGTTTATCAATCTCCCCACACTTAAACATTAGCATGTTCTCTTGCTAAGCTCAAGAGAAGCTATAAAGAGTGAAGGCAAAATGGTAGGATGTATGAAATGCAACCTATTTGTATGAATGTAGCTAAATGCAAAAGGCTTTTACTTACTTGGTGAAAAGTAAATAAACCTTTCAAGAACAAATATGAACTGGATTTCACTAATTCAAATCATAAAAAAATAAAGTACAAATAGACTTGCAGAAGAAAATAGCTCATGAAAGCCGGAAACAAAGGATCGAGCATCGAACCCTCACCGAAAGTGTATACACTCTGATCACTCAAGTGTTTAAGGTTCGATTCTCTCAATTCTCTACTAATCTCGCTTTCTAAGACTTTCTCTTCATCTAACAATCAACAAAGATTTAATGCACAAACACACATATCAAGAGATCTTTTAAGGGTTGTAATGGGGTTAGGGTCAAGGTAGGATTGTATTTGGTTAAGTGGACTAAAATCTGAATCCTTGATTAATCTAAACTTCCCATCTAACCTAAGACAATCCATGTAATTAGAATATGAAATCTAACTACCCATTTAACTATGTTTTCCACATATTCATGCATCCGATTTTGAGTACAGTACATATGCATTGCTATCACCATTTACTTTGGGGCATTTTGTCCCCTTTTATTATTTGCTCTCTTTTTTTCTTTTATTTATTTATTTATTTTTTTGTTTTATTTTTATCAATGCATATGATTAAGGTATTGAATGCATTAGCATGTCTTCAATATTTTTTTTCACATTTTCACAAAAGATATACAATACCCAATTCTCAAACCAAATGTTTCCAACCCAATTTTCCCACACTTAAATCATGAATACTCTCACTATTTAAGCTAACCAAGGATTCAAATTAGGGATATATTTTGTTTTTTGCTTAGAGTTAGTGATGAGCTAAGGTAAAGAACAAAAGGGGTGAAATAGGCTCAACATTGGTTTTCAAAGGATAATAAAAAGGTAAGGCCATATGGATATGTAAGCTATAATGAAAACAAGGCCTCAATCATATAAGTGCATGCATACATCAAACAATGGAAATATAGAATCAAGCAAGACAAAGATCACAATTTTAGAGAGAACAATACACCAAAAACAGAATATTGGTTGATAAAATGCAACCAATCAATTAGGCTCAAAATCTCACTGGTTTTGCGTATCCCTATCTCTTATATTAAAACTTTCCAAGGTCCGCCTCATGGCATCCAAGTTGAAAGAGATAAATTAAACAAGTATGGTCGCCCCCTATTGGGATGTACTATTAAACCAAAATTGGGGTTATCCGCGAAGAATTACGGTAGAGCAGTTTATGAATGTCTCTAAAATCATGTTCCAAAAATAAATTTCTTCAAACAAGTTGAACAAAAAGTTTAATTCAAATTAGTGAAATGCTATAAAAAGTTTCTAAAAAAAGAAAATATTACTTCAACCAAGTAGTGGTAGACTATGCACAAAAATCTAACAAACATGCAATCAATCATGCAATTGCAATAATGAACTAACAAAGGTGTTCCGAGGGTTTGCCTGAAACGTGTAGCTCGGTCGTCTGGAAAGGCCCGAGGTGGGGGGGGGGTTCAGTGACCCGAGCTTGATATGCAGAATGGTTGGTGGTTGTACCTGCAATGACACTCCGATGCTTAAGTTAGCATGGGTCCAAGCAGATATGTGTAGATTTGGAATGAATGTCATACCTGGGTGCTCCAGTGTATTTATAGTAGTTGGCAGTGATCTTCCCCAGATAAGATATTCTTATCTTATCTTATCTTTGGGAGTTTTATCTCTATCTTTGTGGAACCGCCTTTTCTAGGCCTTTTCGGCCTTTAGGTTTGGGCTGCGTTCCTTTTGATGGGCCTTCCTTGCTCTTTGTCCGAGGTCCGACCTTTAGGTATGAGCTTTTAGGACAAGGTCGGACCTCTTACGAATTTGTCGAGTTGGAGGACCCCGGTCAGGGTATGAACAGTGCCCCTGCCCGAGTTCGTCCTTTTTGGGAGGTCGTGCTCGGGCATAGTAGTCTGTTTTCAAAATTCAAAAATGGCCGTTTCCTGCATTTATTGCATTTTACCGTTTTTCCTCGATTTCCGTTTCGGGCTCTGTGAAGGCTTTATTTATTTGCTCCTTTCCTCCTTTCTGCGTTTGTTTTTCTTATGCTTTTACGAGCGCCGCTTCTTCTTTCTCTTTGTTCTGCTTTCCAGAATCTTTCTGTGTGTTTTTCCGGGGTTTCCTCTGTGCCGTCATTTCGTTCTCCTTGCTTCGGAGCTCTTCGTCTTCGCTTCTTCTTCCAGGTTTGTTCCCATGTTTTCTCTTTTTCTTGTGATCGTATGCTTCTGTTCTTTGTGTGGCTCTTGTTTATTTCTTTTTCTTTATGCCTGGGTTGCCCCAAAAGAGGTGCCGCCATTGCTGTTGTTTTTATATGGGGGGGGCTCTTTTTTTTGTTCCCTGGTGTTTTTGTTCTGTGTTGCCCCACTTTTCTTCTTGCTTTGCTGAATGAGTTTTCGTTGTCTTCTTTATGTGATTTTTTGTCTGCTGTTGTATTCTTCTTTGTAGGTAAGAATTTTTATGTCTCGAAAGGTTCTTCAAGCGATGTCGACTAAAATTTCATGTGGTCTTGATTGGGTAGACCCTCTTCCTCTAAGGGTTCCTACCGTGGTAGATTCTGAGTACTTAGTTAGGTTCCGTAGGCATTGTAGCATATGTGAAAATAGAGAGTCTGAGAGGGATTATGAACTAGTTGCCCCGGATTCCGAGGAGAGAGTATGCTTCCCGCCCCTAGATAGTTCCGAGAAGCTTTTCTTTTATGCTTATGATTGTTTTTTCTCTAAGCTTGGCGTCCGACTTCCTTTTACCGATCTGGAGTCTGAGGTGTTGTGGTCTTGTAATCTTGCTCCTACGCAGCTCCATCCAAATTCTTGGGCGTTTTTAAAGCTGTTTCAACTTTTGTGTCAGTTCTTGGGCGTTGCTCCCTCTATTTCTCTTTTTTCCTACTTGTTTGTGTTGACAAAGCCAGGGTCGGGTGGAGGGAAGGTATCTTGGGTTTCTTTTAGGGCTAACCAGGGAAGGAAGTTTTGCACCCTGTATGATGAGTCCTTTCATGATTTTAAGAACTTCTATTTCAAGGTCCGGGCTACTGGAGATGTCCGACCTTTCTTTTTAGATGAGAGTGGGGAGCCTTCTTTTCCTCTTTGTTGGCAGGAGAAAGTAGTGTCTACTAAGTATACCCTTGAGAGTCTAGATGAGGTAGAGCAGGCTTTTGTGGGTGTGGTAAGCAGTTTATGGGGTCGGGCACCTCACTTGGACACGAAGAAAATGTTGGGGGATCCAAGCCTTCTCCGTTCCGAGTTAGGTAGTTCCCGACCCTTCCGAGATTATCCTTTTGGTATTTTGGCTTTGCTTGTTTTTGTTTTGGTGGAATTTCTGTCTTGGTGATCCTTTTCTTTTATTTTTGCAGAGATGTCTTCTCAGGCGGATTCCATGAAGTATCTTCGTCGAACGAAGAAGTCCGTGGCTGCTCGAAATATCGAGGCTGGGGAGGCTTCTGCCCGATCTTCTCCGAAGAAGACTACTGTGGGTGTCACTACTCGGTCGAAGACTATTCCGACTCCCCTGTTTCGACCTATAAATTAGGATCCTCCGACCTCTGGACCCGGTAACTCTTCCCCTCCTTCGTCCTCGGGTCCTCCTCCCAAGAAGCAGAAGACCTCTCAAGAGCTTGCGGGTTTTAATGATAAGGATTTTGATGCTCTTGGTTGGGTTGAACAGCATATTCTCCCTCAGACTTTTATTTCTACTGATGATGTGTCTATGGAGCACCATTTTCAGTATATGGCGCGGAGCTGTGTTCGGATGGCTAGTCTTCATGCCGCTATTGCCCGGGAGTTCATGAAATCCCCCATTGGTGCGACCAGTTCCCGACTTGAGAAGGCTCAGTCTGAGTTCGAGAGGATTAGTGAACTGAAGGCTGCTAGGATTGCTGAGCTGGAGGCATCTTTGGAGAAGGAGAAAGCTAAAGCTACCGCGGCTGTGGCGGCAGCGAATGCATCTGAGGAGATGGCGAAGGCGGCGAAGGAGAGTTATACTCGAACATATGCCGAGCTTGTGGAGACAAAGGAGAGGTTGCAATCCGCTCAGGATGATTTTTACGAGTTAGAAGGACACGTGGCAAAGGGTATGGATGCTATGTTTGAAAATTTGAAAGCTCAGGTCCGGGTTCTTGCTCCTGACCTGGATCTGAGTTTATTCAGTACGGATAATGTTGTCGTGGAGGGAAAGATTGTTCCTGCTCCCAACGAGGATGAGGTTCCGGTGTCTGACCCCAAAGTTCCGGTTGCGAACCCGACTTTACCTTTGGCCGAGGAGGAATCTGGTGTGGAGGTTTTAAACCGAGATGACGGTGCTGTCAAGGCTGTCCCGATTTCTATGGTTCTTCCTCCGCAGCCTTCTACCGACGTGGAGTCCGGAAAGGATCTTGATTCCCTGTGATCCTTTTGTCTTTGGTTTTTTGCCCGGCCTGTGGGCTCTTTTTTGGATGGTTCCTTTTAAATGCTTTGAACACTGTTTTGCTATTAGCTACTTGTAGTAACTTTTTAGCTTATTATGTGGTGTTTGTTTGCGTTTTGACTTTTAGTTCCGCTTTATGCTTTTAGTTATTTTTGGATAACAACCTTTTAGCTAGCACTTTTTGAAACTTTGTTTTGCCCTTTCCCTTTGATTTCGTTTCTTCGCTTGTACTTTTTAGTTGTTTTTGTATAGAACCTTTTAGTAAGCGTTTTCGAAATCTTTGTTTTCGCCATTTAAGGCTCTTCTCGGATCCGGGCTTTTTCTCGGACCTCGGGGGGGCGGTCAAGTATTTCCCTTTGTTGGGTCCAACCTTGTTGTTGGTCGGCCTTTTAGTTATTTTTGTAACCTCTTTTATTTGGCTTTTGAGCCTTTCAGAGTTGCTTTATAACTTCTCACATTAATTTGAACCTCGTCGCTTTATCTTTGCCGACCTTGTGTGGTCTCTTGGCAATGATTTTTTGCGTTTTGCCGAGCATAAATTAATGCGCCTTGGCGGGTACTTTTCAGGATTTGTTTCATGATGAAGAAGAAAAAGGAGAAGGAACAGAGAAAAATTTGATTAGTATTAAAAGGAAAGAAGATTTACAGAGTGTTTACCCTTGGCTAGGTCGGGTGCTTTTCTTGTCCGGGTGTCTCATTAAAAACCCTTGTAGGGAAAAAGAGTACACCTCGGGTCAAGTTTTTCTAGCTGTAGTATCGTCTTAGATACAGGCGTGCCAGGCCCTGGGCAACTCATTGCCTTCTAGGTCGGATATTTGTAATAGCCTGTTTCTAAGACTTCTGTTACTTTGTAGGTCCCTTCCAATTTGCAGCTAGCTTCCCTTCTCCCGACTTTTGTGTTCCGATGTCATTTCGGATCAGAATTAGGTCGTGAATTGAGAAGCTTCGTTTATTACTTTCTGATTGTATCTGAGGGCCGTTCGCCGTTTTAAGGCTTCTTCTCGGATCCGGGCTTTTTCTCGGACCTCGGGGAGGAGGTCGAGTTCTTCCCTTTGTGCCTGTGGGTTACCTTCTTCGTTGTAGAAGATGACTCGGGGTGACCCTTCATCTATTTCGATAGGAATCATTGCCTCCATCCCGTAAGCTAGTCGGAATGGTGATTCTCCCGTTGTAGAGTGTGGGGTTGTCCGATATGCCCATAGCACCTGGGGGAGCTCCTCGGCCCATGCCCCTTTGGCCTCTTGGAGTCTTCGTTTTAACCCGGCCAAGATGACTTTATTTGCGGCCTCCGCTTGTCCGTTGGCTTGTGGGTGCTCGACTGAGGTGAATTGCTGTTTGATTTTTAGCTCGGCC
Source organism: Arachis stenosperma (assembly GCF_014773155.1). Lineage (NCBI taxonomy): Eukaryota > Viridiplantae > Streptophyta > Magnoliopsida > Fabales > Fabaceae > Arachis > Arachis stenosperma. The sequence goes on along the minus strand of NC_080381.1, from coordinate 45,818,945 downwards.
GCCAAGTTTTGGAAACTTGTGTCTGTGAACTGTGTTCCATTGTCTGTGGTGATGGAGTAGGGGACTCCGAACCTTGTGACGATATTTTTGTATAGGAATTTGCGGCTTTTCTGAGCCGTGATGGTGGCTAAGGGTTCAGCTTCGATCCACTTTGTGAAGTAGTCGACCCCCACCATGAGGTATTTGACTTGCCCCGGTCCTTGAGGGAACGGGCCGAGTAGGTCAAGTCCCCATTTGGCGAAGGGCCATGGTGCGGTGACGCTGATAAGGTCTTCGGGTGGTGCTTTGTGAAAATTGGCGTGTTTTTGGCAGGGGGGCATATTTTCACAAATTCCGTTGCGTCTCTTTGCAAAGTCGGCCAGTAGAATCCGGCTCGGACTACTTTCTTGGATAATGCTCGAGCTCCGAGGTGGTTCCCACACATGCCTCCGTGGACTTCTTCGAGGACGCTCTTTGTTTCTGAGGTCGGGACACACCTAAGGAGGGGGTTTGAGAATCCTCTTCTGTGTAATATGTCGTGAATTAGTGTATAATTCTGGGCGTCTTTCGTGAGTCTTTTGGCTTCCTTTCTTTCGGCGGGGAGAGTTCCCGACTTTAGGTAGTTGAGTATGGGGGTCATCCATCCTTGCTGTTGGTTGGATATATTTAGTGCTTCTTCCTTCTTAGCACGGAGGGAGATTGTAAGGTTTCCTGGAGGAGACTTCTGTTGTTGCCTCCGGGCTTGGTACTGGCAAGCTTGAGAGGGCGTCTGCCCGGGCGTTTTGTTCCCGAGGTATGTGCTGAATCTGTATCTCTGAAAAGTGGCGTAGTTGTGCCTGTGTTTGGTCCAGGTATTTTTTCATAGTGGGGTCTTTGGCCTGGTAGCTTCCATTTACTTGTGATGTGACGACCTGGGAGTCGCTGAAGATCGTGATTTTTTGGGCTCCGACCTCTCCGGCTAGCTTTAGACCTGCTAGTAGGGCCTCGTATTCGGCTTGGTTGTTTGAAGCCTGGAACTCGAATTTTAGGGATAGTTCTATCCGTGTTCCTTGGTCACTTTCGAGTATAACCCCGGCTCCGCTTCCCGCTTTGTTTGAGGACCCGTCGACGTATAGGTTCCACGAGAGTGGGGTTCCAGGGGTCTCAGTGTATTCTGCGATGAAGTCGGCTAAATACTGGGATTTTATGGCAGTCCGGGTTTCATAGTGGAGGTCGAACTCGGACAGTTCCACCGCCCATTGCAGTATTCGTCCTGCCAGGTCTATTTTTTGGAGGATGTGTCTCATTGGTTGGTTTGTCCGGACTTTGATGGTGTGGGCTTGAAAGTAGGGACGGAGCCTCCGGGCTGTGAACACTAGGGCGTAGGCGAATTTTTCTATCTTCTGATAGTTTAATTCGGCCCCTTGTAGTGCCTTGCTTACAAAGTATATGGGGTGTTGTCCTTGGTCATTTTCTCGTATTAACGCTGAAGCGACTGCTCGATGTCCAACCGAGAGGTATAGTATGAGTTCTTCTCCCTTTAGAGGTCGGGTTAGGGTTGGTGGCTGTCCGAGGAATTCCTTGAAGTCTTGAAAGGCCTTTTCGCACTCCGGGGTCCATGGAAGGGTTTCCCTTTCTTTAGGAGTGAGTAGAGAGGTAGTGACTTTATCGCTGATCCCGCCAAGAATCTTGATAGGGCGGCTAGCCTTCCATTCAGTTGTGTACTTCCTTGACACACGTCGGGCTCTCATATTGAGTATCGCTTGGCATTTGTCCGGGTTTGCTTCGATGCCCCTTTGAGTCAGCATGAAGCCTAAGAACTTTCCGGCTTCTGCGGCGAAGGTGCACTTTGTCGGGTTAAGTCTCATGTTGTGCTTTCTGAGGGTGCCGAAAACACTGGCGAGGTCGGTCAGCAAGTTTCTGTCTTCTTGTGTTTTTACCAGCATGTCGTCGACGTACACCTCCAGCTGTAGTCCGATGTGCTCTGAGAACACTTTGTTCATTAGCCTCTGGTAGGTTGCTCCTGCGTTCTTTAGCCCGAAGGGCATTACTACGTAGCATAGTTTGCCCTTGGGGTTATGAACGAGGTCTTTTCTTGGTCGGGTCCGTACATTGGGATTTGATTGTATCCCGAGTATGCGTCCATGAAGGAGAGATATCTATAGCCTGAGGCTGCGTCTACTAATGTGTCGATGTTTGGTAGTGGATATGGGTCTTTGGGGCAAGCTTTGTTGAGATCTGTGTAATCGACGCACATCCTCCATTTTCCGTTGGGCTTTTTTACCAGGACCACGTTTGCGAGCCATAGGGGGTATTTACTTCCCTAATGAACCCTGCATCTAGCAGTGCTTGTACTTGTTCTTCTATTGCTTGCATGCGCTCGGGTCCGAGCTTCGGCGTCTTTGTGGACAGGCCGGGATCCCGGTAAACCGATAGCTTATGGCACATCAGGTCGGGACTTATGCCCGGCATGTCGGAGGCTTTCCAGGCAAGAGGTCGGAATTCTCCCTTAAGAGGGTTATGAGTTCCTCTTTTAGGCCGCTTCGAGGTCTGCTCCTATGCTTGTTGTTTTTTCAGGTGTGTTCCAATCTGGACTTTTTCGGTTTCTCCTTCTGGCTGTGGCCGGAGGTCTTCTCGGGATTGAACTCGTCCGAGTTCTATTGTTGACCTCTTTCCCTTTTAGGCTCAGGCTTTCGTTGTAGCATCGTCGTGCTAGTTTTGGTCGCCTTTTAGAGTAGCGATTCCCTTTGTGGTGGGAACTTCATACAGAGGTGTGGGGTCGAGACTATAGCTGCTAGTCTGTTTAGGGTTGGTCGCCCTAATGAGGGCATTGTATGCTGAAGTGACGTCGACTATAATGTAGTCTACGCTTAATGTTTTAGATTGCTCGCCTCTTCCAAAGGTAGTGTGTAGCGAGATGTATCCTAAGGGATGGATCGGGTGTCCCTAGTCCAAATAGGTCGGTGGGGTAGGCCTTTAGTTCTTTTTCTTCAAGTCCGAGTTTGTCGAAGGCCGTTTTGAACAGGATATCTGCTGAGCTTCCCTGGTCAATCAGGGTTCGATGCAAGTTGGCGTTGCTAGGATAATGGTGATTACCATTGGATCGTCGTGTCCGGGAGTTATCCCTGAGCATCTGAGCATCTTCGGGTGAATGAAATAGTAGGTAACTCGGGCAGGGGACTGTCTTCTCGGACGTGTAGACTTCTTTGGTGTCTTTTCGTGAGGATTGGATATTCCTCCGCCTGCAAAACCTCCATTTATCATGTGAACATGTCTTTCAGGGGTTCGTGGGGTTTGTTCGGCCGATCTCGTTGTCCCCCGCCTTCTCTTCCTGGTCTCTTCTCCTTTCTCTGCATGTATCTGTCGAGTTTTCCCTCTCTGGCTAGCTTTTCTATAACATTTTTAGGTCGTAGCAGTCGTTAGTAGAATGACCGTAGAGCTTGTGATATTCACAGTATCGGACCGATCTCTCCCTGCTTTCTTATGTTTTAGCGGTCGGGGCGGTGGGATCTTTTCGTGTGGCATACTTCTCTGTAGACGTCTACCAGGGAGACTCGGAGGGGGGTGCTGTGTTACTTCCGTGGCTTGTCCGAGTTGGGTTCTTCTTTCTTTTTGTTCTCGATCCCGATCTCGGAGTGGGTAGGTTGATTCCTTCCTAGAAGAGTCTCTTAGCTGGAGGTTTCCTCCATGTTGATATATTTTTCTGCTCGCTCCTGCACCTCGTATAGGGAGGTCGGGTATCGTTTGGATAGGGATTGGCTAAACGGTCCCTCTTTAGGCCGTTTGCTAGTCCATGATGGCTGCTTCGGTGGGCAAGTGTTGTATGTCCAGGCAGGCTTTGTTGAATCCTCCATGTATTTTCGGGAGAGTTTCTTGGTCACCTTGTTTGATCCCGAGTAGACTGGGGCATGTTTGTCTTGTCCTTTTGAATAGAGAATCTTGTTAGGAATTTTTTGGTTAGGTCTCGAAGCTGGTGATGATCTGGTGGCAGGTTGTCGAACCACTTCATGGCTGACTGGTGAGAGTGGGGGGAAGGCTTTGCACCGAGTCGCGTCGGAGGCGTCGACTAGGTACATTCTGCTTCTGAAGTTGTGAGGTGATGACTTGGATCGTGGTGCCGTCGAGAGGTCCATATCGGGTGGTTTGAAGTTTCGCGGCACTTTCTCCTTCATGATCTCTTGCGTGAAGGATCATGGTTGCCTTCGGTGGTGGTGCCGCGTTCCGTCGGTCTTCAGGTTGGCCTCTATTTTCCGCAGTTTTTCTTAATTCTTGCGCTTTCGAGTCTCCCTTCTCAGATCTTGTTCAGTTTCTTTCTGTTCTTTATGTCCTCTTCGAGTTGTTTTAGTCGGTCTTGTTGTGCCCGGACTGCTTCTAGAATTTCCGAGCTTCTCTCTTTCGGAATTTGTGGATCCTTGTCTGGGGGTGATGTTTTTGGGCGATTCTGTTTGTTTCCTCCTGGAGTTCGTGGTGATAGAGGGCTGTTCTCCGGTGTCAATTCGTCCTCTTGTTCAGAAGCAGCACGCTCATCGTTGAGAGGGTTGTTCGCCATGGTAGAGGGATGACTTCCAGGTCCCCGCAACGGCGCCAATGTTCCGAGGGTTTGCCTGAAACGTGTAGCTCGGTCGTCTGGAAAGGCCGAGGTGGGGGGGGGGTTCAGTGACCGAGCTTGATATGCAGAATGGTTGGTGGTTGTACCTGCAATGACACTCGATGCTTAAGTAGCATGGGTCCAAGCAGATATGTGTAGATTTGGAATGAATGTCATACCTGGGTGCTCCAGTGTATTTATAGTAGTGGCAGTGATCTTCCCCAGATAAGATATTCTTATCTTATCTTATCTTTGGGAGTTTTATCTCTATCTTTGTGGAACCGCCTTTTCTAGGCCTTTTCGGCCTTTAGGTTTGGGCTGCGTTCCTTTTGATGGGCCTTCCTTGCTCTTTGTCCGAGGTCCGACCTTTAGGTATGAGCTTTTAGGACAAGGTCGGACCTCTTACGAATTTGTCGAGTTGGAGGACCCCGGTCAGGGTATGAACAAAAGGGAATTAAACATTGGTGTTGAGAAGAAAATAACTAACCCACGAAAGTCAGTATCGACCTCCCCACACTTAAAGATTGCACCGTCCTTGGTGCATACAAAGATGTGAAAGTGGATGGGCTGCCATAGCTGCGGAGTTCCTTCAAAAGCTTGTGCGGAGTGACTTGTTGTTCGCCCCATTTAGAAGTTTTCTGTTTCCCTTCTTGATGGCCATCCTGAAAGAAGAGAAAAAGAAAGAAGAGTAACCCACAAACAAAGATATGTAGACAAATAAACATGGGTAGGCTAATGCCAAATAATAATGAGATTCTCAACTACATGGTAGCTACAACATGAAGTAAGAAAATAATATGAGCAAATGGCATATCAATAGTGCAAGAATTACAAAAATGGGGAGAGAGATTGGGTCATAAAAGGCAGTATAAGTTCATGTCAATGCACAAGGAATGCAAGAGTCATCAAAGAAGAAGCATTGACCTATAAATGATATTGCCCAATCAATATTAAACAATTTAAGATGCACCAAAATAATGAAAGAACTATTCAACAGTGAGTAAGAGATTTCAACACCGGAGAAAAAGTAGCACATTTAGAGAAGAAAATAAAAATATGCACAAATTTAAATGCAATGAATGAAAGTATGCAAATGCAATAAGTAAAAGAAATGAAGGAGAATAAGGAGGAGAAGAGAGAAAAAAGAGAACGGGGGAGGAAAGAAGAAGAAAGGAGAGAGGAGTATGCGAATCGACGCGTAAGCGTTTCCCACGCGTACGCATCGGTGAGCAGGAATCGATATTGTTCCGAGGGTTTGCCTGAAACGTGTAGCTCGGTCGTCTGGAAAGGCCCGAGGTGGGGGGGTTCAGTGACCCGAGCTTGATATGCAGAATGGTTGGTGGTTGTACCTGCAATGACACTCCGATGCTTAAGTTAGCATGGGTCCAAGCAGATATGTGTAGATTTGGAATGAATGCCATACCTGGGTGCTCCAGTGTATTTATAGTAGTTGGCAGTGATCTTCCCCGGATAAGATATTCTTATCTTATCTTATCTTTGGGAGTTTTATCTCTATCTTTGTGGAACCGCCTTTTCTAGGCCTTTTCGGCCTTTAGGTTTGGGCTGCGTTCCTTTTGATGGGCCTTCCTTGCTCTTTGTCCGAGGTCCGACCTTTAGCTTTGAGCTTTTAGGACAAGGTCGGACCTCTTACGAACTTGCCGGGTTGGAGGTCCCCGGTCAGGGTATGAACAGTGCCCCTGCCCGAGTTCGTCCTTTTTGGGAGGTCGTGCTCGGGCATAGTAGTCTGTTTTTCAAAATTCAAAAATGGCCGTTTCCTGCATTTATTGCATTTTACCGTTTTTCCTCGATTTCCGTTCGGGCTCTGTGAAGGCTTTATTTATTTGCTCCTTTTCTCCTTTCTGCGTTTGTTTTTCTTATGCTTTTACGAGCGCCGCTTCTTCTTTCTCTTCGTTCTGCTTTCCAGAATCTTTTCTGTGTGTCTTTCCGGGGTTTCCTCTGTGCCGTCGTTTCGTTCTCCTTGCTTCGGAGCTTTTCGTTTTCGTTTCTTCTTCCATGTTTGTTCCCATGTTTCTCTTTTTCTTGTGATCATATGCTTCTGTTCTTTGTGTGGCTCTTGTTTATTTCTTTTTCTTTATGCCTGGGTTGCCCCAAAAGAGGTGCCGCCATTGCTGTTGTTTTTATATGGGGGGGGCTCTTTTTTGTTCCCTGGTGTTTTTGTTCTGTGTTGCCCCACTTTTCTTCTTTGCTTTGCTGAATGGGTTTTTGTTGTCTTCTTTATGTGATTTTTCGTCTGCTGTTGTATTCTTCTTTGTAGGTAAGAATTTTTATGTCTCGAAAGGTTCTTCAAGCGATGTCGACTAAAATTCCATGTGGTCTTGATTGGGTAGACCCTCTTCCTCTAAGAGTTCCTACCGTGGTCGATTCTGAGTACTTAGTTAGGTTCCGTAGGCATTGTAGCATATGTGAAAATAGAGAGTTTGAGAGGGATTATGAACTAGTTGCCCCGGATTCCGAGGAGAGAGTATGCTTCCCGCCCCTAGATAGTTCCGAGAAGCTTTTCTTTTATGTTTATGATTGTTTTTTTCTCTAAGCTGGGCGTCCGACTTCCTTTTACCGATCTGGAGTCTGAGGTGTTGTGGTCTTGTAATCTTGCTCCTACGCAGCTCCATCCAAATTCTTGGGCGTTTTTAAAGCTGTTTCAACTTTTGTGTCAGTTCTTGGGCGTTGCTCCCTCTATTTCTCTTTTTTCCTACTTGTTTGTGTTGACAAAGCCAGGGTCGGGTGGAGGGAAGGTATCTTGGGTTTCTTTTAGGGCTAACCAGGGAAGGAAGTTTTGCACCCTGTATGATGAGTCCTTTCATGATTTTAAGAACTTCTATTTCAAGGTCTGGGCTACTGGAGATGTCCGACCTTTCTTTTTAGATGAGAGTGGGGAGCCTTCTTTTCCTCTTTGTTGGCAGGAGAAATTAGTGTCTACTAAGTATACCTTTGAGAGTCTAGATGAGGTGGAGCAGGCTTTTGTGGGTGTGGTAAGCAGTTTATGGGGTCGGGCACCTCACTTGGACACGAAGAAAATGTTGGGGGATCCAAGCCTTCTCCGTTCCGAGTTAGGTAGTTCCTGACCTTTCCGAGATTATCCTTTTGGTATTTTGGCTTTGCTTGTTTTTGGTGGATTTTCTGTCTTGGTGATCCTTTTCTTTTATTTTTGCAGAGATGTCTTCTCAGGCGGATTCCATGAAGTATCTTCGTCGGACGAAGAAGTCCGTGGCTGCTCGAAATATCGAGGCTGGGGAGGCTTCTGCCCGATCTTCTCCGAAGAAGACTACTGTGGGTGTCACTACTCGGTCGAAGACTATTCCGACTCCCCAGTTTCGACCTATAAATCAAGATCCTCCGACCTCTGGACCCGGTAACTCTTCCCCTCCTTCGTCCTCGGGTCCTCCTCCCAAGAAGCAGAAGACCTCTCAAGAGCTTACGGGTTTTAATGATAAGGATTTTGATGCTCTTGATTGGGTTGAACAGCATATTCTCCCTCAGACTTTTATTTCTACTGATGATGTGTCTATGGAGCACCATTTTCAGTATATGGCGCGGAGTTGTGTCCGGATGGCTAGTCTTCATGCCGCTATTGCCCGGGAGTTCAAGAAATCCCCCATTGGTGCGACCAGTTCCCGACTTGAGAAGGCTCAGTCTGAGTTCAAGAGGATTAGTGAACTGAAGGCTGCTAGGATTGCTGAGCTGGAGGCATCTTTGGAGAAGGAGAAAGCTAAAGCTACCGCGGCTGTGGCGGCAGCGAATGCTTCTGAGGAGATGGCGAAGGCGGCGAAGGAGAGTTATACTCGAACATATGCCGAGCTTGTGGAGACAAAGGAGAGGTTGCAATCCGCTCAGGATGATTTTTACGAGTTAGAAGGACACGTGGCTAAGGGTATGGATGCTATGTTTGAAAATTTGAAAGCTCAGGTCCGGGTTCTTGCTCCTGACCTGGATCTGAGTTTATTCAGTACGGATAATGTTGTCGTGGAGGGAAAGATTGTTCCTGCTCCCAACGAGGATGAGGTTCCGGTGTCTGACCCCAAAGTTCCGGTTGCGAACCCGACTTTACCTTTGGCCGAGGAGGAATCTGGTGTGGAGGTTTTAAACCGAGATGACGGTGCTGTTAAGGCCGTCCCGATTTCTATTGTTCTTCCTCCGCAGCCTTCTACCGACGTGGAGTCCGGAAAGGATCTTGATTCCCTGTAATCCTTTTGTCTTTGGTTTTTTGCCCGGCCTGTGGGCTCTTTTATGGATGGTTCCTGTTAAATGCTTTGAACACCTTTTTGCTATTAGCTACTTGTAGTAACTTTTTAGCTTATTATACGGTGTTTGTTTGCGTTTTGACTTTTAGTTCCGCTCTATGCTTTTTAGTTGTTTTTGGATAACAACCTTTTAGCTAGCGCTTTTTGAAACTTTGTTTTACCCTTCTCTTTGATTTCGTTTCTTCGCTTGTACTTTTTAGTTGTTTTTGTATAGCAACCTTTTAGTAAGCGTTTTCGAAATCTTTGTTTTCGCCGTTTTAAGGCTTCTTCTCGAATCCGGGATTTTTCTCGGACCCGGGCTTTTTCTCGGACCTCGGGGGGGGGGGGGGGGGGGGGGGCGGTCGAGTATTTCCCTTTGTTGGGTCCGACCTTGTTGTTGGTCGGCCTTTTAAGTTATTTTTGTAACCTCTTTTATTTTGGCTTTTTGAGCCTTTTCAGAGTTGCCTTATAACTTCTCACATTAATTTGAACCTCGTCGCTTTTATCTTTGCCGACCTTGTGTGGTCTCTTGGCAATGATTTTTTGCGTTTTGCCGAGCATAAATTAATGCGCCTTGGCGGGGTACTTTTCAGGATTTGTTTCATGATGAGGAAAAAAGGAGAAGGAACAGAGAAAAATTTGATTAGTATTAAAAGGAAAGAATATTTACAGAGTGTTTACCCTTGGCTAGGTCGGGTGCTTTTCTTGTCCGGGTGTCTCATTAAAAAACCCTTGTAGGGAAAAAGAGTACACCTCGGGTCAAGTTTTCTAGCTGTAGTATCGTCTTAGATTACAGGCGTGCCAGGTCCTGGGCAACTCATTGCCTTCTAGGTCGGATATTTTGTAATAGCCTGTTCCTAAGACTTCTGTTACTTTGTAGGGTCCCTTCCAATTTGCAGCTAGCTTCCCTTCTCCCGACTTTTGTGTTCCGATGTCATTTCGGATCAGAATTAGGTCGTGAATTGAGAAGCTTCGTTTTATTACTTTCTGATTGTATCTGAGGGCCGTTCGCCGTTTTAAGGCTTCTTCTCGGATCCGGGCTTTTTCTCGGACCTCGGGGAGGAGGTCGAGTTCTTCCCTTTGTGCCTGTGGGTTACCTTCTTCGTTGTAGAAGATGACTCGGGGTGACCCTTCATCTATTTCGATAGGAATCATTGCCTCCATCCCGTAAGCTAGTCGGAATGGTGATTCTCCCGTTGTAGAGTGTGGGGTTGTCCGATATGCCCATAGCACCTGGGGGAGCTCCTCGGCCCATGCCCCTTTGGCCTCTTGGAGTCTTCGTTTTAACCCGGCCAAGATGACTTTATTTGCGGCCTCCGCTTGTCCGTTGGCTTGTGGGTGCTCGACTGAGGTGAATTGCTGTTTGATTTTAGCTCGGCCGCCAAGTTTTGGAAACTTGTGTCTGTGAACTGTGTTCCATTGTCTGTGGTGATGGAGTAGGGGACTCCGAACCTTGTGACGATATTTTTGTATAGGAATTTGCGGCTTTTCTGAGCCGTGATGGTGGCTAAGGGTTCAGCTTCGATCCACTTTGTGAAGTAGTCGACCCCCACCATGAGGTATTTGACTTGCCCCGGTCCTTGAGGGAACGGGCCGAGTAGGTCAAGTCCCCATTTGGCGAAGGGCCATGGTGCGGTGACGCTGATAAGGTCTTCGGGTGGTGCTTTGTGAAAATTGGCGTGTTTTTGGCAGGGGGGGCATATTTTCACAAATTCCGTTGCGTCTCTTTGCAAAGTCGGCCAGTAGAATCCGGCTCGGACTACTTTCTTGGATAATGCTCGAGCTCCGAGGTGGTTCCCACACATGCCTCCGTGGACTTCTTCGAGGACGCTCTTTGTTTCTGAGGTCGGGACACACCTAAGGAGGGGGTTTGAGAATCCTCTTCTGTGTAATATGTCGTGAATTAGTGTATAATTCTGGGCGTCTTTCGTGAGTCTTTTGGCTTCCTTTCTTTCGGCGGGGAGAGTTCCCGACTTTAGGTAGTTGAGTATGGGGGTCATCCATCCTTGCTGTTGGTTGGATATATTTAGTGCTTCTTCCTTTCTTAGCACGGAGGGAGATTGTAAGGTTTCCTGGAGGAGACTTCTGTTGTTGCCTCCGGGCTTGGTACTGGCAAGCTTTGAGAGGGCGTCTGCCCGGGCGTTTTGTTCCCGAGGTATGTGCTGAATCTGTATCTCTGAAAAGTGGCGTAGTTGTGCCTGTGTTTGGTCCAGGTATTTTTTCATAGTGGGGTCTTTGGCCTGGTAGCTTCCATTTACTTGTGATGTGACGACCTGGGAGTCGCTGAAGATCGTGATTTTTTGGGCTCCGACCTCTCCGGCTAGCTTTAGACCTGCTAGTAGGGCCTCGTATTCGGCTTGGTTGTTTGAAGCCTGGAACTCGAATTTTAGGGATAGTTCTATCCGTGTTCCTTGGTCGCTTTCGAGTATAACCCCGGCTCCGCTTCCTGCTTTGTTTGAGGACCCGTCGACGTATAGGTTCCACGAGAGTGGGGTTCCAGGGGTCTCAGTGTATTCTGCGATGAAGTCGGCTAAATACTGGGATTTTATGGCAGTCCGGGTTTCATAGTGGAGGTCGAACTCGGACAGTTCCATCGCCCATTGTAGTATTCGTCCTGCCAGGTCTGTTTTTTGGAGGATGTGTCTCATTGGTTGGTTTGTCCGGACTTTGATGGTGTGGGCTTGAAAGTAGGGACGGAGCCTCCGGGCTGTGAACACTAGGGCGTAGGCGAATTTTTCTATCTTCTGATAGTTTAATTCGGCCCCTTGTAGTGCCTTGCTTACAAAGTATATGGGGTGTTGTCATTGGTCATTTTCTCGTATTAACGCTGAAGCGACTGCTCGATGTCCAACCGAGAGGTATAGTATGAGTTCTTCTCCCTTTAGAGGTCGGGTTAGGATTGGTGGCTGTCCGAGGAATTCCTTGAAGTCTTGAAAGGCCTTTTCGCACTCCGGGGTCCATGAGAAGGGTTTCCCTTTCTTTAGGAGTGAGTAGAGAGGTAGTGACTTTATCGCTGATCCCGCCAAGAATCTTGATAGGGCGGCTAGCCTTCCATTCAGTTGTTGTACTTCCTTGACACACGTCGGGCTCCTCATATTGAGTATTGCTTGGCATTTGTCTGGGTTTGCTTCGATGCCCCTTTGAGTCAGCATGAAGCCTAAGAACTTTCCGGCTTCTGCGGCGAAGGTGCACTTTGTCGGGTTAAGTCTCATGTTGTGCATTCTGAGGGTGCCGAAAACACTGGCGAGGTCGGTCAGCAAGTTTTTGTGTTTTTACCAGCATGTCGTCGACGTACACCTCCAGCTGTAGTCCGATGTGATCTGAGAACACTTTGTTCATTAGCCTCTGGTAGGTTGCTCCTGCGTTCTTTAGCCCGAAGGGCATTACTACGTAGCAGTAGTTTGCCCTTGGGGTTATGAACGAGGTCTTTTCTTGGTCGGGTCCGTACATTGGGATTTGATTGTATCCCGAGTATGCGTCCATGAAGGAGAGATATCTATAGCCTGAGGCTGCGTCTACTAATGTGTCGATGTTTGGTAGTGGATATGGGTCTTTGGGGCAAGCTTTGTTGATATCTGTGTAATCGACGCACATCCTCCATTTTCCGTTGGGCTTTTTTACCAGGACCACGTTTGCGAGCCATAGGGGGTATTTTACTTCCCTAATGAACCCTGCATCTAGCAGTGCTTGTACTTGTTCTTCTATTGCTTGCATGCGCTCGGGTCCGAGCTTCCGGCGTCTTTGTTGGACAGGCCGGGATCCCGGGTAAACCGATAGCTTATGGCACATCAGGTCGGGACTTATGCCCGGCATGTTGGAGGCTTTCCAGGCGAAGAGGTCGGAATTCTCCCTTAAGAGGGTTATGAGTTCCTCTTTTAGGCCCGCTTCGAGGTCTGCTCCTATGCTTGTTGTTTTGTCAGGTGTGTTTCCAATCTGGATTTTTTCGGTTTCTCCTTCTGGCTGTGGCCGGAGGTCTTCTCGGGATTGAACTCGTCCGAGTTCTATTGTGTTGACCTCTTTCCCTTTTAGGCTCAGGCTTTCGTTGTAGCATCGTCGTGCTAGTTTTTGGTCGCCTTTTAGAGTAGCGATTCCCTTTGTGGTGGGAAACTTCATACAGAGGTGTGGGGTCGAGACTATAGCTGCCAGTCTGTTTAGGGTTGGTCGCCCTATGAGGGCATTGTATGCTGAAGTGACGTCGACTATAATGTAGTCTATGCTTAATGTTTTAGATTGCTCGCCTCTTCCAAAGGTAGTGTGTAGCGAGATATATCCTAAGGGATGGATCGGAGTATCCCCTAGTCCAAATAGGTCGGTGGGATAGGCCTTTAGTTCTTTTTCTTCAAGTCCGAGTTTGTCGAAGGCCGTTTTGAACAGGATATCTGCTGAGCTTCCCTGGTCAATCAGGGTTCGATGCAAGTTGGCGTTTGCTAGGATAACGGTGATTACCATTGGATCGTCGTGTCTGGGAGTTATCCCTTGAGCATCTTCTCGGGTGAATGAAATAGTAGGTAATTCGGGCAGGGGACTGTCTTCTCGGACGTGATAGACTTCTTTGAGGTGTCTTTTTCGTGAGGATTTGGATATTCCTCTGCCTGCAAAACCTCCATTTATCATGTGAACATGTCTTTCAGGGGTTCGTGGGGTTTGTTCGGCCCGATCTTCGTTGTCTCCCCGCCTTCTCTTCCTGGTCTCTTCTCCTTTCTCTGCTATGTATCTGTCGAGTTTTCCCTCTCTGGCTAGCTTTTCTATAACATTTTTTAGGTCGTAGCAGTCGTTAGTAGAATGACCGTAGAGCTTGTGATATTCACAGTATTCGGACCGATCTCTCCCCGCTTTCTTATGTTTTAGCGGTCGGGGCGGTGGGATCTTTTCGGTGTGGCATACTTCTCTGTAGACGTCTACCAGGGAGACTCGGAGGGGGGTGTAGCTGTGGTACTTCCGTGGCTTGTCCGAGTTGGGTTCTTCTTTCTTTTTCTGTTCTCGATCCCGATCTCGGAGTGGGTAGGTTGATTCCTTCCTAGAAGAGTCTCTTAGCTGTGAGGTTTTCTCCATGTTGATATATTTTTCTGCTCGCTCCTGCACCTCGTATAGGGAGGTCGGGTATCGTTTGGATAGGGATTGGCTAAACGGTCCCTCTTTTAGGCCGTTTGCTAGTCCCATGATGGCTGCTTCGGTGGGCAAGTGTTGTATGTCCAGGCAGGCTTTGTTGAATCGCTCCATGTATTTTCGGAGAGTTTCTTGGTCACCTTGTTTGATCCCGAGTAGACTGGGGGCATGTTTTGTCTTGTCCTTTTGAATAGAGAATCTTGTTAGGAATTTTTTGGTTAGGTCATCGAAGCTGGTGATTGATCTTGGTGGCAGGTTGTCGAACCACTTCATGGCTGACTTGGTGAGAGTGGTGGGGAAGGCTTTGCACCGAGTCGCGTCGGAGGCGTCGACTAGGTACATTCTGCTTCTGAAGTTGCTGAGGTGATGACTTGGATCGGTGGTGCCGTCGTAGAGGTCCATATCGGGTGGTTTGAAGTTTCGCGGTACCTTCTCCTTCATGATCTCTTGCGTGAAGGGATCATGGTTGCCTTCGGTGGTGGTGCCGCGTTCCGTCCGGTCTTTCAGGTTGGCCTCTATTTTCCGCAGTTTTTCTTCTAATTCTCTGCGCTTTCGAGTTTCCCTTCTCAGATCTTGTTCAGTTTCTTTCTGTTTCTTTATGTCCTCTTCGAGTTGTTTTAGTCGGTCTTGTTGTGCCCGGACTGCTTCTAGAATTTCCGAGCTCTTCTCTCTTTCGGAATTTTGTGGATCCTTGTTTGGGGGTGATGTTTTTGGGCGATTCTGTTTGTTTCCTCCTGGAGTACGTGGTGATAGAGGGCTGTCCGGTCGTTCTCCGGTGTCAATTTCATCCTTTTGTTCAGAAGCAGCGTGCTCATCGTTGAGAGGGTTGTCCGCCATGGTAGAGGGATGACTTCCAGGTACCCGGCAACGGCGCCAATGTTTCGAGGGTTTGCCTGAAACGTGTAGCTCGGTCGTCTGGAAAGGCCCGAGGTGGGGGGGTTCAGTGACCCGAGCTTGATATGCAGAATGGTTGGTGGTTGTACCTGCAATGACACTCCGATGCTTAAGTTAGCATGGGTCCAAGCAGATATGTGTAGATTTGGAATGAATGCCATACCTGGGTGCTCCAGTGTATTTATAGTAGTTGGCAGTGATCTTCCCCGGATAAGATATTCTTATCTTATCTTATCTTTGGGAGTTTTATCTCTATCTTTGTGGAACCGCCTTTTCTAGGCCTTTTCGGCCTTTAGGTTTGGGCTGCGTTCCTTTTGATGGGCCTTCCTTGCTCTTTGTCCGAGGTCCGACCTTTAGCTTTGAGCTTTTAGGACAAGGTCGGACCTCTTACGAACTTGCCGAGTTGGAGGTCCCCGGTCAGGGTATGAACAGATATGATGCGTAAGCGTCAGTCACACGTACACGTGACAAGTCGTCGTGCTAGACGCACAACTCCAGCCTCATGCCCACGCAACTCTCGGGTCGAAACACCATTTTATGCCGATTTTCCATCCACACGTACGCGTCGCTGATGCTTACGCGTGAAGTGGCCAAATTTCAGGGGACGCGCACGCGTCGCCCACGCGTACGCGTGTGTTGACTCATGCGCCAGGCACCTTTCATGCGCAGTTTCAACCCAACTCTCTATAACTTTTACTGAGAGTGAAACTCGCATCAACGTGTACGCGTGGGTTACGCGTACGCATCACATCCCCCCTCCCCCCTGCTTTTTTTAAATCAAAATAAAGGTAAACATGCAGAACTGGAAATGAATACTGATATTAATAAAATAAAACTAATAAACAGGAAAGATCATACCATGGTGGGTTGTCTCCCACCTAGCACTTTTAGTTATTGTCCTTAAGTTGGACATTTGGTGAGCTCCTTGTCATGGTGGCTTGTGCTTGAACTCATCCAGGAATCCCCACCAATGTTTGTAATTCAATATTCCTCCGGGATCCCAAACTAGGTGCATCAAGCTTCCAAGCAAATTTGAACAAGTGACAAGGCCCCAAGATTGATGAAGGTTGAGGTGTATTCCGGGGTCCCAAACCTTGTTGGTCATCACCCTTTCTTCTTGATCTTCATGCTTCTATTCGGGTGACAAGGTTGAAGAATTCTCATGTATGCACCAAGACATCTTCCTAGACCCAATCAATTGGGGACTATACCAACCATTGCACTTAGACCTTGGACTTCCAACCATAATAACCTAAGATTGTGCTGCCAACCACTAACCATCTCCCTTTTACTCTTAAAACCACAAAGAGCTCTAAGTTGCCTATCCGTCTCAAGCAAATCAAATTCAAGTGGAATGAGAAATCTAAGGGATATGAATTTTACCCACTTGAATGTTGTGAAGGATGGTGGTGACTTAGGGGGAGAGGTCTCTAACAACTTTGGCAAAGTGATTTCAAGCTCCACTCCCTTGTGCTCTTCCTTGACAACTTCCACCTCCTTGCAAGCTTCTTCAATTTTAACCTCTTCCTCTTGATAGCTTTCTTCCAATTCAATCTTTATTCATTGCTTACCAAGGGCATGTGAGGTTTTGCTTCTTCTTCTTTAATCTCCATCTCTTGATCAACCTCTTCAAAGTCTTCAACCATGATATACGTTGGAGGGTGTACACCCTCCTCAACATCAAATTCAAACGTCTTGGAAGGCAGCTCTATGACTCGAGTTTCCCATGGATGTTCTGCATCTCCTAAGTCTTCAACCACTTCCTCTTCTTTGATAATTTTGGCTTTCTCCACTTGCTCTAATAAAAAATCAAACTCTTCCTTGATGTCACTTAGTGTAGAGTTGTCTTCAATGATGGAGCCTCCCTCTTGTTCAACCTTCACTAATTTGTCAACTACTTCATCTTCAAGGGACTCTCCTACCTCCACCTTTTGGGCCTCTTCTTGCTTCTCTTGAAGTATGGATGTGTGAACCCAATCCATTACGTCCCTAAGATGATCCCTTCTCTCTTATTCCATGTCAATAGCATAATTGGAATCATCTTGCTTTTGAATTGATGGATCCATACGGGATATAAGAGCTTGGAGAGTAGAGGTGAGACCAATGAGAGTGGAGGTAAGTGTAGTTTGAAGCTCTCTTTGCCCTTGGTGAATAACACTAAAGGTATCATCTATGGGAGCTTGGGTGGATAAGAGGGTTCATTTGTTGGGAGAAAGGGCTTATAACAGGAAGGTGGTTTTTCCTGGTAAGGGTATGGAGATGGGGGTATATTGAGGTGGTGGTTCTTGGGAGTAATTGTGTTGGAATTGGGGTGGTTCTATGTATGGCTCGTATGGTTTATACGGTGGTTGGTATGGTGGATATGAGTTAGGATCATATGAGGGTGTTTGGTAGTAGGTGGCTTATGAGTATGGTGGTTCAAAGCTATGTTGAGGAGGTGGTCCATAGGCACGTGGTGGTGGTTGGTGACACGTACAACTAGGACTACCACATTCATTCGATTGGTATGCATTAGGATTGGAGTTAGACCTATATGAAACCGGAGGAGGTTGTTACCAAGAAGGTTGTCTATAAACTTGTGGCTCCTCCCAACCTTGATTGTTCCATCCTTGATGTATATCCTCATTGTAGCTTCCATTCCCTACAACAAAATTTGAATCAAACTCATAGCCAAAGGGGTGAGAATTCACGGTAGCAAATAAAAGCAAAAACAAATAAAAATAAGCAACTAAGTCCTAAAACTAACAAAAACTAACAAACAAGCAAAAAGCAAATATTCACAATAACCAATAATAAGGTACACGTTTGAAACTCCCCGGCAACGGTGTCATTTTGATGAACAGATTTTTGTGTGATCTAGAATTTTACAATAAATTCTCGTTGCAAGTATAGTTTCTAAACCAATAAAAATTCTCTCATGCAAAAATTTGGTTGTCACAAGTAACAAACCCCTAATAAAACTAATAACCGAAGTATTTAAACCTCATATCGTCTCTTAAGGAATTGCAGGGAGGTGTACTTACTATTGGTTATAAGATTGTATCTTTTTGGGGTTTTTGAATTAGGACTAAGAAAAGTAAATTGCAAAGGAAACAAACTAACAACTATAAAAGCTCTTGGCAAGGAATGAGAATTGGAAGTCCTATCCTTATTATCGTCCTCAATAGTGATGAGAATTGTTCATTGCTCCCACTTAGTTAACCCTTTAATTATGAAGGAAAGTCAAGTGGATGAATCAATTTGATTCCTCAAGTCCTAGTCAACTCCTAAGGAAAGACTAGCTTTAATGGAATCCAAATCAACTAGCAACTTTCAATTATCAATCAACAAATGAGTTTGATAACTCAAGTGTCACCAATTACTCAATCCAAGTTAAGAACATAAAAAGCTAATTTAAAGTCCAACCAAGCATTTTATCAAACACATGGAAGGCATAACATAAAAACATAGAAGAGTAACAAGGAATACTAACTTTAAACAACCAATTGTAAGCATCAATAACACAAATTAAAGATGGCAACAATAACCATAGAAAACATGAATTGCATTAATATGGAAATTGAGTCTAACATCAAACATTCATAAACTAAATTGGCAACATAAAGTAATCAACAAGGAAAATAAATAAACTAGAATGCTAGAACAAATAAAAGTAGAAGAGAAACTAAATTAAAGGAATATTGAACCTGGATTTGATATGAAATAAACCTAAAACTAAGATAAACCCTAAAACCAAGAGAGAGGAGAGAGCCTCTCTCTCTAGAAAACTACATCTAAAACCTAAAGTGTGAATAATGAGAAGTCTATATGATGATTCTGCTCCACCCCCAGCCTCTAATCTGTGTTTTCGAGCTTGAAATTGGGCCAAAAATAGCACAGAAATCGCCCCCAACGTATTCTGTAGTTGCAGCGTATTACGCATGTCACGCGTACGATCAGGTGCGCGTACGCGCCGATGGTCTTCTACGCGTGTCACGCGTACGCGACAGTTACGCGTGCGCGTCGTTATGGAATGCGCCAAGTTGCGCGCACATGTGTGCCATGTGTGCGCGTCGATTCTCGCTGGTCAGCTCCTTGGTTTCTTGTGTTCCTTCCATTTTTTGCAAGCTTCCTTTCCATCCTCCAAGACATTCCCACCCTATAAAGCCTAAAAACACTTATCAAACAGATCACGTCATCGAATGGTATAAAGGGGAATTAAAGATTGACAATTTAAAGGCTTAGGAAGCAAGTTTTCAATCATAGAACAGAACTAGAAAGGCAAATGTAAAACATGCAAATTAAGGTCTGAATTCTGCTCTTCTTTCATTCTAAGAGGTCTTCTTTCAATTCCTCTCTGTTACCTATTTTCTGTCTCTAGCTTATATCCTTGTTTTCGCTCCTCTGCTTTGCTTAATGTTATGTATCCTGCGATTTCTGTCTTTTAGGATGTCTGACAGAGGAAAAGGGAAAGCAAAGGTTACCTCCATAAAGAGGAAGAGATCTCAGCCTTCTGCTGATTCTGCGATCTCCAGTTATGCTAAAATATATCTCTCTAACAAGGATAAGGTAGATCAAATCTTGCCTGCTGCCGACTCAGAGAGATTTTCCAACCTATACTGTGAGCTTTGCTTCCCACTCTTTTAGCAGTGGCACCTCAATCTGAAGAAGAAGCTGGCAAATCCCTCTGATTTGAGGTGGTTTATTGAGCTTCGAATTGAGTGGATAGGCCTGTATTTCGTGGATAGGGAGCTACCAAAGGTGAACGAGTCATGGGTTCATGAATTTTACTGTAATTTCTTTAGACCGACCCTTGACTCAGTCCACTTGAGAGGAGGACAGATTCTGATGACAGAGGCCGATATTGAGCAGGCACTCCATTGTCAGCCCAAGGTCAGTGACAGAGACGCTTTTCAGAGGGCTGAGGCGGAGATGCATAGCTTGACCTATGATTATGAGGCCTTGAGGAGTGTGGTAGCACAGCTGGGAGCCCCTTAGGAGATGGATGCCAACAAACTGAAACCCAAGGGGATGATGTTTGACTACTTGACAAAGGAGGCAAAGGTATGGCAGCAGATTCTTGCTCATTATATTATGCCTACCACCCACTTCACTGAGATCCCGGTGGACATGCTACTTCTGATTGGGTGCATTATCGAGGGGAAGGAGCTGTACTTTCTCCGACTAATTAGAAACTTTATGTGGCAGGCCCATGTTAGAGGCACACTCACCTTTCCCACTTTGGTCAGAGAGATGGCTCAACGGGCTGGAGTACCATGGCTGCCAGAGGATGAGTCGCCACCTGCAGTCCATTGAAAGGAAAGAGTTATTCCGTAGAGGACTTGGGTGAGCGACAGACCACCACCATCAGCACCCCAGCCGACTTACTGACTTGTGTAGCACCTAATAGGGCTCATGGAGTGGAGTGAGCATCGCAACAAGCGATGTTATGAGGCCTTGAGGAGTGTGGTAGCACAGCTGGGAGCCCCTAATAGGGCTCATAATCATAGCTTGACCAATGATTATGAGGCCTTGAGGAGTGTGACAGCACAGCTGGGAGCCCCTTAGGAGATGGATGCCAACAAACTGAAACCCAAGGGGATGATGTTTGACTACTTAACGAAGGAGGCAAAGGTATGGCAGCAGATTCTTGCTCATTATATTATGCCTACCATCCACTTCACTGAGATCCCGGTGGACATGCTACTTCTGATTGTGTGCATTATCGAGGGGAAGGAGCTGTACTTTCTCCGACTGATCAGAAAGTTTATGTGGCAGGCCCATGTTAGAGGCACACTCACCTTTCCCACTTTGGTCAGAGAGATGGCTCAGCGGGCTGGAGTACCATGGCTGCCAGAGGATGAGTCGCCACCTGCAGTCCATTGAAAGGAAAGAGTTATTCCGTGGAGGACTTGGGTGAGCGACAAACCACCACCATCAGCACCCCAGCCGACTTACCGACTTGTGTAGCACCTAATAGGGCTCATGGAGTGGAGTGAGCATCGCAACAAGCGATGTTATGAGCGTGTGTGTCAGATGCTGGCATCACTGGGCACCATAATGCCCTTCGGTTCCGATACTCCTTCCGACCATTCTGAGGCGGTGGAGCAGGATCGGGAGGAGGAGGCTCAGCAGGAAGAGGCACGTACCCCGACTTAGGCTCCCACAGAGACACTACAAACTTCTGTGGAGCCACAGCCACAGCCACAACCTCAGCCTCAGCCACAGCCAGGTGTTGGCCCTCTCACCCAGCATCAGTTGTAGCATCAAGGACGATGATTTCATCTAAGTATGGGGAGGTCGCTGTTGTCTGCGGGATTTCTATTTTGGTGACCATTTCAGACATTCTTCCTTTATTTTGTCTTAATTTTAGTATTTGCACTTTATTTTATTGCACTTTTGGATTACTGTATATATTAGTTATTTTAGATATTGTTTAGCTTGTTGCATTTTGTACTTTGGTTTGTATATATATATTTTTTTAGTTGGATTTGCATTTTTAGTTTGATAGTATATATATATATATATATATATAGTTATCTTAGTTTATTTAGTTGTGATTGGAAAAATGTGGATTATTGAGCTTGGTTACCCTTTTTGTATATGAGAATTTGGTTTGATTGAAAAAGGGAATAAACTAAGGAATTTTAACCTTTCTCAATCACAACATTGCATCTAGTATATATATAATAAGCTTATCCAAAATAATGAAATTTTCCAATAAATTTTACTTATAGGGCACCCACCCAATTGATTTGGAAAAAATTTTTTTAGAACTTGCTTGAATTATACATATATTGTGGATCATGTTTTGAGCTAAGAATACAAGCATGTGAGATTTGAGCCTAACTGCGTGGTTACATCATATAATGATGCATGAAAACTTGTCTCTCAATAAATTTTCCTTCGACAAGTATACCGAATTGTCGTCAAGTAAAACTCACAATAGAGTGAGGTCGAATCCCACAAGGATTGACTGGTCAAGCAACTTTAGTTAGAAGAATATGCTAGTTGAGCTAAACAGAATTTAGATTAGGAACTTGCAGATATTTAAATGACTGGAAGTAAATAACAGAAATTAAAGTGCAGAATCTTAAATGAGGATTTGGGGTGATGAGCATGGAAATAAATGGCAGAAAGTAAAGAGAATGGGTAAGATCAGAAATGGGGAAATCATTGGGCTGAGGAAATGTTGCATTCTCCGGATCAAGTTCATTCTCAGCTCTTCCTCAATCAATGCATTCATTGATCTCCTTGGCAATCTTAAGTGATTGGATCCCAATTCCTTGGCAATCCAATCTCTCTAAGCTTGAACAATTGCCAAATTTCTTGATTTAATTGCTCATGGGAAGAGATGAAGTGTGGTCACTGATTATACCACATATATTTCCAAATCAAAGTGTTGGGAGGATTACATGTCACTATATCCGCCCAAATCCCAATTTGGTCCAACATGAGAAAGGATTTCTAGCATGATCTCCTCATCCCTTTTCCAAGGCTCAAAGGAGATCCAATTATGGAGAGTTTCTTTTCCAAGACAACTAACCAATTGAATTAAGATCGAAAGCTTTCTAGTAAGATCAAGAGAAAAAAAAAAAAGAAGAAGAAGAATGAAAACTATAATTGATCCATCAATTTACAACAGAGCTCCCTAACCCAATGAAAGGGGTTTAGTTGTTCATAGCTCTAGAAATGAAAAATGGCAGAAAAGAAGAATCCATGCTAAGAGTGCAGAAAAGTAAATATACAGAGAGTAGTTCCCAAAAGTGCCAAGCTTCTCTATAGTTCAAAACTACTCCTATATATACTACTCCTCTTGATCTTCTAGTGAGTTCTTCAAGTCTTGGATGTGGGCTCTGGATCTTGAGTTGAAGCAGTTCTCATTTTTAGTGGGCCCAGCTTGCAGAGAAATATGAATTAGGCTTGGGCATTTAGTGAGACTAACGTTGAGTGCCATTGTGGGTTCGAGAACGTTAGTGGCATTCACTTTTTCCACTAACGTTCCACCCTCATGTACCCACGTTAACTCCAACGTT
Organism: Arachis stenosperma; assembly: GCF_014773155.1. Taxonomy (NCBI): domain Eukaryota; kingdom Viridiplantae; phylum Streptophyta; class Magnoliopsida; order Fabales; family Fabaceae; genus Arachis; species Arachis stenosperma. Next base: position 45,796,146 of record NC_080381.1, on the reverse strand, counting down.
AGTGGTCTTAACGTGACCACTAACGTTGCCTTCTCAATTTTTGGCCAACGTTATTGAGACTCACTTTTCCCAATAACGTTGGCTTATACCCCTTCGCAAACGTTATTGGGAATCACTTTTCCCATTAACGTTGCATGGTGCCTTTTGTTCCTACATTAGAGTTCACGTTAGTGTAGCTAACGTGACTCTTAACGTTGGTATGTCTCACCTTCGAGAGCGTTAGTGACACTCACCTTTGTCACTAACGCTCCAAATGCCCAAATTCTCTACGTTAGAACTCACGTTAACTAAGTTAACGTGGCTTTTAACGTAGTAGTGATGCCATCTTCCAACGTTAGTGACAAAAGTGAGTGTCACTAACGTTGGCTCCTTGATCTCAACTCCACTTTAACTTTCACATTAATGGTCTTAACGTGAAAGTTAACGTAGGCAATGTTAGTTGGTCCAACGTTAGTGACAAAAGTGAGTGTCACTAACGTTGGCTTTTGTTTTCCTCTTCCACGTTAGAGTTCACATTAACTAAGTTAACGTGACTCTTAACGTGGATCATTGCCAAGTTTTCCAACGTTAGTGGTGTTCACTTTTACCACTAACGTTGGAGAAAAACGTTATTGGTGTTCATGTTTTCTCTTAACATTGGAGTTCTCTTTTTCTTCTATGTTAACTACCACGTTAACTTAGTTAACGTGGCAATTAACGTGATCTATGGATGGCTTCGCAGGCGTTATTAGTGATCACTTTTCTCATTAACGTTGCAAGCTTTACCATTCCACGTTAGTGTTCACGTTAACTAGGTTAACATGAATACTAACGTGGTTCTTCCTTGCTTCCTTTGCCCTAAAATCAAGCCATTAAAGTGCATCAAAGCTCTAGCCAAAGTCATGAAATTATGCATCATCAATTTATCATGCAATTCTAGCAAAATTCTAATAAAATTATGCAAAGTTCACAATAGTTGCTTGAATCAAGGTGTAAGTGTAATTTCATCGAAAACTTGCCTTATTCACTAAGAAAATGCATGAAACTACCCTAAAACAGTAAAGAAAAGGTCAATGAAACTGGCCTAGATGCCCTGGCATCATATAACCACTTATTTCCTTTCTTGTACGTGACTATTCTCTTTCTATGATTGTGATCTATGATTTGTTTGACTCTTTATGTCCATTATTCCATGTATAGATGCATTTATATGATTAAGGCCATTGTTTCATTAGCTCACTTACCCAAAGCCTACCTTTTATCTTCCATTGTTAGCCAACTTTGAGCCTATGCTTAACCCATTTGTTCTTAATTTAGCACATTACAAGCCTTAAGTGAAAAGCAATAAATGTCCCTTGTTTGGATCTTTGATTAGCTTAGGCTAGTGAGAGTGCTTATCCTTCAAGTTTGGGAGAGTTGGGAACACTGGGTGAGATAAGAGTGTATTCTTGTATCTTTGTTGAAAATCATGGGAATCGGGTACATACTCATGCATTGAATGTTAAAACCATATGCATTGATATTCTTGTATATATTTTAGTTTTGAAAAAAATGTAGAAAAAGAAAGAAAAAGAAAAGCAATAAAAAGGGGACAAAATGCCCCAAAGTGAAGCTCAAATAAAAATCAATGCATATGTGTGGTGATAAAAAAAGAAAATGCATGAGTGTGTAAAAAGTGAGAATTATGGGTAGTTAGGTTTGTTTAGAATTTCATAAGATATTATATAGGTTAGGTGGGAAGTTTAAGTTAATCAAAGATTCGAATTCGAGTCCACTTAAACATATACAATTCTACCTGGACCCTAGCCCCATTACAACCTATGGATAAGCCCTCATGATACTTGTGTACATGCATGAAATAATTGTTGATTGTTAGATGAAAAACAAATCTTAGAAAGCATAATTAGAAGAGAATTGAGTTAATCAACCCTATACACTTGAGTGACTAAAGCGGATACACATCCGGTGATTGATTGCTCAAGTACATGTTTCCACCCATGATAATCTTTTCTTGCAAGTTTGTAAAATATTTTCAATAATTCAATTCAATCCTGGGTTTGATTTGATTATGATTGCCTTGGCCCTTGTGTTCGTACAAGCTTTCTTGGAGATTGATTTATTTTAATTAAGTACTTGCATCCATTTAGATAAATTGCATTTAGATAGGTTGCATTTGGATCATTTGCATTGCATAAAAGATTAATACCCTTTGTCTCTTTCTTGGTTTAGCATGAGGACATGCTTGGTTTAAGTGTGGGGAGGTTTGATAAACCCTAATTTTGTGGTTTATCTTGTGCTTAATTTGGGGGATTTTATCACCTTTTTCTCACATTTATTCAATGAAATAGTATGGTTTTATAATTCTCCCTTAATTTATGCCTAAGTGTAAAAACATGCCTTTTAGGCCTTTAATTTGCTAGTTTTAATTCACTTTTGATTCCACTAGATGCCTTGATGTGTTTGTTAGTAAGTTCAGGTTGAAAAGGCTAGGGATGGATCAAAGGAGTGAAGAGAAAAGCATGCAAAGTGGAGAACTCATGGAAGATCAAAGATTTGGAGTGCACTCACTGACGCGTATGCGCAACAGACACGCACGCGTGGATATGAAGTCGCATGGCGACGCGTACGCGTACGCGTGGATGGAAAAATGGCATGCGATGCGTACGTGTCTATGCTCGCATGTGACCTCATTAAAGTGAAAACATTGGGGAGATTTCTGAGCTTCCCAAGCCCAAATCCAACTGATTCTAGAGACTATTTCATGCAGAATTGAAGATTGGACAAGGGGAGAGCACTTAGTGTAGCTTAGGTATCATGTAGTTAGTTTTCTAGAGAGAGAAGCTCCCTCTTCTCTCTAGAATTAGGGTTCTTAGGTCAATTACATTCTAGATTTAGGTTCAATTTCTTGTTCTCATCTTACTTTCTACACATTTTCATGCTCTAGTAGTTTCATTCTCTTAGTTTCCTTATTAATTTCCCCTTTTATGCCTCTTTTTGGTATATGAACACTAATGTTGGATTTTGCTTACATTTAATATAATTGATGTTTCTTTTATGTTCTTATGGTTAATTACTTTGTTTATTGTTGATTGCTTGCATTGGGTAGTTGTAGATTTTATTTTCCTTGCAATTTATTATGCTTTCCTTTTATGCCTTCCAAGTGTTTGACAAAATGCTTGGTTGGATGTTAGAGTAGATCTTTGAGCATTCTTAGCTTGGAAAGAAATTTTAGGCAATCTTAAGTCATTAATATCCAATCTATGTTGGTGATCTAGAATTGTTAGTTAATATTATTTCCATTTACTCTAATTTCTTGCTAATTTAATTAGTGAGTTGATTAGGACTTTTGGATTGAGATTAGCTAGTCTTATTTGACTTTTTCTCATGTGAAGATAACTTTGTATCTTCTTCCAACGCTAGAGTTAACTAGATAAGACAAATTCTTATTAATTATTGTTATTAGTGATTAGGATGGAAAGTCTATATTCTCAATTCATGCCATGAATGTCACCCTTTATTGATTGTCTTCTTTAATTGCTTGCTTTACTTTTGTTGCCCTTTATTTTCTTACCAATTACAAAACAAACCCCCTAGCATCTTCAGAGCCAATGATTCACCACTTCATTGCAATTTCTTGTGAGACGACCCGAGGTTTAAATACTTCGGTTAAAGTTTCATTCGGGTTTGTACTAGCGACAACCAAAAACTTATTTAAATTTGATGTGAGTATTCTTTATTGGTTTGGAGCTATACTTAAAATGAAGTTCTTATTTTTATAAAAGAAAATTCTAGACCGACAACAATACTCTTCATCAACTTCGCAGTCAGCATAGTGGGCACAGTTAGCATCGTAGGCACAGTTAGCAGGGTCATCACAGCGAGCACTCTCAGCAGAAACAGCACTCTCAGCACAGCCAGCACTCTCAGCAGAAACAGCACTCTCAGCACAGCCACCACTTTCAGAATAGCCACCAGGGTCACTCTGGCCGGCTTCATCAGCCCATACTTATGATTCCTGCCAGTCATGAATGGTTTGACTTTTCATCGCAGATTCCCGTTGACGCTCACGGAGATCAGCAACTACAAGATTGGGCCAATGCTGGTTTGGGTGGTTGGCAGATTTTAGTGCTCTGCCTTCACTATCAATGTCGGCTGATCCACATGGGGCATCGGTAGATATGGACCATGGTATGCAGGGTCTTGCTTTCGACCACACGTCCGGGGGTGCGTCGTGTGATAGTGGTTTCATCCAGTCGCAGCGGGCATTTGTGGTTGTTGACGAGTACAACCCCGGTACATCTGCTCCGGCAGAGGCAGGTGGGTCAGCAGCTTCTGGTGTGGATGACTCAGTTCGAGGTCACCCGTCAGTGCACGAAAATTACACTCACACTTTGTAATTCTGCATAACTAACCAGCAAGTGCACTGGGTCGTCCAAGTAATACCTTACGTGAGCAAAGGGTCGATCCCACGGAGATTGCCGGAATGCCGGCTTGAACCAAGCTATGGTTATCTTATTATTCTTAGTCAGGATATCAATAGTGGTTCTTAGTTTTAATTGTGAAAAGTAAAAGAGCATGAAATAAATACTTGTTACGCAGTAATGGAGAATTGGTTGGAGTTTTGTAGATGCTCTGTCCCTTGAATCTCTGCTTTCCTGCTGTCTTCTTTTTCACGCACGCAAAGCTTCTTCCATGGCAAGCTGTATGTTGGTCGATCACCGTTATCAATGGCTACCATCCATCCTCTCAGTGAAAATGGTCCATGTACATGGCTAATCATCTGTCGGTTCTCACTTGTGTTGGAATAGGATCCAGTGATCATTTTGTGTCTGTCACTACGCCCAACATTCATGAGTTTGAAGCTCTTCACAATCATCCCTTCCCGGATCCTACTCGGAATATCACAGACAAGGTTTAGACTTTCCAGATCTTAGGGATGCTGTAAATTGATTCTATCTTATACTACGAAGACTCTGGTCTCACGGATTGAACGCTCTGTTGTCAGGAGAGGCAGTCAAACTCGTGAACTAGGAATCCAAGAGATATACAATCAATCTAAGGTAGAACGGAAGTGGTTGTCAGGCACGCGTTCATAGGTTGAAAATGGTGATGAGTGTCACGGATCATCACATTCTTCATGTTAAAGTGCGAATGAATATCTTAGAATAGAAACAAGCGTGATTGAATAGAAAATAGAAATAATTGCATTAATTCATCGAGACACAGTAGAGCTCCTCACCCCCAACCATGGGGTTTAGAGACTCATTCCGTCAAAGATACCAATTCAGATGTAAAATGTCATGAGGTACAAAATGAATCTCTAAAAGTAGTTTTTATACTAAGCTAGTAACCCAGGTTTACAGAAAATGAGTAAACTGAGATAGATAGTGCAGAAATCCGCATCCGGGGCCCACTTGGTGTGTGCTGGGGCTGAGCATTGAAGCTTTCACGTGCATAGGCTATTCTTGGAGTTAAACGCCAAGTTGTAACCTGTTTTTGGCATTTGACTCTAGCTTGTAACCTGTTTCTGGCGTTTAACGCCAGACTAGGGCAGAAGGCTGGAGTTGAACACCAGTTTGCGTCATCTAAACTCGGGCAAAGTATAAACTATTATATATTGCTGGAAATATCTAGATGTCTACTTTCCAACAAAATTGAGAGCACGTCATTTGGACTCCTGTAGCTCCAAAAATTCCATTTCGAGTGTAGGGAGGTCAGAATCCAACAGCATCTGCAGTCCTTTTTCAACCTCTGAATTAGACTTTTGCTCAGGTCCCTCAATTTCAGCCAGAAAATACGTAAAATCATAGAAATACACACAAACTCGTAGCAAAGTCCAGAAATGTGATTTTTGCATAAAAACTAACAAAAATATACTAAAAAGTAGCTAGATCCTACTAAAAACAATATGAAAATACCCCAAAAAGCGTATAAAATATCCGCTGATTACAACATCAAACTTAAACTGTTGCTTGTCCCCAAGTAACTAGATAAACAAAATAGGATAGCAAGAAGATCAAGAGGCAATCTCGAAGTTTTACATGAAGCTCAATTCTAATTAGATGAGCGGGACTAGTAGCTTTTTGCTTCTGAACAGTTTTGGTATCTCACTTCATCCTTTGAAGTTTAGAATGATTGGTATCCATAGAAACTCAGAATTCAGATAGTTTTATTGATTCTCCTAGTTTAGTATGTTGATTCTTGAACACAGCTACTTTATGAGTCTTGGTCGTGGCCCTAAGCACTTTGCCTTCCAGTATTACCACTGGATACATAAATGCCACAGACACATAACTGGGTGAACCGTTTCAGATTATGACTCAGCTTTGCTAAAGTCCCCAATTATAGGTGTCCAGAGTTCTTAAGCACACTCTTTGGATTACGACTTTAACCACTCAGTCTCAAGCTTTTCACTCTGACCTGCATGTCACAAGCACATGGTTAGGGACAGCTTGATTCAGCCGCTTAGGCCAGGATTTTATTCATTTGGCCCTCCTATCCCTTAATGCTCAAGGCCTTGAATCCTTTTTTACCCTTGCCTTTTGGTTTAAAGGGTTATTGGCTTTTTCTGCTTGCTTTTCTTTTTCTTTTGTGCCAAAATTTTTTATTTTTTTATTATTATTTTTTTGCTGCTTTTTCTTGCTTCAAGAATCAATTTTATGATTTTTCAAATTATCAATAACATTTTTCTTTTTCATCATTCTTTCAAGAGCCAACAGTTTTAACATTCATAAACAACAAGATAAAAAATATGCACTGTTTAAGCATTCTTTCAGAAAACAAAAAGTGTTGCCACCACATATAAATAATTTGAATATTTCTTATTAAGAACTCGAAAAAGTTGCCTCCTTATTCTAAAAATATCTGCTATTTCATTCATGTTCAATGATGATGAGAAAAATAAATTATAGCTTACTTGGAGATGATAAAAATAAAAATAAAATACTAACTACTACTACTCATATGACTCCTAAAATAGATTTCTAATAGCAGAAGTTATCACAGAGTTAAGATTAGGACTCAACAACTTTTATTTTGGGAGATGGATGCTCCTTCAAGGGAGAGCCTCTGGCGCTTCAGTTCCTGTAGATCATACTATTTTGATTTTGCCGTTCTTCCTTAAGTTGATCCATAGTTTCTTGCAGCTTGGTGAGAGATGCTTCTAGGCGGATCCAGTAGTCAATCTGAGGGATTTCTGGGAGGAACTCCTGCGCCTTCCTTTTGATGGAGTTTTCTTGTACTTGTTGTCCCTCCATTGACTACTTGGTGATTGGATGTTCGACTGGGATGAACTCATCTACTCCCATCTTCACCCCAGCCTCTTTACATAGCAGAGAAATCAAGTTTGGGTAAGCCAATTTGGCTTCCTTAGAGTTCTTATTTACAATTGTGTAGAGCTCACAAGAAATCAGATGATGAATCTCCACTTCGTTTCCTTGCATAATACAATGGATCATCACTACTCTCTTGATAGTGACTTCAGAGCGGTTGCTGGTAGGCAGTATGGAACACCCAATAAAATCCAGCCAGCCCCTAGCAACTGGTTTGAGATCCCCTCTCTTGAGTTGGTTTGGAACACCTTTTGTACTGGTTATCCACTTGGCTCCAGGGATGCATTTGTCCTCTAGAATTTGGTCTAAGCGCTTATCATCACATACCATTCTCCTATTAAAGGATTCCGGATCATCTTGTAGTTGAGGCAGCTTGAAGACCTGTCTTATTTTGTCAAGGTGGAAGTAAATAATCTTCCCTCTAACCATGGTTCGAAAGGTATAGAAAGCGATTCCAGTCATTCTCTGCCTCTCTGTTTGCCACAGATTTGAGTAGAATTCCTGAACCATGTTTCTACCCACCTTTATCTCAGGATTAGCTAGAATTTCCCAACCTCTGTTTCGAATCTGCTCTTGGATCTCCGAATATTCGTCTTCTTTCAGATCGAATTTAACTTCTAGGATCACTAACCTTAAACCCATTATTTTGTGGTAATGGTCTGAATGTTCCTTGGTTAAGAACCTCTCTTGATTCCAAAGTGATTTTAGATTATTCTCTTTCTTGCCTCTTGAAGTGGTTTATTTTCCCTTAGGAGCCATGATCTTAGTGAGTCTTAGCTTAGTGATCACGCAAAACACACCAAACTTAGAGGTTTGCTTGTCCTCAAGCAAAAGAAAGGAAAGAAGAGGAGAAAGAGGAGAGCCAAGTTCGAATTGTGGAAGAGAGGAGGTGGCCGAATGTTAATTTAAAAGGAAGGGGTGGGTTCGAAAATTTTTGAAAAAGATATGATAGAAGATATGATTTGTAAAAGTTAAGTATGAAATGCAAAAGATGTAATTTTAAAATTGAAAAGATATGAGAGAATTTTGAAAAAGATAAAACTAAATTGGAAAAGATAGTATGATAAGTTGAAAAGGATTTGAAAAGATAGATGGATTTTGCAAAAGATTTGAAAAGAAATAAAAAAGATATATGAGTTTTGAAAAAAAAATTTGAAAAGAAGAAAAGATTTTTAGGATTAAGAGTTATTTTTGAAATTTGAAATTGAAAGATGAGGATTTGTAATATGTTTATGCAAGAAATTATGGATGACAACATAAAAACTAAAAAAAATTGCGTTGGAAAACAAAATTACCTCCCATCCACGTTCCTGGCGTTAAACGCCCAACTGTTGCCTATTTTGAGCGTTTAACGCTCAACTGTAGCTTGTTTTGGGCATTTAATGCACAGTTGTTGCTTGTTTTGGGCGTTTAACGCCAGAATGGTATCTTTATTGGTGTTAAACGCCCAGAATGGTACCAATTCTGGCGTTTAACGCCCAAAAACGCTTCTTACTGGCATTTTTGTGCTAGTGAGCTCCTTTTCTCTGTTTTCTGCTCTGAATCTTTCTGTAACTCTGTGAACTCCTGAAATTGAGAATTAATCTTGAAGATAATTTTGTATTAAACTCCTATAATTATTATTTAACTAATAAATAAACTATGCCAATGGCTGGGTTGCCTCCCAGCAAGCGCTTCTTTATTGTCTTTACCTGGACTTTACTGAGTCTTAATCTAGTCTCAGTTCTGAAAATTCTTGCTCAAAATTGCTTTCAAGATAATGTTTGACTCTCTGTCCATTAACAATGAACTTTTTGTCAGAATCAATATCCTGAAGCTCTACATATCCATATGGTGACACACCTATAATCACATATGGTCCTCTCCACCTAGATTTTAGTTTCCCAGGGAATAGCCTGAGCCTAGAGTTAAACAGCAGAACCTTTTGTCCTGGCTCAAAGACTCTGGATGATAGGTTCTTATTATGCCATCTTTTTGCTTTCTCCTTGTAAATTTTGGCATTTCCAAAAGCATTGAGTTTGAATTCCTCTAGCTCATTCAGCTGGAGCAATCTTTTCTCTCCAGCGAATTTGGCATCAAGGTTTAGAAATCTGGTTGCCCAGTAGGCTTTATGCTCCAGTTCTACGGGCAGGTGACAGGCCTTTCCATACACAAGCTAGTATGGAGAGGTTCCTATAGGAGTCTTGAATGCTGTTCTGTATGCCCATAGAGCATCATCCAAGCTCTTTGCCCAATCCTTTCTACGGGCAATTACAGTCCATTCTATGATTCTTTTTTAGTTCTCTATTAGAGACTTCAGCTTACCCATTGGTCTGTGGATGATATGGAGTTGCCACCTTGTGGCTAATTTCATATCGGACATGGCAGTATAAAGCTGTTTATTGCAGAAATGAGTGCCTCCATCACTGATTAGTGCTCTAGGGACACCAAATCTGCTAAAGATATATTTTTGGAGGAACTTCAGTACTGTCTTAGTATCGTTAGTGGGTGTTGCAATTGCCTCCACCCATTTAGATACATAGTCTACTGCCACCAGAATGTAAGTGTTTGAGTATGATGGTGGGAAAGGCCCCATGAAGTCTAAGATCCCTTGTTGAGGCATGGCGTAACTATGAGGCAGATTACCAGCTCTCTGGCAACTGTCATAGTTACGTACAAACTCTCGGGAGTCTCTATAGATTGTAGGCCAGTAGAAGCCACATTGGAGGACCTTGGTGGCTGTTCGCTCACCTCCGAAATGTCCTCCATATTGTGATCCATGGCAATGCCATAAGATCTTCTGTGCCTCTTCTCTAGGCATGCACCTACGGATTATTCCGTCTGCGCATCTCTTAAAGAGATATGGTTCATCCCACAAGTAGTACTTCACATCAGAAAGTAATTTTTTCTTTTGCTGCCTACTGTACTCCTTGGGAATGAATCTTGCAGCTTTATAGTTTGCAATATCTGCAAACCATGGCACTTCCTGAATAGCAAAGAGTTGCTCATCCGGAAAGGTTTCAGAGATCTCAGTGAGAGGGAGAGATATCCCTTCTACTGGTTCTATCCGGGACAGGTGATCTGCTACTTGATTCTCTGTCCCTTTTCTGTCTCTTATTTCTATATCAAACTCTTGCAGAAGCAACACCCATCTCATGAGCCTGGTTTTGAATCTTGCTTTGTGAGTAGATATTTAAGAGCAGCATGGTCAGTGTACACAATCACTTTTAATCTTACTAGATAGGATCTAAACTTGTCAATGGCATAAACCACTGCAAGCAGCTTTTTTTCTGTGGTTGTGTAATTCTTCTGTGCGTCATTTAGAACATGGCTAGTATAGTAAATGACGTGCAGAAGCTTGTTATGTCTCTGTCCTAATACTGCACCAATAGCATGGTCACTGGCATCACACATTAATTCAAATGGTAACATTCAATCTGGTGCAGATATGACAGGTGCTGTGACCATTTAACTTTCAGAGTCTCAAAAGCTTGCAGACACTCTGTGTCAAAGTTAAATGGCGTGTTAGCAGCTAGCAAGTTACTTCTGGGTTTTGCAATTTTTGAAAAATCCTTTATAAACCTCCTATAGAATCCTGCATGTCCCAGAAAGCTTCTGATTGCCTTAAGATTGGTATGTGGTGGTAATTTTTCAATTACCTCTACCTTGGCTTAATCCACCTCTATCCCCTTGTTTGAAATTTTGTGTCCAAGGATGATTCCTGTTCCGAGGGTTACTTGAAACTGTAGGTCGATCTTGGACGAGATCTTCGGTACTTGGTCGGAGCTGTTGTATCTGACCTGTTGACGGTGGCTGGAGCCGCTGTGTCCGACTTCTTGGACACGGTGGTGATGCTGATCCTTCGTTCCCAGAGGGTGGGGGGTACCCGCAAGGGACTCCGATGCTTAAGTTAGCAAGGGTATTAAGCAGGTATTGAGTAGGATCAGAGTATGAGTTATACCTGGGTGCTCCAGTATATTTATAATGGCATAGAGTGACCTTCTTAGATAAGATAAGTTAGTTATCTTATCTTATCTTTATCTTATCTTTAATTGAGGTCATCTTATCTTCAAGGGAACCGCCCTTCTCTCTGTAGGCTTGGGCTGCCTTAGGATTTGGGGCGTGTTCCTTCGTTTGGGCCCTCTATTGAGCCTTCCTGTGATTTGGCCGACCTCTTTGAGAAGAGGTTGGGTCCTCTTGACCTTAAAGAGGTCGGTCGCTTTGTCTGTAGGACATCATGGGTCGGAGAGCTCGACCCAGGGCATGAACAGTGCCCCTGCTCGGGCTCGGTCTTTATTTGGAGGTAGAGTCTTTAGTTTTTAGGACTTCGAACCTTCAGGTGAAGCCGAACTCGAGCATTTTGTCGATTTCGCCCTTGTAGGTGTTCCTTTTTTGAATGCAGAATGTTTCGCTTCCTTTTGAAAACGCGTGCTTTGGATTAACGTCCTGGCGTTGGGAACGTGCGAGGGTTTTTAATGCCCCATTAATTGGTTTTTGATGCTCCGTTTTCTTTGGGTCTCTTTGTTTTTGAAATTCATATCTAAAAAACGGTTTCTTTTCTTTGTCACCTTCTTTCTCTCTTTTCTTGTTTTGTGATTTTCTCATTTCTGCGACGTTTGCTTGGCGATCATTTGGTGTTTGTTTTTGGAGTGCGATCATCTTCTTCAGCGCTTCATCTTTTCTTTAGGTTGGTTCTTTTCCCTGCTTCTTTATTTGCTTTAGAATGTGATTCTTCAGTAAAGTTTCGATTTTGCCTGTATCTATGTTGGAAAGCCTGAATCTTTTCGTATTGCCATGCTTGACTGCCGCTGTGACGTACATGTTTTTGTCCTCTTTTTGCCCTTCCTTTTAGTGTCTCTAGGGTTTTACATGTTGCTGCTGCTTGAAAAAGGTTGTTCCTTTAGTGGTTTTAGGTTCTGTTGGTATTTTCTCTTTTGGTGAAGACGATGTTTTCTATGATGATTTCTGCTTTGGTTGTTGTTTCTGGTTTGAAAGGGGAACATTGTTGCTGGGGTGTGAATCTTGTAAATCTCTTTGGGTTCTTGTATTGTGGCTTGCCCCCAAATGGTGCCCCAGGATTTTCAACGTAAGTCCTGGGGACTCCTTTTGTTGCTTGTAATATACTGGGTTGTGTGGTCGAGTTATTTTGCTGCTGTCCGAGATGTGTTTTAGTAATCCGATATTCTTTTCTTTATTGTAGGACTAGTTGGTCTTATGGCTTCTCGCAAGAAAATTGTTGAGACGTCTTCCCGAGTCCCTTAGGGCATGGCCGATTGGGTAGATTCCATAGTTCTTCTATGTCTTTCAGTAGTGGATTCCGACTTCTGTAGAGAGCTACGAAAACACCATAGGGTCTGTGGTAGTGGTGCCCAAGAAAGGAATTACGAGCTGGTAGCGCCTAATTCCAATGAGAGAGTTTGTTTTCCTACTTTTGTTGAGGGGGAGCGTCCCTACTTTTATGCTTATGAATACTTCTTTAGTCTGTTGGACATTACCTTTCCTTTTTCCACTTTTGAGACCAACCTGTTGTGGTTTTGTAACATTGCTCCATCCCAGCTTCATCCCGATTCGTGGGGTTTTATAAAAAATTTTCAGCTGCTGTGTCAAGAGTTAGGCATCAAGCCTTCTCTAACTCTTTTCCTCTATTTGTTTGTTTCGGCCAAGCCTGGGGCCTCTTCAAAAAAGAAAGCTTCTTGGGTTTCCTTTAGATCTGCCCAAGGGCACAAGGTCTTTGCCATGTATGATGAGTCCTTTAAGGATTTTAAAAACTATTTTCTTAAAGTTCGAGTTGTCGAGGGGGTTCGCCCTTTTTTTCTTGATGAAAATGATGAACCTGCTTTTCCTCTTGAGTGGCAAAAGAATGTCATAGTGTCTCGGTATACTTGAGAGATGTTGGACGGGGTCGAACAGGCCTTTGTGAGCGTATTGGAGGATATTTAGGGGGAGCCTCCGCATCTGGATACTAAGAAATTTCTGGGGGACCCCTCTTTGGTCCGAAAAGTGTTGGTTATTGACTGACGTGCTATTTTATTCTATTTTATCCCTGTGATCCATGACTTTTGTTTGTTGATTCTGTTTTTTTTGTTTTTCAGAAATGTCAAAAAATAACGACTCCATGAAGGCTTTCAAAAAAGCCAGGAAGGCAGCCGCTGCACAAAACTTCTCGGTCAAGGCGGCAGGGGAGGGATCTTCTCAAACCACCATGAAATCGCCTGTACCAGGTTCCCCTAGGCAGAGGAGGGTGATCCCTACTCCTCGGGTTCGCCTGGTAGATCCTCCACAAACTTCTACTGCTGCTTCTGGTGCTCCTTCCTCAAAAAAGCAGAAAACAAATGAGCCCTTTAACCTGGATGCCCCGGATTTTGATGCTGTCGAGTTGGTCGACCAGCAAGTTGCCCCTTACGGTGCGCTTTCTATGGATGATGTGTCCCTTCTTCAGCATTTAGACTTCATCACCAGAAACAGTGTGAAGATGGCACATATGGGTGCGGCTATTTTTTGAACTGTTCAGGGTATCTCGATTCATGCTACGAAGTCTTTCATGGAAGAGGCTAAATCGGAGTTTGATCAGATCAAGGGTCTGAAGGAGGAATTGGAGGTGAAGTTGGCGAAGGTAGAAAAGGAACTGGATGGTGAGAAGGCTAGCTCTATCGCCTTGGCAGCTTCCTTGAAGTTGGCTGAGGACATGGCATTGAAGCACAAGGATAGCTATGTCTCAGCTTATAGGGAGTTGGTGCATCTCCGAGATGACTTGGAAACTTCTCGGGTTAATTATGCCGAGCTCCAGGGTCACCTTGTGGGCAGCATGACTGCCGCCTATGAGATCCTGATAGAGCAGTTCTGGATTGTTGCCCCTGATGCCGATTTGACTCTCGTTAGTCTTGATAACATAGTAAAGGATGGCAAGATTGTCCCAGATGATCCCGATGATGACTTTGAACCTCCTCCTGCGCCTTCTCTTAAAGCTTCTGCTATGTCAGTTTCTTCAGCCCCCTCGACCGTAGTTGAGCCAGATCCTGATTGTCAGATCTTGAATCGAGGCGATGGGACAGTGGATGCGGTGCCTCTCCAGACTCGTCCTCCTTCACCTCATGTTGATGCCACTAGTGGAGGACCTCCGAATTCTCTTTAATTATCTTTGGTATATTTTGGTATAGCCCGGCCTGTGGGCTTTTGAACTTTTTATTTTGTAAAGCCTGCTTCTGACTTTGGGTACTTCTCCAGTTGCTTTCGCTTTAGCAACTTTATTTTCATTAAACAAAGTAGTCACCAGACTTGATGGTTTCTTGAGTTTGTTACTGTGACTTGTGTTTGGATTGGACCTTTATTTGCTTTATGTTTGTAGCCCGACTTCTTGTTAAGTCCGAATCCACCTTATGTGTTGGTCTTCTTTCTTTGTCCCGAAGTTATCTTCAACAATCCATTTCTTTTGGACCATTTCTGAGGTCTCTTATTAGGATTTGCTTTTTGAGGTTTTCGGGTGGCCATCATGTCGAGCTTTTATGAGTCCTTTCTGTAATTCTCCTACCTGGTCCTTGTTCAATTCTCTTTTCAGAGATTACTTGATAACTCTTTATCTTTTGTGCCGACTTCGTCATGTCGGGTTCTTCTGAGATATTTTCTGTAGCTTTATTTTTCCGGACCGACTTTGTCACGTCGAGCCCTTGTCGAGTTACTTGATAATCCTCCTTTTTGGACCTTACTTTAGGTCTCGGATCGTCTTTTGTAACTTTATCATTCTGAGCCGACTTTTTCACGTCGAGCCCTTGTCGAGTTACTTGATAATCCTCTTTTTTGGACCTTGTTTTAGGTCTCTTTCAGGGACTATCTTTTTGTAACTTTATCTTTCCGGGCCGACTTTGTCACGTCGAGCCCTTGTCGAGTTACTTGATAATCCTCTTTTTTGGACCTTGTTTTTGGTCTCTTTCAAGGACTATCTTTTTGTAACTTTATCTTTCCGGGCCGACTTTGTCACGTCGAGCCCTTGTCGAGTTACTTGATAATCCTCTTTTTTGGACCTTGTTTTAGGTCTCTTTCAGGGACTATCTTTTTGTAACTTTATCTTTCCGGGCCGACTTTGTCACGTCGAGCCCTTGTCGAGTTACTTGATAATCCTCTTTTTTGGACCTTGTTTTAGGTCTCTTTCAGGGACTATCTTTTTGTAACTTTTTGTAGGAGTCCGACATCATCATATCGGGCTCTTCGAAGTTATAGTAATCCTCTTTTGTAGGGTTGGCCAGACCTCTTTCCGAGGCTTTACTTATAACTTGGGTTGTTGTGCTTGGTCCGACTCTTCGTGTCGGCCAACCTTTAAGTTATTTTATAGCAATCCACTTTATTAGGACCTTGTCAGGTCCTTTCTATGGATCACTTTCTATAACTTCTTATATTATTCTTGTTTTCATCTTTGCTGATTTTGTAGAATTTGGATTTTTAGTCCTTGTTTTTGTCATGATCGCGCAGTGAATTTGGTTTTCACTTTTTGTCGATCTGTAGCTTTATAATCGGGCGATGAATGTTTTTAGAATAATACGACTTGATCGTTTGTAGAGAATCTGAACAAATTTTATTTAAAAAAGAATGCAAATATTCATGAGGAGTTAATTTCCTAAGTCGGGTGATTTGTAAGTCTTGTCGGGGCGCCTCATTAAAAAACCTTTTTTAGGAAAAAAGAGTGTGCTTCGTCCAAGATCTTTTATCATCCCTAGCTATAGTACCTTCTCAGGTTGCAGGCGTGCCATGATCTAGGAAGCTCTCGGCCGTCGAGTTCGGAAAGCTTGTAATAGCCCTTTCCCAATACTTCTATGACTCGGAAGGATCCTTTCCAGTTTGCTGCCAGCTTTCCTTCTCCGGATCGAGTTGTTCCTATGTCGTTTCACATTAGGATAAGGTCGTTTTCAACAAAGGCCCACTGTATTACTTTTCGGTTATATCTGGAGGCCATTCGTCTTTTCAACGCCTCTTCCCTTATTCGAGCTTTCTCTCGGATTTCTGGAAGTAAATCGAGCTCTTCCATTTGAAGTTGGGAATTGACTTTTTCGCTAAAATGAATTACTTTGGGTGATCGTTCTTCGACCTCCACTGGGATCATTGCCTCCATTCCGTAAGCTAATCGGAAGGGTGACTCTTTTGTCGTGGAATGTGGAGTCGTTTGATACACCCATAGGACTTGTGGGAGTTCCTCAGCCCAGGCTCCCTTTGCATCCTGTAATCTCCATTTTATCCCTGCTAATATAACTTTGTTAGCAACTTCGGCTTACCCATTGGCTTGGGAGTGCTCAACAGAGGTGAATTGTTGCTTTATATTTAGGTCGGCCACTGGTTTTCTAAAGCCTATGTCAGTGAACTGGGTACCATTATCTGTAGTGATGGAGTATGGGACTCCGAACCTTGTGACGATGTTTCTATATAGAAATTTCCGACTTCTTTGAGCTGTGGCATTGGCTAGGGTTTCTGCCTCGATCCATTTTGTGAAGTAGTCTATTCCTACTATGAGGAATTTGACTTGTCCTGACCCTTGAGGGAAAGGTCCGAGGAGTTCGAGTCCCCATTTTGCAAATGGCCAAGGTGAGGTTACGCTGATGAGCTCCTCTGGCGGAGCAGTGTGGAAGTTGGCATATTTTTGACATGGCAAACATGTCTTTACGAATTCTGTAGCCTCTTTTTGTAGAGTTGGCCAATAGAATCCTGCCCGAAGTACTTTTTTGGCTAGTGCTTGCGCTTCGAGATGATTGCCACAAATGCCACTGTGTACTTCTTCTAGGATATCCTTAGTGTTGGAAGTCAGCACGCATTTTAGAAATGGTGTTGAAATCCCTCTTTTGTATAAAGTATTGTTTATGATGGTGTAGTATTGTGCTTCCCGTTTTAACCTCTTTGCCTCTTTCTCATCTGTAGGGAGGGCCTCTGTCGTGAGGTAATTAATTATGGGGGTCATCCATCCCTGATCGTGACCTGTTATGGCTAGGACCTTTTCTTCGTCTGAGATTGATGGCTTCTGTAGAGTTTCTTGGATAAGGCTTCTATTGTTGCCTCCTGGTTTTGTGCTGGCTAGTTTTGAGAGTGCATTGGCCCGGGCATTCTGTTCTTGGGGTATGTGTCGGATCTCATACTCTCTGAGTTGTCCGAGCTGTTCCTTGATTTTGTCCAAGTACTTTTTCATAGTGGGATCTTTGGCTTGGTAGCTTCCTGTTATTTGTGAAGTGACTACTTGTGAGTTGCTGAAGGTGATAAGTTTTTGAGCTCCCACCTCCCCACCAGCCAGCTTCAAACTAGCTAATAGTGCCTCATATTCCGCTTGATTGTTTGAGGTAGGGAACCCGAATTTGAGGGAGAGTTCGATTTGGGTCCCCTGGTCACTTTCAAGTATGATGCCTGCGCCACTTCCCGTTTTGTTCGAGGAGCCATCCACATATAGATTCCATACTACGGGGATTTCCGGTGTGTCCATAAATTCTGCAATGAAGTCGGCCAGATATTAAGATTTGATGGCCGTCCGTGCTTCGTATTGAGGGTCGAATGCGGACAACTCGACTGCCCATTGCAAGATTCTGCCTGCCAAGTCTGTTTTCTATAAGATTCCTTTTATGGGCTGGTTGGTTCGAACTTTAATGGTGTGGGACTGGAAATATGGGCAAAGTCGTCGAGATGTTATTATGAGAGCGTAAGCAAATTTCTCTATTTTCTGATAGTTCTGTTCGGACCCTTGTAATGCTTTGCTGATAAAGTATATGGGTTGTTGCCCACTGTTATCTTCTCGGACCAGTGCTGAGGCTATTGCCCGATTTCCTACTGCGAGGTACAAGATGAGTGGTTCTCCTTCCCTTGGAAGGCTTGCTCACATTCAACTTTCCATTAAAACTCCTTTCCCTTCCTTAGAGTGGCGTAGAAGGGGAGAGATCGTATTGCTGATCCTGCCAGGAATCTGGACAAGGCCGCCAACTGCCCGTTGAGTTGCTGTACCTCTTTGATACAAGTTGGGCTTTTCATGTCGAGTACGGCCCTGCACTTGTCCGGGTTCACTTTGATTCCTCTCTGTGTGATTATAAAACCCAAGAATTTACCAGCTTCCACTGCGAAGGTACATTTCGTGGGATTGAGTCGCATGCCGTGTCGTCCTATGGTGTTGAATACTTGTGTCAGGTCGGATAGTAACATCTCTTCATTTTGCGTCTTCACTAGCATGTCGTCCACGTAGACCTCCATGATCTTTACGATGTGATCCGAAAAAACTTTGTTCATTAGCCTTTGGTAAGTGGCTCCTGCGTTTTTGAGACCGAAAGGCATAACGATGTAGTAGTAATTTGCCTTTGTGGTCAGGAAAGAGGGTTTTTCTTGGTCGGGTGGGTACATTGGGATTTGGTTATATCCCGAGTATGCGTCCATAAAGGAGAGGTATTTGTATCCGGAGGAAGCATCTACCAGTGCGTCGATGTTTGGGAGTGGATAAGGATCTTTCGGGCAAGCTTTGTTGAGATCGGTATAGTCGGTGCACATTCTCCACTTTCCATTTGACTTTTTTACCAAAACGACATTACCAAGCCATAGCGGGTATTTGACTTCTCTTATGAAGCCTGCCTCTAATAGAGCTCGTAGCTGTTCTTCCACTACTTGAGAGCGTTCTGGTCCTAGCTTTCTGCGCCTTTGTTGTACCGGCCGAGATCCTGGGTAGACTGCTAGCTTGTGGCACATTAGTTTGGGATCTATGCCTGGCATATCTGTGGCCTTCCACGCAAAGAGGTCGGCGTTGTCACGTAGGAACTGTATGAGTGATTTTTTATGTCCCCTTTTAGGAGTATGCCGATGTTGGTTGTTTGGTCTGGAGTGCTCCCGATCTGGATTTTCTCTACTTCTCCTTCAGGTTGTGGGCGGAGCTCTTCCCGCCTCCGAACTCCTCCGAGCTCGATTGTATGGAATTCTTTTCCTCTGCCTCTGAGGTTTAGACTCTCGTTGTAACAGCGGCGCGCCATCTTCTGATCTGCCTTTACTGTGGCTATTCCTTCGGCGGTCGGGAACTTCATGCATAGATGCGGGGTCGATACTATTGCGCTGAGTTGATTTAGCGTTGCCTGACCTATTAGGGCATTGTAGGCCGAGCTTACGTCAACGACGATGTAATCTATTTTGAGTGTCTTTGACTGACTTCCCTTTCCAAAAGTTGTGTGGAGCGGGATGTATCCCATTGGTTGAACCGGGGTGTTGATGACAAGTCATCAAATACCTATTTTTCAATACTTTTTCATACAAGAAATTGATGATTAGTGCTTAAATATTGCATTCTTTTGTGCTTAATTAGAATATTTCCTTGATCTTTTAATGTTATAAATCTTGTAGGAAATAAGAAGAAAAAGAAGCAAAAAAAGAACAAAATAAGCGAAAAAGGAGGAAAAAAAGAGCTTTGGGGTACACTTTGAAGTTGGAGCACACTTTGGAGCCTTAAAAGCGTGGCCCATGACCAAATTAAAGGAGGAAGCAACCAGCACGCACATTGCCCTGCCCTTGCCAAGAGCATGGCAATATCTTGATGAAACAAAGTGAGGTTGGAAGCAAATTTTCGCTAAGTGAAAATATGGGCGCTCACAACATGACCATGCCTACTTCAAAGGGCTATAACTTGAGCTACAGACATCCAATTGATGTGCTTCTAGTTGCGTTGGAAAGATGACATTCAGAGCTTTCCAACGATATATAGCAATCCATATTTGGCGTACAATTGAGGCATGAGTGAAAGGCATCTTTAAGGGCCAAAAATAAGAGAAAATGAACCAAAGTGCTTCCACCAAGGCTCGAAGAGGGAGACACAAGGAAACCAAGGAAGTCTGCTCTCAAGGAGAGCAGAATGCTCTCTTGGAGAGCAATGTCGTGCTTCTCTTCATGAAAATTTAAGGAAAAATTGCAGCAACTTCCTCCACCAAGTTTCGAACCAAGGATCTCTAGGAAGCCAAGCCTTATGCGTGAATTAGGTGCCAAAAAGAAAAAGCCAAGCAATGCACTCCATGGGATTCGAACTTGGCACTCCCCTTGGAAGCTCCATTGTGCTACTCACAAGGAGAGCAGAGCACACTCCTTGGCGCACACAAGCATGAGCATGACACGGCCAGGGACTTGTTGCACGCATCATGACACGGGCAGGAATTGAGCGCGAAAGACACACATGCAAGGCTCCACTGCTCCGCCCTCTACAAGAGCAGGGCAGCATCCTGATGCCTCACTATACTCAGCACGCAACATGTATCCCCACACAAGGTTTCACTGCTCTGCTCTCCACAAGAGCAGAGCAGCCTCCTGGGAGCAACACCCATGGGCCAAAAATTCAATTAAAATTCCCTTTGAACCCAATTCTTCACCAATTGAACCAAGGCCATCCAAGACCCATTCTCCCTCATATCCAAAGCAAGCTAAGCCCATTATCATCTCTCAAAGGCACAAGGATCAATTAGATTAGGATTTTTATTTTAAATGTAATTTGTTTTAATTTTATTTTCATTTTTCACTTTGTAAAGCCTATATAAAGGCATCAATTCCATCTCAAAAAAGAAGGTTGCTCCACTAGGGAGCATTAGGAGTAGTAGTAGAGAGCTCTCTCTCTTTTAGTTTTTATTTTTGTTTTGAATCTTGGGTGGAGATTGGAAGGAATTCTGTTTTCATTCTCCATCTGCAACTTCTCTTGTTCTTCTTCTGCATAATTGAGAATTGGATTTACATTTCACTTGCTGTTTGATTTACTTCTCTTCTGCTGATTATTTTCTACTTTGATCAAGGAAGGAATTGAGATCTAGACTTGTTTTCTAGTCTCTTTGATTTCCTGAGATCTTCATTTTGATTTTCCAATTGAGTTGAATTTAATTTCTGTTTGCTTCTTCAAGCAATTCTGCTTTCTGTTTAAGATCGGTTGCAAGTTACTACATCTTTAACTTCTCGGTTTGATTGCCATTTACAATTTCTTGTTTAATTTCTTGAATCCCAGCTCCCAAAATTCTTTTTATTCTTCCTGCAATTTATATTTCCAGTTGCTTGATCTACTGCTTTTATTTAAATTCCCTACTCCCACTCTGGTACACGAAATTACAATCACACTTTTGCAATCCCGCACAACTAACCAGCAAGTGCACTAGGTCGTCCAAGTAATACCTTACGTGAGTAAAGGTCGATCCCACGGAGATTGTCGGCTTGAAGAAAGCTATGGTTATCTTGTAACTCTTAGTCAGGATATCAAAAATTATCAGGTTTGATTGTAAAAAGTAAAAGAACATGAAACAGGTACTTGTTTTACTGTAATGGGGAACAGGTTGAGGTTTTGGAGATGCTCTATCTTCTGAACCTCTGCTTTCCTACTGTCTTCTTCTTCAAGCACGCTAGGCTCCTTCCATGGCAAGCTGTATGTAGGGTTTCACCGTTGTCAATGGCTACCTCCCATCCTCTCAGTGAAAATGTTCAACGCACCCTGTCACGGCACGGCTATTCAACTGTCGGTTCTCGATCATGTCGGAATAGAATCTAGTGATTCTTTTGCGTCTGTCACTAACGCCCCACAATCGCGAGTTTGAAGCTCGTCACAGTCATTCAATCATTGAATCCTACTCAGAATACCATAGACAAGGTTTAGACCTTCCGGATTCTCTTGAATGCCGCCATCAATTCTAGCTTATACCACGAAGATTCTGATTAAAGAATCCAAGAGATATCTACTCAATCTAAGGTAGAACGGAGGTGATTGTCAGGCACGCGTTCATGGTTGAGAATGATGATGAGTGTCACGGATCATCACATTCATCCGGTTTAAGAACAAGTGATATCTTAGAACAGAAGCAAGCATGATTGAATGAGAAACAGTAGTAATTGCATTAATCCATCAAGACACAGCAGAGCTCCTCACCCCCAACCATGGGGTTTAGAGACTCATGCTGTAGAAGATACAATGAGAAACGTGTAAAGTGTCATAAGGTACAGATACAATGTCAAAAGATCCTATTAATAGTGAACTAGTAACCTAGGGTTTACAGAAATGAGTAAATGACAGAAAAATCTACTTCCGGGCCCACTTGGTGTGTGCTTGGGCTGAGCATTGAAGTATTTTCATGTAGAGACTCTTCCTGGAGTTAAACGCCAGCTTTTATGCCAGTTTGGGCGTTTAACTCCAATTTTTATGCCAGTTCCAGCGTTAAACGCTGGGAATTCTGAAGCTGATTTGCAACGCCGGTTTGGGCCATCAAATCTCGGGCAAAGTATGGACTATTATACATTGCTGGAAAGCCCAGAATGTCTACTTTCCAACGCCGTTAATAACGCGTCAATTGGGCTTCTGTAGCTCCAGAAAATTCACTTCGAGTGAGGGAGGTCAGAATCCAACAACATCTGTAGTCCTTTTCAGCCTCTGAATCAGATTTTTGCTCAGGACCCTCAATTTCAGCCAGAAAATACCTGAAATCACAGAAAAACACACAAACTCATAGTAAAGTCCAGAAAAGTGAATTTTAACTAAAAACTAATAAAAATATAATGAAAACTAACTAAAACATACTAAAAATATACTAAAAACAATGCCAAAAAGCGTATAAATTATCCGCTCATCACAACACCAAACTTAAATTGTTGCTTGTCCCCAAGCAACTGAAAATCAAATAAGATAAAGAGAAAGGAATATGCAATGAATCCCAAAAACATCTATGAAGATTAGTATTAATTAGATGAGCGGGGCTTTTAGCTTTTTGCCTCTGAATAGTTTTGGCATCTCACTCTATCCTTTGAAATTCAGAATGATTGGCTTTTATAGGAACTCAGAATCCAGATAGTGTTATTGATTCTCTTTGTTAAGTATGATGATTCTTGAACACATCTACTTTATGAGTCTTGGCCGTGGCCCAAAGCACTCTGTCTTCCAGTATTACCACCGGATACATACATGCCACAGACACATAATTGGGTGAACCTTTTCAGATTGTGACTCAGCTTTGCTAGAGTCCCCAATTAGAGGTGTCCAGGGTTCTTAAACACACTCTTTTTGCCTTGGATCACAACTTTATTTCTTTCTTTTTCTTTCTTTTTCTCTTTCTACCCTTCTCTCTTTTTTTTTCATTTTTTTTTTCGCTTCTTCTCTTTTTTTCCCTTTTTTTTGTATTCACTGCTTTTTCTTGCTTCAAGAATCATTTTTATGATTTTTCAGATCCTCAGTAACATGTATCCTTTTTCATCATTCTTTCAAGAGCCAACATTCATGAACCACATATTCAAAAGACATATGCACTGTTTAAGCATACATTCAGAAAACAAAAGTATTGCCACCACATCAAACCTAATTAATCTGTTATAAAATTCAAAATTCATGTAATTCTTCTCTTTTTCAATTAAGAACATTTTTCATTTAAGAAAGGTGATGGATTCATAGGACATTCATAGCTTTAAGACATGAACTTTAAATTTTATTAATCATGAATTAAGAACAAGACTCAAAAATAGATATAAGATAAGACTAATAGTAATAGAAAACAAAAAATTTAAATAGGCTCCTAATGATAGAGGTTATCACAGAGTTAGGACTCAACAACCTTGATTTTGAGAAGAGGATGCTCCCTCAATTTGAGGGGAGAGCTTTTGGCGTTTCATCTCTTGAAGTTCACGCCCCTGCTTCTCTTGTTCCTCCAGCAATTTGCAGAGCATGCAGTTCTGATTCTGCTGTTCTTCCTTAAGTTGCTCCATAGTTTCTTGCAACTTGGTGATAGATACTTCTAGGCTGGCCCAGTAGTCAATTTCAGGAAATTCAGGGAGGAACTCATGCGCCCTCTTTTTGATAGAGTTGTCTTGCATTTGTCCTTCCATTGACTTCTTGGTGATTGGATGTTCAATGGGTATGAATTCATCTATTCCCATCTTCACCCCAGCCTCTTTACAGAGCAAGGAGATCAAGCTTGGGTAAGCCAGTTTGGCTTCAGTGGAATTCTTGTTTGCAATTGTGTAGATCTCACAAGCAATCAGATGATGAACCTCCACTTCTTTTCCCAACATAATGCAATGAATCATCACTGCTCTCTTGATAGTGACCTCAGAACGGTTGCTAGTGGGCAATATGGAACGCCCAATAAAGTCTAGCCAACCTCTTGCAATTGGTTTGAGGTCTCCCCTCTTGAGTTAGTTTGGGACACCTTTTGAATTGGTTATCCACTTAGTTCCAGGGAGGCATATGTCCTCTAGAACTTGATCCAACCCTTTATTTGCTCTCACCATCCTCCTATTAAAGGATTCAGGATCATCTTGCAGTTGAGCCAATTTGAAGACCTCTCTTATTTTGTCCAGATGGAAGTAAATAATTCTCCCTCTGACCATGGTTCTGTAGGTATGAAAAGCAGTTCCAGTCATTCTCTGCTTATCTGTCAGCCACAGATTTGAGTAGAATTCCTGAACCATGTTCCTTCCAACCTTTGTCTCAGGGTTGGTTAGAACTTCCCATCCTCTGTTTCGAATTTGCTCTTGGATCTCCGGATATTCATCTTCTTTCAGATTGAATTTGACTTCCGGGATCACTGACCTCAGACCCATTATTTTGTGGTAATGGTCTGCATGTTCTTTAGCTAAGAACTTCTCTTGACTCCAAACATCCTTTGGATTATTCTCTTTCTTGCCTCTTGAATTGGTTTGTTTTCCTCTAGGAGCCATGATCTTGGTAAATCTTGGCCTAGTGATCACGGAAAGCACACCAAACTTAGAGGTTTGCTTGTCCTCAAGCAAAAGAAGGCAAAGAGGGGAGAGAGGAGGAGAGCAAATTCGAATGGTGTGGGGAAGGAGGGTGGCTGAACGTGTTTAAATAGGAGAGGAAGAGAAATTTTCGAAAATTGGAATGAGATTTGAGAAGATATGGAAAAAATTTGAGGAGATAATTGAGTTTTTGAAAGTGTCTAGGAAAGGATTTGAAATAGATTTGAAGAAGATTCTAATTTTTGAAATTGGAAGGTGACTGATGAAAGTTTGTAATGTGTTTATGTAAAAAGATATGGATTAAAACAAGAAAGTTTGAAAAAATTTTGAAGTGGGAACAAAATCTCCTCCCCCTGCCTTTCTGGCGTTAAACGCCCAGAATGGTATCCATTCTGGCGTTTAACACCCATTTGTTGGCCTATTTGGGCGTTTAACGCCCAGCCAGGTATCCTGGCTGGCGTTAAACGCTAGAAATCCCTTTATCACTGGGCGTTTTGCTAAACGCCCAGGATGCTGCACACCTGGCGTTAAACGCCCAGAATGGCACAATTACTGGCGTTAAACGCCCAGAATGGTGCCCATTCTGGCGTTTAACGCCCAGAATATCCCTTACTGGCGTTTTTTCGCCAGTAAGCTCTTTTTCTCTGCTTTTCGCGCTGAATCCTTCTGTAACTCTGTGAATTCCTTCAATTTTGATAATTGCCCTTTAAGAATATGTATCAAACCTTGATTAAACAAAATAGATACCCTTCTAATCACGGGGTTGCCTCCCAGCAAGCGCTTCTTTATTGTCTTTAGCTGGACCTTCACTGAAAATCACTCAAGTCTCAGTTTTGAGCATTCTTGCTCAACATTGCTTTCAAGATAATGCTTGATCCTCTGTCCATTGACAATGAACTTCTTGTCAGAATCAGTATCCTGAAGCTCAACATATCCATATGGTGATACTCCTGTAATCACATACGGACCCCTCCAGCGGGATTTAAGTTTTCCTGGGAACAATCTGAGCCTAGAGTTGAAGAGCAGGACTTTTTGTCCTGGCTCAAAGACTCTGGATGACAACTTCTTGTCATGCCACTTCTTTGCCTTTTCCTTATAAATTTTTGCATTTTCAAAGGCATTGAGTCTGAACTCCTCTAGCTCATTTAGCTGGAGCAATCTTTTTTCACCAGCTAACTTAGCATCCATGTTTAGGAATCTGGTTGCCCAGTAGGCCAGTTCCACGGGCAGATGACAGGCCTTCCCATACACCAGTTGGTATGGAGAGGTTCCTATAGGAGTCTTGTATGCTGTTCTGTATGCCCACAGAGCATCATCCAAGCTCTTTGCCCAATCCTTTCTACGGGCAATAACAGTCCGTTCCAGGATTCTTTTGAGCTCTCTGTTAGAGACCTCAGCTTGCCCATTTGTCTGTGGGTGATACGGAGTTGCTACTTTGTGGCTAATTCCATATCTAACCATAGCAGAGTACAGTTGTTTATTGCAGAAATGAGGGCCCCCATCACTGATCAGTACTCTGGGAACACCAAACCTGTTGAAGATGTGTTTCTGGAGGAATTTTAGCACGGTCTTGGTATCATTATTGGGTGTGGCAATTGCTTCCACCCATTTAGATACATAGTCTACTGCCACTAGAATATAAGTGTTTGAGTATGATGGTGGGCAGGGGCCCATGAAGTCAATTCCCCATACATCAAACAACTCAATCTCTAAGATCCCTTGCTGAGGCATGGCGTAACCATGAGGCAAGTTACCAGCTCTTTGGCAACTGTCACAGTTACGCACAAACTCTCGGGCATCTCTATAGAGAGTAGGCCAGTAGAATCCGCCTTGGAGGACCTTGGTTGCTGTTCGCTCACCTCCAAAGTGTCCTCCATATTGTGATCCATGGCAATGCCACAGGATTCTTTGTGCTTCCTCTCTGGGTACACATCTGCGGATTATCCCATCTGCACATCTCTTAAAGAGATATGGTTCATCCCATAGGTAGTACTTGGCATCTGAAATCAATTTCTTTCTTTGCACTCTGCTGTACTCCTGGGGTATGAACCTCACAGCTTTGTAATTTGCAATATCTGCAAACCATGGAGCTTTCTGAATGGCAAAAAGTTGCTCATCTGGGAAGGTCTCAGAGATCTCAGTAGAAGGGAGGGACGCCCCAGCTACTGGTTCTATTCGGGACAGATGATCAGCTACTTGGTTCTCCGTCCCTTTTCTATCTCTTATTTCTATATCAAACTCTTGCAGAAGCAACACCCATCTTATGAGCCTGGGTTTTGAATCCTGCTTTGTGAGTAAGTACTTAAGAGTAGCATGGTCAGTGTACACAATCACCTTTGATCCTACCAGATAGGATCTAAACTTGTCAATGGCATAGACCACTGCAAGTAACTCTTTTTCTGTGGTTGTGTAATTCTTCTGTGCGTCATTTATAACACGGCTGGCATAATAAATGATGTACAGAAGCTTGTTATGCCTTTGTCCCAACACTGCACCAATGGCATGGTCACTAGCATCACACATTAATTCGAATGGTAATGTCCAGTCTGGTGCAGAGATGACTGGTGCTGTGACCAGCTTAGCTTTCAGGGTCTCAAATGCCTGCAAACACTGTGTGTCAAACACAAATGGTGTGTCAGCAGCCAGCAGGTTGCTCAGAGGTTTTGCAATTTTCGAAAAATCCTTTACAAACCTTCTGTAGAATCCTGCGTGCCCCAGAAAGCCTCTGATTGCCTTAACATTGGCAGGTGGTGGTAATTTTTCAATTACCTCTACCTTTGCCTTATCCACCTTTATACCCCTGCTTGAAATTTTGTGCCCAAGGACAATTCCTTCAGTCACCATAAAGTGACATTTTTCCCAGTTTAAAACCAGGTTAGTCTCTTGGCACCTTTTCAGGACAAGTG
This sequence comes from Arachis stenosperma, assembly GCF_014773155.1. Classification (NCBI taxonomy): domain Eukaryota; kingdom Viridiplantae; phylum Streptophyta; class Magnoliopsida; order Fabales; family Fabaceae; genus Arachis; species Arachis stenosperma. The sequence continues at coordinate 45,768,263 of NC_080381.1, read as the reverse complement.
CTAGGTGGTTAAGACAGGAGCTGAATGAGTCTCCATATACTGAGAAGTCATCCATGAAGACTTCCAGGAATTTCTCCACCATATCAGAGAAGATGGATAGCATGCATCTCTGAAAGGTTGCAGGAGCATTACACAGACCAAAAGGCATCCTCCTGTAGGCAAACACGCCAGAAGGGCAAGTAAATGCTGTTTTCTCTTGGTCCTGAGGATCTACTGCAATTTGGTTGTAGCCTGAATAGCCATCCAAAAAGCAATAATAGTCATGACCAGCTAGTCTTTCTAGCATTTGGTCTATGAATGGTAAAGGAAAGTGATCCTTTCTGGTGGCTGTATTGAGCCTTCTGTAGTCAATACACATGCGCCACCCTGTGACTGTTCTTGTAGGAACCAGTTCATTTTTTTCATTATGAACTACTGTCATGCCTCCCTTCTTGGGAACAACTTGGACAGGGCTCACCCAGGGGCTATCAGAAATAGGATAAATAATCCCAGCCTCTAGTAATTTAGTGACCTCTTTCTGCACTACCTCCTTCATGGCTGGATTTAGCCGCCTTTGTGGTTGGACCACTGGTTTGGCATTATCCTCCAATAGGATCTTGTGCATGCATCTTGCCGGGCTAATGCCCTTAAGATCACTTATGGGCCACCCAAGAGCTGTCTTGTGTGTCCTTAGCACTTGAATCAGTGCTTCCTCTTCCTGTGGATTTAAAGCAGAGCTTATAATCACTGGAAAAGTGTCACCCTCTCCCAGAAATGCATACTTCAGGGACGGTGGTAGTGGTTTGAGTTCAGGTTTGGGAGGCTTATCCTCCTCCTGAGGAATTTTCAAAAATTTTTTTGTTTCCTCTGGTTCTTCCTGATCAGGCTGAGCATCCTTGAAGATGTCCTCAAGCTCTGATTCTAGACTTTCAGTCATATTGATCTCTTCCACCAAAGAGTCAATAATGTCAGCGCCCATGCAGTCATTTGTTGTGTCTGGATGCTGCATAGCTTTTACAGTATTCAACTTGAACTCATCCTTATTGACTCTCAGGGTTACTTCCCCTTTTTGTACATCAATGAGAGTTCGTCCAGTTGCTAGGAAAGGTCTTCCTAGAATGAGAGTTGCATTCTTGTGCTCCTCCATTTCCAGCACTACAAAGTCAGTTGGAAAGGCAAATGGCCCAACCTTGACAATCATGTCCTCAATTATGCCTGATGGATATTTAATGGAGCCATCAGCAAGTTGGAGGCATATCCGGGTTGGTTTGACTTCTTCAGTCAACCCAAGCTTTCTGATAGTGGATGCAGGTATTAAATTGATACTTGCTCCAAGGTCACACAGGGCTATCTTGGTGCAAGCACCTTCTAATGTACATGGTATCATAAAGCTTCCTGGATCTTGAAGCTTTTCTGGTAAGCTTTTCAGAATGACTGCACTGCATTCTTCAGTGAGAAACACTTTTTTAGTTTCTCTCTAATCCTTCTTATGGCTTAAGATCTCTTTCATGAACTTGGCATAAGAAGGTATTTGCTCAAGTGCCTCTGCAAACGGAATCTTTATTTCAAGAGTCCTTAGATAGTCTGCAAAGCGGGCAAATTGCTTATCCTGTTCCGCTTGGCGGAGTTTCTGAGGATAAGGCATCATGGCTTTATATTCTTCAACCTTAGTTGCTGCAGGTTTATTCCTTACAGAGGTTGTTGGAGAAGCCTTTTTAGAGGGGTTACTATCAGCACTCTCAGGTGTTTGATTCCCCTTTTGCGTTTGAACGCCAGGATTGGGTGGAAAATGGGCGTTTAACGCCAACTTTTCCCCCTTTTCTGGCGTTTGAACGCCAGAACTGGGCAGGGAATGGGCGTTTAACGCCAGCTTTCCTCCCTTTTCTGGCGTTTGAACGCCAATAGTATTCCTCTCTGGGCTCTTACTGTCCTCAGAGGGATTTTGGATAGTGGTTTGGCTATCCTTTGTCAATTGTTCCTTTATTGACTTTTTGCTACTTTGAGCAGTGTTATTCAATGTCTTCCCACTCCTCAGTTGAACTGCTTGGCATTCTTCTGTTATCTGTTTAGATAGCTGCTGTTTTGTCTGATTCAACTGTGATTCTATGTTCTTGTTAGCAGTTTTAGTCTCTTGGAGCATCTCTTTAAATTCTGCTAACTGTTTTGTCATCAGGTGTAATTGTTGGGTAAGCTCAACCATCTGTTCTTGAGGATTAGGATCAGTGGCTAATGCCATAACTTCTTCTTTTGTAGAGGACTCATGGCTAGAGTACAAATGTTGATTTCTAGCAACAGTATCTATAAGCTCTTGAGCCTCTTCAATCGTCTTCCTCATATGTATAGATCCCCCAGCTGAGTGGTCTAGAGACATCTGAGCTTTTTCTGTAAGCCCATAGTAAAAGATGTCTAACTGTACCCACTCTGAAAACATTTCAGAGGGGCATTTTCTTAGCATACCTCTATACCTCTCCCAGGCATTATAAAGGGATTCATTATCCTCTTGTTTAAAGCCTTGGATGTCCAGCCTTAGCTGTGTCATCCTTTTTGGAGGGTAAAAGTGATTCAGAAATTTGTCTGATAATTGTTTCCATGTCTTTATGCTTGCTGTAGGTTGGTTATTCAACCACTTCTTAGCTTGATCTTTTACAGCAAATGGAAACAGTAATAATATGTAGACATCCTGATCCACCTCTTTATCACGTACTGTGTCAGCAATTTGTAAGAACTGTGCCAGAAACTCAATAGGTTCTTCTTGTGGAAGACCGGAATACTGGCAATTTTGCTGCACCATGATAATGAGTTGAGGGTTTAGCTCAAAGCTGCTTGCTTTGATGGGAGGTATACAGATGCTACTCCCATATGCAGCTGTAATGGGGTTAGCATATGACCCCAGAGTCCTTTTGGACTGTTCATTCTCACTTATGTCCATGATGGAGAAAAGGGAATTGATGTGAATAGTAATCAAGATATATATGTATATATATTTTTTTGAAAAGAGGAAAGATAAAAACAACAAAGAGACACCAAACTTAAAATTTTTCAGAAAATCAAACATGAATTTTCGAAAACCTAAAGAAAAACACAAAGAAGACACCAAACTTAGAATTTTTAAAGATCAAAAAGGGACTAAGGACATGCAAATTCGAAAATTAACAGAAAAACAAAAGCATGCAATTGACACCAAACTTAAAATATGAAACTACACTCAAATAAAAGACTCTAAACCAACAACAATAAAACAGTCCTAATCTAAGCAACAAGATAGACCGTCAGTTGTCCAAACTCGAACAATCCTCGGCAACGGCGCCAAAAACTTGGTGCACGAAATTGCAATCACACTTTTGCAATCCCGCACAACTAACCAACAAGTGCACTGGGTTGTCCAAGTAATACCTTACGTGAGTAAGGGTCGATCCCACGGAGATTGTCGGCTTGAAGCAAGCTATGGTTATCTTGTAACTCTTAGTCAGGATATCAAAAATTATCAGGTTTGATTGTAAAAAGCAAAAGAACATGAAACAGGTACTTGTTTTGCAGTAATGGGGAACAGGTTGAGGTTTTGGAGATGCTCTATCTTCTGAACCTCTGCTTTCCTACTGTCTTCTTCTTCAAGCACGCTAGGCTCCTTCCATGGCAAGCTGTATGTAGGGTTTCACCGTTGTCAATGGCTACCTCCCATCCTCTCAGTGAAAATGTTCAACGCACCCTGTCACGGCACGGCTATTCAGCTGTCGGTTCTCGATCATGTCGGAATAGAATCTAGTGATTCTTTTACGTCTGTCACTAACGCCCCACAATCGCGAGTTTGAAGCCCGTCACAATCATTCAATCATTGAATCCTACTCAGAATACCACAGATAAGGTTTAGACCTTCCGGATTCTCTTGAATGCCGCCATCAATTCTAGCTTATACCACGAAGATTCTGATTAAGGAATCCAAGAGATATCTACTCAATCTAAGGTAGAACGGAGGTGATTGTCAGGCACGCGTTCATGGTTGAGAATGATGATGAGTGTCACGGATCATCACATTCATCCGGTTTAAGAACAAGTGATATCTTAGAACGGAAGCAAGCATGATTGAATGAGAAACAGTAGTAATTGCATTAATCCATCAAGACACAGCAGAGCTCCTCACCCCCAACCATGGGGTTTAGAGACTCATGCTGTAGAAGATACAATGAGAAACGTGTAAAGTGTCATAAGGTACAGATACAATGTCAAAAGATCCTATTAATAGTGAACTAGTAACCTAGGGTTTACAGAAATGAGTAAATGACAGAAAAATCTACTTCCGGGCCCACTTGGTGTGTGCTTGGGCTGAGCATTGAAGTATTTTCGTGTAGAGACTCTTCCTGGAGTTAAACGCCAGCTTTTATGCCAGTTTGGGCGTTTAAATCCAATTTTTATGCCAGTTCCAGCGTTAAACGCTGGGAATTCTGAAGCTGATTTGCAACGCCAGTTTGGGCCATCAAATCTCGGGCAAAGTATGGACTATTATACATTGTTGGAAATCCCAGGATGTCTACTTTCCAACGCCGTTGAGAGCGCATCAATTGGGCTTCTGTAGCTCTAGAAAATCCACTTCGAGTGCAGGGAGGTCAGAATCCAACAGCATCTGTAGTCCTTTTCAGCCTCTGAATCAGATTTTTGCTCAGGACCCTCAATTTCAGCCAGAAAATACCTGAAATCACAGAAAAACACACAAACTCATAGTAAAGTCCAGAAAAGTGAATTTTAACTAAAAACTAATAAAAATATAATGAAAACTAACTAAAACATACTAAAAACATACTAAAAACAATGTCAAAAAGCGTATAAATTATCCGCTCATCACACTCCCTTTTATATTCAATGCAATTTACATTTCTTGTCATTTAAGTTTCTACAATTTACATTGCTTGCTCTTTAAGTTTCTGCCCATTTACTTTCTGCACTTTTAATTCTTGCAATTTCCTTTCTGTTGGCTATAATTTCACCCAATCACTTAATGTTAGCTTGACTAAACTAATCACCCACTAAAGTTGCTTGATCCATCAATCCCTGTGGGATCGACCTCACTCTAAGTGAGTTATTACTACTTGATGCGACCTGGTACACTTGCCAGTTGGATTTGTGTGTTGGAAATTCGTTTTCCGCAAAAACACCATCAAGTTTTTGGCACCGTTGTCGGGAATTAATTAGATCAACAATGATTAAGTGGGTGAGAAGTCTAGATCAAGCATTTTCTTTTTTTTTTTGTTCTCTGTTTTAAAGTTGAAACCAAGGTGTTTGTGTTTTTGCCTCACTAAGCAAAACTCATCTCTGATATGAGTAATTTCAATTTTCATTGGTGTTGTGTTTTACAAAATTCAAATGGAGTTCACCTCATCTTTTAGTCAAACAAACTTCATGGGATATTGCCCACCATCACAATATGATTCAAGTCATTATTCTAATGATGGTTGGGAATATCACCAAGAAGATACAAATTCTGAGCACTCCAATCCATGGAGATTTGCTTCAGAACCCCAAGATGAGTAAGAGAATCATGAGGGATACCAACCACCACCACAAAATGATTCATATCATTATCCTCATGGTGGATGGGAGTATCAACAAGGAATGAAGGAGTATGAACAATCAAGTGAAATGAACTATTTCCCAGAGCCACAAAGTGACTCATACTATTATGGCACATACACAAATGATGGCTGGGAAGGGAAATGCAATGATTCACATTCTAATTATTTAAGGACATTATCACTTAATTGTGCTGCCAGAGCATACTTGGAAGAGTGTTCATCACTTGATTATGCCTCAACACAAAATTCCCTCCAAGATCTATACAACTCATCTCACCAACCACAAAATTACTCTCAACCTTCATCTTTTGAGCTAGTAGCTGAGGATCCCCTTCAAAAGTTCAGAGAATTATTGGAAAGACAAGAACAATTTATGGAAGAACAAAAACGACGCTAGACAGAACAAGAATTCATCCTCAAAGAGATAGATAAGCAATTGGAGAACACAGAGAAACGCTTAGAACTACTAAGCAAGAAAAATGAAGACCAATTGATGGATGTGATGGAGAAAGTGGAAGAGCAAGATGAGGAAGCTACTGCATCAAGTGAACTTTTAATGAAGAATGAGGTGGTTGAAAATGAAACTACACTTGAGGTGACAAATGAACATGAAAATTCACAACTCTCTCAAACTTCCCTGAAACAAACCGGCTCAACAATTGAATCCATGATTGAAAGATATGAAGAGGAGATGAAGAAATGTTGGAAAGATCAATAAACCTCCTCAGTGAAAAAGCTATTAAGTCAAATGTTGAGTGCAAGGGAGGAAGTGGAGGAGCAAGAAAGTGAGGAAGTCATTCCAGAAAATTTACACTCAAGTGAGGAAGAGTTTATGGAACCACCAATTCAAGAGGCTCTTAATGAAGAAATTACTCCAAAAATCATACAGCAACCAATTCTTGAATACAAAAGAGTGAAGGCAACTAACAAGAGCACCAATCATGTCCCTGGTCCAGCAAGCAAGATCAATCAAGCCATTTGCAAAAGGAAGCTTGCTGAGAAGAGGCCAAGACAAGGAACACTAGCTGAATCTTCTCCCCCTTTGAGGTCATTCCTCTTAACAAATTGGAAGAAGAGGAAGAAAGTGAAGAACAGGTAGACAGTAGGTACATTTCTTCTCCTTGCTTTGTTTAAATTTCAATAAATTGGCATATGATTACATTCTAAGTTTGGTGTTGCCTTGCAACAAATTGTTTTCAATCCCTTTTGGATGATTGCATCAATTCTACATAGAAGTGTCACACTAAGATTCTAATTTTGGTGTGCCACTTAATTTTCTATGCAATGAATCCAGCAACATCACTTGTTTGCATAATCATATTGCCTTTTACAGTGTTATTTTTCCTCTTAGTTGGATAATTTTTGTTTTCTCTTTGTTTCATTTATTTACTTGTTTTTTAATGCTTTCTTTCATTAACTGTTTTTGTTAATACATCGCCAAGACATCCTTATTCATGACAGACTCTTCATTTGGTGATTGTATTTAACATATAACAGTTTCTTTTGTTTAGTTATAGTTCAAATAAATTGACATATGGTTGCATTCTAAGTTTGGTGTTGCTATACAACAAAATTTGGTTCCAATGTTTACTAGATACTTGCATCAAGTCCAAGTGAAAGTGTCACACTAAGTTTGGTGTGCCACTTATTTTTTTATGCAATGTATCATGCACACCCTCTTATGTTTGCAATCACAATGTCTCTGTCTCTTGTGCCTTGATTTTTATCGTAAATTTTGCTTGCTTGCAACACATGTACTGCTAACATTTCATTGTGTAAGACATTCATGATCCATCTTAGCCCCATAGCCATTGTTCTAATTGTTGCTTGAGGATGAGCAAGTGGTGGACGAAATTGTGATTCATGTTCTAACTATTTTGAGATGAAGTCTTTTATTATGGCACTGGTTGAATTCACAACTCCGTTCAACTAACCAGCAAGTGTACTGGGTCGTCCAAGTAATAAACCTTACGTGAGTAAGGGTCGATCCCACAGAGATTGTTGGTATGAAGCAAGCTATGGTCACCTTGCAAATCTCAGTTAGGCAGATTAAATTGGTTTATGGGTTCAGAAATTAATAATAATAAGAAAATAGATGAAATAATAAAAAGGATAGAACACTTATGCAGATTCATTGGTAAGAATTTCAGATAAGCATATGGAGGTACTGTAAGGCTCAAGGACGCCTGCTCTCCTACTTGCTTCAACTCAATCCTTGTTACTCCTTTCCATGGCAAGCTGTATGTAGGGCATCACCGTTGTCAGTGGCTACATCCCATCCTCTCAGTGAAAATGGTCCTCTGCGGCTGTCACTCGCATGGCTAATCATCTGTCGGTTCTCAATCAGGTTGGAATAGAATCCATTGATTCTTTTGCGCTTGTCATCACGCCCAGCCTTCAGGAGTTTGAAGCTCGTCACAGTCATTCAATCCCAGAATCCTACTTGGAATATCATAGACAAGGTTTAGAATTTCCGGATCCTCATGAATGCCGCCATCTATCTAGCTTATACCACGAAGATTCTGTTGGGGAATCTAAGAGATACGCATTCAAGCTCTGTTGCATGTAGAACGGAAGTGGTTGTCAATCACGCGCGTTCATAAGTGAGAATGATAATGAGGGTTATCTAATCATCACATTCATCATGTTCTTGGGTGCGAATGAATATCTTGGAATAAGAATAAGAGAGAATTGAATAGAAGAAAATAGTACTGCATTAATACTTGAGGTACAGCAGAGCTCCACACCCTTAATCTATGGTGTGCAGAAACTCCACCGTTGAAAATACATAAGTAAAAGGTTCAGGCATGGCCGAATGGCCAGCCCCCTAAATGTGATCAATAGCCTCTTAGGATGAAGAATAAAACAAAACTGAGACCAAAGATGTCTAATACAATAGTAAGAGGTCCTATATATACTAGACTAGCTACTAGGGTTTACATGAGTAAGTAATTGATGCATAAATCCACTTCCGGGGCCCACTTGGTGTATGCTTGGGCTGAGCTTGATCAATCCACGAGCTGAGGCTTCTCTTGAAGTTGAACTCCGAGTTATGACGTGTTTTGGGCGTTCAACTCCGGATCATGACGTTTTTCTGGCGTTTAACTCCAGACAGCAGCATGAACTTGGCGTTCAACGCCAAGTTACGTCGTCAATTTCCGAATAAAGTATGGACTATTATATATTGCTGGAAAGCCCTGGATGTCTACTTTCCAAAGCTTTTGAGAGCGCGCCAATTGGAGTTCTGTAGCTCCAGAAAATACATTTCGAGTGCAGGGAGGTCAGAATCCAACAGCATCAGCAGTCCTTTTGTCAGCCTTTTTCAGAGTTTTGCTCAAATCCCTCAATTTCAGTCAGAATTTACCTGAAATCACAGAAAAACACACAAAATCATAGTAAAGTCCAGAAATGTGAATTTAACATAAAAACTAATGAAAACATCCCTAAAAGTAGCTTGAACTTACTAAAAGCTACCTAAAAACAATGCCAAAAAGCGTATAAATTATCCGCTCATCACAACACCAAACTTAAATTGTTGCTTGTCCCCAAGCAACTGAAAATCAAATAGGATAAAAAGAAGAGAATATACTCTAAATTCCAGAATATCAATGAATATTAATTATAATTAGATGAGCGGGACTTGTAGCTTTTTGCTTCTGAACAGTTTTGGCATCTCACTTTTTCCTTTGAAGTTTAGAATGATTGGCTTCTCTAGGAACTTAGAATTTCGGATGATGTTATTGACTTTCCTAGTTAAGCATGTTGATTCTTGAACACAGCTACTTATGAGTCTTTGCCGTGGCCCTAAGCATTTTGTTTTCCAGTATTACCACCGGATACATAAATGCCACAGACACATAACTGGGTGAACCTTTTCAGATTGTGACTCAGCTTTGCTAGAGTCCCTTGTTAGTGGTGTCCAGAGCTCTTAAGCACACTCTTTTGCCTTGGATCACGACTTTAACCACTTAGTCTCAAGCTTTTTACTTGGACCTTCATGACACAAGCACATGGTTAGGGACAGCTTGATTTAGCCGCTTAGGCCTGGATTTTATTTCCTTGGGCCCTCCTATCCATTGATGCTCAAAGCCTTGGATCCTTTTTACCCTTGCCTTTTGGTTTTAAGGGCTTATTGGCTTTTTCTACTGCTCCTTCTTTTTCTATATACTCTTTTTAGCCCCTTTTTTTTCACTGCTTTTTCTTGCTTCAAGAATCATTTTCATGATTTTTTAGATCATCAATAACATTTCTCTTTGTTCATCATTCTTTCAAGAGCCAATAATTTTAACATTCATAAACAACAAGATCAAAAGACATATGCACTGTTCAAGCATTCATTCAGAAAACAAAAAGTATTGTCACCACATCAATATAATTAAACTAAACTCAATAGCTATTTTCAAAATTTATGTACTTCTTGTTCTTTTGAATTAAAATATTTTTCTTTTAAGAGAAGTGAAGGATTAATGGAATTTATTCATAGCTTTAAGGCATGGTTACATACTAATGATCATGAAATAAAGACACAAAACATAGATAAACATAATACTAAAAACCGAAAAGCAGAAAGAAATAAGAACAAGGAATGAATCCACCTTTAGTGGCGTCTTCTTCTTGAAGGACCAATGATGTTCTTAAGCTCTTCTATGTCCCTTCCTTGCCTTTGTTGCTCCTCCCTCATTGCTCTTTGATCTTCTCTTATTTCTTGGAGAATGATGGAGTGCTCATGATGTTCCACCCTTAATTGTTTCACATTGTGGCTTAAATCTTCTAAGGAGGTGTTGAGTTGTTCCCAATAATTGTTTGGGGGAAAGTGCATCCCTTGGGGCATCTCAGGAATTTGTTGATGATGAGCTTCCTCATGCACTTCTTGAGGGTCGTGAGAAGCTTCTCTTGCTTGCTCCATCCTTTTCTTGGTGATGGGCTTGTCTTCTTCAATAGAGACATCTCCTTCTATGATAACTCCAGCTGAGTAACATAGATGGCAAATAAGGTGAGGAAAAGCTAGCCGTGCCATAGGTGAGGGCTTGTCGGCTATTTTGTAGATTTCATTGGAGATGACCTCATGAACTTCTACTTCCTCTCCAATCATGATGCTATGGATCATGATGGCCCGATCCACAGTAACTTCAGATCGGTTGCTAGTAGGAATGATAGAGCGTTGAATGAACTCTAACCATCCTCTAGCTATAGGCTTGAGGTCCAGTCTTCTTAGTTGGACTGGATTGCCCTTGGAATCTATTCTCCACTAAGCTCCTTCCACACAAATGTCCATAAGGACTTGGTCCAACCTTTGATTAAAGTTGACCCTCCTAGTGTAGGGGCGTTCATCACCTTGCATCATAGGCAAGTGAAACGCCAACCTCACATTTTCCGGACTGAAATCCAAGTATTTCCCCCTAACCATTGTGAGATAATTCTTTGGGCTTGGGTTCATACCTTGGTCATGGTTCCTAGTGATCCATGCATTGGCATAGAACTCTTGAACCATTAAGATCCCGACTTGTTGCATGGAGTTGGTTAAGACTTCCCAACCTCTTCTTCGAATTTCATGTCGGATCTCCGGATACTCATTTTTCTTGAGCTTGAAAGGGACCTCAGGGATCACCTTCTTCTTTGCCACAACATCATAGAAGTGGTCTTGATGGCTCTTGGAGATGAATCTTTCCATCTCCCATGACTCGGAGGTGGAAGCTTTTGTCTTCCCTTTTCCTTTTCTAGAGGAAACTCCGGCCTTAGGTGCCATTGGTAATGGAAAAACAAAAAGCTTATGCTTTTTACCACACCAAACTTAAATATTGCTCGTCCTCGAGCAAAAAAAGAAAAGAAGAGTAGAAGAAGAAGAAGAAAATATGGTAGAGAGGGAGAGAGGTAGGTTCGGCTATGTGGGAGAAGAAGGTGTAGTGTTGTGGGAAAATGAAGGAGAAGGGAAGGGTTTTTATAGGGAGAGGGGAGGGTGGGTGTTCGGCCAAATTGGGTGGGAATGGGTGGGAAATTGAATTTGAATTTTATGAAGGTAGGTGGGGTTTATGGGGAAGAGTGGGGTGATGTGAATGGTGAATGGGGAAATTGGGAAGAGGAATTGAGGTGATTGGTGATGGGTGTTGGGAAGTGTGACATGGGGAGTAGAGAGAATGAGATTTAGGATTAGGAGAGTGTGATTAGGATTAAAAGGTAAGGTGGGAATATGGTAGGTGGGGATCCTGTGGGGTCCACAGATCCTGAGGTGATCCTGTGGGGTCCACAGGATCCTGAGGTGTAAAGAAATACCATTCCTTCACCATATAGGCATGTAAAATGCCTTCATGCATCATTCTGGCGTTCAAACGCCCATTGATGCACGTTCTGGGCGTTCAACGCCCATGTAATGCATGTTTCTGGCGTTGAACGCCAGTTTCATGCTTGTTACTGGCGTTCAGCGCCAGCTTTTCTCCTCTAGGCACATTCCTGGCGTTCAACGCCAGGATGTTGCTTGTTTCTGGTGTTCAGCGCCAGAATGGTGCTCTGTTCTGGCGTTGAACGCCAGCCAGATGCATCTTACTGGCGTTGAACGCCAGCCTGTGCGTCCTCCAGGGTGTGTATTTTTTTCTTCTGCTGTTTTTGATTCTGTTTTTAATTTTTTTGATTTTTTCGTGACTCCTCATGATCATGTACCTAATAAAACACAAAATAACAATAAAATAGAATAAAATAAAATTAGATAAATAAAAATTGGGTTGCCTCCCAACAAGCGCTTCTTTAATGTCAATAGCTTGACAGTGGCTCTCATGGAGCCACAAGGTGCTCAGGTCAATGTTGTATAGTTGTCCACACCAAACTTAGAGTGTGGATATAGGATTTTAACACCAAACTTAGAGTTTGGTTGTGGCCTCCCAACACCAAACTTAGAGTTTGACTGTGGGGGCTCTTCTTGACTCTGAACTGAGAGAAGCTCTTCATGCTTACTCTCTTTTGTCACAGAGGGATGGCCATGTGCCTTAAACACAAGGTATTCCCCATTCAATTGAAGGACTAATTCTCCTCTGTTGACATCTATCACAGCTTCTGCTGTGGCTAGGAAAGGTCTTCCAAGGATGATACATTCATCATCCTCCTTCCTAGTGTCTAGGATTATGAAATCAGTAGGGATGTAAAGGCCTTCAACCTTTACTAGCACGTCTTCTACTAACCCATAAGCTTGTCTCAATGACTTGTCTGCCAATTACAATGAGAACAAGGCAGGCTGTACCTCAATGATCCCCAGCTTCTCCATTACAGAGAGTGGCATAAGATTTATCCCTGACCTCAGATCACACAGAGCTTTTTCAAAGATCATGGTGCCTATGGTACAAGGTATTAAGAACTTGCTAGGATCTTGTTTCTTTTGAGGTAGAGTTTTCTGAATCCAAGAATCCAGTTCATTAATGAGCAAGGGAGGTTCACTTTCCCAAGTCTCATTACCAAATAACTTGGCATTCAGCTTCATGATAGCTCCTAAATATTGAACAACTTGCTCTCCAATTACATCTTCATCCTCTTCAGAGGATGAATAGTCTTCAGGGCTCATGAATGGCAGAAGGAGATTCAATGGAATCTCTATGGTCTCTGTATGAGCCTCAGATTCCTTTGGGTCCTCAATAGAAAACTCCTTCTTGCTTGAGGGACGTCCCAGGAGGTCTTTCTCACTAGGATTTTCGTCCTCCTCCTCCCTTGTGCATTCGGCCATATTGACTATGTCAATGGCCTTGCACTCTCCTTTTAGATTTTCTTCTGTATTGCTTGGGAGAATACTGGGAGGAGTTTCAATGACTTTCTTACTTAGCTGGCCCACTTGTGCCTCCAGATTTCTAATGGAGGATCTTGTTTCATTCATGAAACTGAAAGTGGCCTTTGACAGATCAGAGACTACATTGGCTAAATTAGAAGTGTTTTGTTCGGAATTCTCTGTCTGTTGCTGAGAAGATGATGGATATGGCTTGCTATTGCCCAGCCTATTACGTCCACCATTGTTAAAACCTTTGTTGAGGTTTTTGTTGATCCTTCCATGAGAAATTTGGATGATTTCTCCATGATGAGTTATAGGTGTTTCCATAAGGTTCACCCATGTAATTAACCTCTGCCATGGCAGGGTTCTCAGGATCATAAGCTTCTTCAGAAGCTGCCTCTCTAGTATTGTTGGATGCATGTTGCAATCCATTCAGATTTTGAGAGATCATGTTGACCTGTTGAGTCAACACTTTGTTCTGAGCCAATATGGCATTCAGAGTATCAATTTCAAGAACTCCTTTCTTTTGAGGTATCCCATTGTTCACGGAATTCCTCTCAGAGGTGTACATGAATTGGTTGTTTGCAACCATGTCAATGAGTTCTTGAGCCTCTTCAGGCGTTTTCTTTAGGTGAATAGATCCACCTGCAGAATGATCCAGTGACATTTTCGAAAATTCAGAGAGACCATAATAGAATATATCTAATATGGTCCATTCTGAGAACATGTCAGATGGACATCTCTTGGTCAGCTGCTTGTATCTTTCCCAAGCTTCATAGAGGGATTCACCATCTTTTTGTTTGAAGGTTTGCACATCCACTCTCAGCTTGCTCAGCTTTTGAGGAGGAAAGAATTTATCCAAGAAGGCAGTGACCAGCTTATCCCATGAGTCCAGGCTATCCTTTGGTTGTGAATCCAACCATATTCTAGCTCTGTCTCTTACAGCAAAAGGGAAAAGCATGAGTCTGTAGACTTCAGGATCAACCCCATTCGTCTTTAAAGTCTCACAGATCTACAAGAACTCAGTTAAAAACTGGTAAGGATCTTCAGATGGAAGTCCATAAAACTTGCAGTTTTGTTGCATTAAAGCAACTAGCTGAGGTTTCAGCTCAAAGTTATTGGCTCCAATGGCAGGAATGGAGATGCTTCTTCCATCAAACTTGGACGTTGGCTTTGTGAAGTCACCGAGCATTCTCCTTGCATTATTATTATTATTTTCGGCTGCCATCTCTTTCTCTTGTTCGAAAATTTCTAAAAGGTTGCTTCTGGATTGTTGTAATTTAGCTTCTCTTAATTTTCTCTTCAGAGTCCTTTCAGGTTCTGGATCAATTTCAACAAGAGTGCCTTTATCCATGTTCCTGCTCATATGAAAGAGAAGAAAACAAGAAAAGAAGAGGAATCCTCTATGTCACAGTATAGAGATTCCTTTATGTTAGTAGAAAAAGAAAGGAGTAGAAGAATGAAGAAGGAGATTCGGATTTTTTGAATGAAGAGAGGTGAAGAGAAGTGTTAGTCATTAATTAATTAAATAGAAGAAGAGAAGAGAAGGGAGATTTCGAAATTAATTTTGAAAAAGGAGGTTAGTAATTTTCGAAAATTAGAGATAAAATATAATTGAAATTAAAATTTAAAACAATTAGTTAATTAAAAAGAATTTTTGAAAAAGGGGTGAGATATTTTCGAAAATTAGAGAGGGAAAAGTAGTTAGGTGGTTTTGAAAAAGATAAGAATCAAACAAAAAGTTAGTTAGTTGATTGAAAAAAGATTTGAAATCAAATTTGAAAAAGATAAGAAGATAATAAGTTAGATAAGATATTTTGAAATCAAATTTTGAAAAAGAAAAAATTTTTTGAAAAAGATCAAATAAAAGATAAAAAGATTTAATTCAAAAATTTTGAAATTGTTTACTTCACTAACAAGAAACTACAAGATAAGATTCTAGAACTTAAAGATTGAACATTTCTTAACAAGAAAGTAACAAACTTCAAATTTTTGAACCAATCACATTAATTATTAGTGAATTTTCGAAAATATGATGTAAAGATAAGGAAAAGATTTTGAAAATAATTTTAAAAATATTTTTGAAATTTTCGAAAAATAGAAAAAAAATGAAAAAGATATGATTTTTGAAAAAGATTTTGAAAAGATAAGATTTTTAAAATTGAAATTTTGACTTGACTTGTAAGAAATAACTAATTTTAAAAATTTTTGACCAAGTCAACCCAAAATTTCGAAAATTTGGAGGGAAATAAGGAAAAGATATTTTTTTATTTTTGAATTTTTTATTTATGAGAGAGAAAAACAACAAAAATATTCAATGCATGAAATTTTTAGATCAAAACAATGAATGCATGCAAGAATGCTATGAATGTCAAGATGAACACCAAGAACACTTTGAAGATCATGATGAACATCAAGAACATAATTTTGAAAATTTTTGATGCAAAGAAAACATGCAAGACACCAAACTTAGAAATCTTTAATGCATGAAAAATATGAATGCAAAGATGCACATGAAAAACAAGAAAAGACACAAAATAAGAAAATATCAAGATCAAACAAGAGGACTTATCAAGAACAACTTGAATATCATGAAGAACACTATGAATGCATGGATTTTTCGAAAAATGCAAGAAAAGATTTTTAAAGCATGCAATTGACACCAAACTTAAAAATTGACTCAAGACTCAAACAAGAAACACAAAATATTTTTGGTTTTTATGTTTTTATGACTTTTTTGTATTTTTATTATTATTATTTTTTTTTCGAAAATATAGTTTTGAAAAACGAAAAATAAAAAGAAAAATTTTGAAAAAGATTTTTGAAAAGAAAATTACCTAATCTGAGCAACAAGATGAACCGTCAGTTGTCCATACTCGAACAATCCCCGGCAACGGCACCAAAAACTTGGTGGACGAAATTGTGATTCATGTTCTAACTATTTTGAGATGAAGTCTTTTATTATGGCACTGGTTGAATTCACAACTCCGTTTAACTAACCAGCAAGTGTACTGGGTCGTCCAAGTAATAAACCTTACGTGAGTAAGGGTCGATCCCACAGAGATTGTTGGTATGAAGCAAGCTATGGTCACCTTGCAAATCTCAGTTAGGCAGATTAAATTGGTTTATGGGTTCGGAAATTAATAATAATAAGAAAATAGATGAAATAATAAAAAGGATAGAACACTTATGCAGATTCATTGGTAAGAATTTCAGATAAGCATATGGAGGTACTGTAAGGCTCAAGGACGCCTGCTCTCCTACTTGCTTCAACTCAATCCTTCTTACTCCTTTCCATGGCAAGCTGTATGTAGGACATCACCGTTGTCACTGGCTACATCCCATCCTCTCAGTGAAAATGGTCCTCTGCGGCTGTCACTCGCATGGCTAATCATCTGTCGGTTCTCAATCAGGTTGGAATAGAATCCATTGATTCTTTTGCGCTTGTCATCACGCCCAGCCTTCAGGAGTTTGAAGCTCGTCACAGTCATTCAATCCCAGAATCCTACTCGGAATATCATAGACAAGGTTTAAACTTTCCGGATCCTCATGAATGCCGCCATCTATCTAGCTTATACCACGAAGATTCTGTTGGGGAATCTAAGAGATACGCATTCAAGCTCTGTTGCATGTAGAACGGAAGTGGTTGTCAATCACGCGCGTTCATAAGTGAGAATGATAATGAGGGTTATCTAATCATCACATTCATCATGTTCTTGGGTGCGAATGAATATCTTGGAATAAGAATAAGAGAGAATTGAATAGAAGAAAATAGTACTGCATTAATACTTGAGGTACAGCAGAGCTCCACACCCTTAATCTATGGTGTGCAGAAACTCCACCGTTGAAAATACATAAGTAAAAGGTTCAGGCATGGCCGAATGGCCAGCCCCCTAAATGTGATCAATAGCCTCTTAGGATGAAGAATAAAACAAAACTGAGACCAAAGATGTCTAATACAATAGTAAGAGGTCCTATATATACTAGACTAGCTACTAGGGTTTACATGAGTAAGTAATTGATGCATAAATCCACTTCCGGGGCCCACTTGGTGTATGCTTGGGCTGAGCTTGATCAATCCACGAGCTGAGGCTTCTCTTGAAGTTGAACTCCGAGTTATGACGTGTTTTGGGCGTTCAACTCCGGATCATGACGTTTTTCTGGCGTTTAACTCCAGACAGCAGCATGAACTTGGCGTTCAACGCCAAGTTACGTCGTCAATTTCCGAATAAAGTATGGACTATTATATATTGCTGGAAAGCCCTGGATGTCTACTTTCCAACGCCGTTGAGAGCGCGCCAATTGGAGTTCTGTAGCTCCAGAAAATTCATTTCGAGTGTAGGGAGGTCAGAATCCAACAGCATCAGCAGTCCTTTTGTCAGCCTTTTTCAGAGTTTTGCTCAAATCCCTCAATTTCAGTTAGAATTTACCTGAAATCACAGAAAAACACACAAACTCATAGTAAAGTCCAGAAATGTGAATTTAACATAAAAACTAATGAAAACATCCCTAAAAGTAGCTTGAACTTACTAAAAACTACCTAAAAACAATGCCAAAAAGCGTATAAATTATCCGCTCATCAGCAAGCATTCTGAGTTTGGCAAGGGAAAGAGGAAGAATAGAGGAAAAAGGACAACAATAATGAAGATGAACTACAAGGTTGTAGAGCTCCTTTTCTTCTCATTTATTTCCAGCACTTAAATTTCATGATTGTCTTTATCTTCTCTGTTTACATGTGTGTATGAATAAAGCATAGCTTGAATCTTGATTTGTAACATGTTGCTGTGGCATTATAACTACCAACTTGAATTCTATGAGTTCAAAAGCAGTAAAGCATCATGATCATAAACAAACAAGGAATTAAAGAAGAACTTAGCATGTGCATACAAGTATTGGAAAGCTAGTATGATTGATTGTTGCTCAATTGCATTGGATTTTATTTAATTGAAGTTTTCATCTAGGACATTTTGTGAAATCTTTTGAAATCATGAAAACCTTGAAAAAAAAGGCAAATACAATTAAAGCAAGAAAAGAAAAAGGAAAAGAATGAGAAAGCTGAAGGCTCTGAGTACCAATGGCAATTTATTTGCTAAGTGCTTGTGGTGTTTATGTATCAAGCCAAATGCTTGAAAACAAAACACTTAGAAGTCAAGGCTAGGCTCAAGTGCAAAAGCACTCCCTCAAAGCTCAAGGCTTTGAGCATCAATGATTAGAGAGTAAAAAAAATGATGAGCTTAATGAAGTCCTCTAATTAAATGCTTGTGGTGCTTATGTATCAAGTGGTAATACTTAAAAACAAAGCATTTAGAAGTCGTAGCTTTGTTATCAACTCATGGGGCAAAGCACCCAAAAGGAGAAGCTAATAAGAAAAAAATCAAAAGCTTGTTTCAAGGAAGAATTATAAGAAAAAGATTTCATAAATTGAGCTAGATAGAAGCATCAATCATTTACATCCCTTTTGTGATTGTAGCATGCCTAGAAAACTAGCTAACCATGAACATTGAGTTGCTATTCTTCTTACCTTGGATTGTGAATCTTTATTGCATAATTCTTTTCTTGCTTGGGGACAAGCAAGGTTTAAGTTTGGTGTTGTGATGACAAGTCATCATATACCTATTTTTCAATACTTTTTCATACAAGAAATTGATGATTAGTGCTTAAATATTGCATTCTTTTGTGCTTAATTAGAATATTTCCTTGATCTTTTAATTTTATAAATCTTGTAGAAAATAAGAAGAAAAAGAAGCAAAAAAAGCACAAAATAAGCGAAAAAGGAGAAAAAAAAAGAGCTTTGGGGATCACTTTGAAGTTGGAGCACACTTTGGAGCCTTAGGCCACGCTTTTAAAAGCGTGGCCCATGACCAAATTAAAGGAGGAAGCAACCAGCACGCACATTGCCCTGCCCTTGCCAAGAGCAGGGCAATATCTTGATGAAACAAAGTGAGGTTGGAAGCAAATTTTTACTAAGTTAAAATCTGGGCGCTCACAGCATGACCATGCCTACTTCAAAGGGCTATAACTTGAGCTACAGATGTTCAATTGATGTGCTTTCAGTTGCATTGGAAAGCTGACATTCAGAGCTTTCCAACGATATATAGCAATTCATATTTGGCGTACAAATGAGGCATGAGTGAAAGGCATCTTTAAGGGCCAAAAATAAGCGAAAATGAACCAAAGTGCTTCCACCAAGGCTCGAAGAGGGAGACACAAGGAAACCAAGGAAGTCTGCTCTCAAGGAGAGCAGAATGCTCTCTTGGAGAGCAATGTCATGCATCTCTTCATGTAAATTTAAGGAAAAATTGCAGCAACTTCCTCCACCAAGTTTCGAACCAAGGATCTCTAGGAAGCCAACCCTTATGCGTGAACTAGGTGCCAAGAAGAAAAAGCCAAGCAATGCACTCCATGGGATTCGAACTTGGCACTTCCCTTGGAAGCTCTATTGCGCTACTCACAAGGAGAGCAGAGCACACTCCTTGGCGCACACAAGCATGAGCATGACACGGCCAGGGACTTGTTGCACGCATCATGACACGGGCAGGAATTGAGCGCGCAAGACACACATGCAAGGCTCCACTGCTCCGCCCTCCACAAGAGCAGGGCAGCATCCTGATGCCTCACTATACTCAGCACGCAACATGCATCCCCATACAAGGTTTCACTGCTCTGCTCTCCACAAGAGCAGAGCAGCCTCCTGGGAGCAACACCCATAGGCCAAAAATTCAATTAAAATTCCCTTTGAACCCAATTCTTCACCAATTGAACCAAGGCCATCCAAGACCCATTCTCCCTCATATCCAAAGCAAGCTAAGCCTATTATCATCTCTCAAAGGCACAAGGATCAATTAGATTAGGATTTTTATTTTAAATGTAATTTGTTTTAATTTTATTTTCATTTTTCACTTTGTAAAGCCTATATAAAGGCATCAATTCCATCTCAAAAAAGAAGGCTGGCTCCACTAGGGAGCATTAGGAGTAGTAGTAGAGAGCTCTTTCTCTTTTAGTTTTCATTTCTGTTTTGAATCTTGGGTGGAGATTGGAAGGAATTCTGTTTTCATTCTCCATCTGCAACTTCTCTTGTTCTTCTTCTGCATAATTGAGAATTGGATTTACATTTCACTTGCTGTTTGATTTACTTCTCTTCTGCTGATTATTTTCTACTTTGATCAAGGAAGGAATTGAGATCTAGACTTATTTTCTAGTCTCTTTGATTTCCTGAGATCTTCATTTTGATTTTCCAATTGAGTTGAATTTAATTTCTGTTTGCTTCTTCAAGCAATTCTGCTTTCTGTTTGAGATCGATTGCAAGTTACTGCATCTTTTACTTCTCTATTTGATTGCCATTTACAATTTCTTGTTTGATTTCTTGAATCCCAGCTCCCAAAATTCTTTTATTCTTCCTGCAATTTAAATTTCCAGTTGCTTGATCTACTGTTTTCATTTAAATTCCCTACTCCCACTCCCTTTTATATTCAATGCAATTTACATTTCTTGTCATTTAAGTTTCTACAATTTACATTTCTTGCTCTTTAAGTTTCTGCCAATTTACTTTCTACACTTTTAATTCTTGCAATTTTCTTTCTGTTGGCTACAATTTCACCCAATCACTTAATGTTAGCTTGACTAAACTAATCACCCACTAAATTTGCTTGATCCATCAATTCATGTGAGATCGACCTCACTCTAAGTGAGTTATTACTACTTGATGTGACCCGGTACACTTGCCGGTTGGATTTGTGTGTTGGAAATTCGTTTTTCGCAAAAACACCATCAGGTGTCTCCTAACCCGAACAGGCTGTCCGGATATGCTCTGAGTTCTTTTTCTTCCAAGCCAAGTTTGTCGAAAGTGGTTTTGAATAAAATATCGGCAGAGCTCCCCTGGTCTATCAGTGTGCGATGAAGATTTGCGTTTGCCAGTATAATAGTGATAACCATGGGATCGTCATGCCCTGTCGCGATGCTAGATGCGTCTTCCTTGGTAAAAGTGATTGCTGGGATGTCGGGTGCTTCCTTACTTTCTACGACGTGGTATACGTCTTTGAGATGTCTTTTGCGGGATGATTTGGAGATTCCTCCCCCGATGAATCCGCCGTGTATCATCTGGATATGTCTTTCTGGCGTCCGGGATGACCGCGTGGTTGGTCCGACGTCTTCTGCTCTTCTTCTTTTCCTTTGTTCATCATCATGGGTTGCCAGGTATCGATCTAACTTTCCTTCTCGTACGAGCTTTTTTATGACGTTTTTTAATTCAAAACACTCGTTGGTGGAGTGCCCCCGGATCCGATGGTATTCACAATATTCAACCCAGTTTCCTCCTCCTTTTTTTCCTTTGAGTGGTCGAGCTGGTGGTATTTTTTCTGTGTTGCAAACCTCTCTGTAGATATCCACAAGGGACACCCGAAGAGGGGTGTAATTGTGGTATTTTTTTATTTTCTCTCGATGGCGATCTTCTTTCTTTCTGGAATCTTTATCTTTATCCCGAGAGGTGAACCCAGCCTTTGAGGTCTCTCCTAATCGGGAGTTTTCTTCCATGTTGATGTACTTCTCCGCTCGTTCTTGCACCTCGTTCAGAGACGTAGGATACTTCTTTGATATAGATTGATTAAAAGGCCCTTCTCGCAGACCATTAATGAGGTCCATGATAGCGGTTTCTGTTGACAGGTTTTGTATATCCAAGCAGGTCTTGTTGAATCTCTCCATGTAGCTGCGCAGGGTTTCCCTCTCTCTTTGTCTGATTCCCAGTAAGCTCGGCGCATGTTTAGCTTTGTCCTTTTGGATGGAGAATCTGGCTAAGAACTTCTTGGCCATATCGTCGAAACTCAAGATGGATCTAGGAGGGAGGTTATCAAACCATCTAATTGCTATTTTTGTTAAAGTAGTTGGAAAGGCTTTGCACCAAACTGCATCTGAGGCGTCTGTGAGATACATTCTGTTCCTGAAGTTGTTGAGATGATGGTTGGGATCCGTAGTGCCGTCGTACAAGATCATGTCTGGGAGTTTAAAGTCTTTTGGGATTCTTGTCTTTATGATCTCTTTGGTGAATGGATCTTGCTCTTTGCGGGTGCTATCTTCGGGAGTGGAACGGCCAGCTTTAGTCTTGACATCGGCTTCAAGTTTTAGGAGTTTGTTCTCCAATTCTCGACGTCACCTTATTTCTCTTTGCAGGTCCTTCTCAGCCTCTCGTTGGCGTAGAGCTTCTTCCTCAAGTTGTTTTAGCCGATCTTGAAACGCATCCAGGGCTCCCTCATTTGGGGAGTTCTTTTTGTTGATTTGGGGAGTATCTTTTGGTGTAGTGTCCGTGTTTTTGTGCGGCATTCTATCCTCTAGATCTAAGTCGTGGTTGTTGTCATGGTCATTCACCATGGTGTTGGGATGAATTCCAGGTTCCCCGGCAATGGCACCAATGTTCCGAGGGTTATCTGAAACTGTAGGTCGATCTTGGACGATATCTTCGGTACTTGGTCGGAGCTGTTGTATCTGACCTGTTGACGGTGGCTGGAGCCGCTGTGTCCGACTTGTTGGACATGGTGGTGATGCTGATCCTTCGTTCCTGGAGGGTGGAGGGTACCTGCAAGGAACTTTGATGCTTAAGTTAGCAAGGGTATTAAGAAGGTATTGAGTAGAATCAGAGTATGAGTTATACTTGGGTGCTCCAGTGTATTTATAATGGCATAGAGTGACCTTCTTAGATAAGATAAGTTAGTTATCTTATCTTATCTTTATCTTATCTTTAATTGAGGTCATCTTATCTTCAAGAAAACCGCCCTTCTCTCTGTAGGCTTGGGCTGCCTTAGGATTTGGGGCGTGTTCTTCCGTTTGGACCCTCTATTGAGCCTTCCTGTGATTTAGCCGACTTCTTTGAGAAGATGTCGGGTCCTCCTTACC
This sequence comes from Arachis stenosperma, assembly GCF_014773155.1. Classification (NCBI taxonomy): domain Eukaryota; kingdom Viridiplantae; phylum Streptophyta; class Magnoliopsida; order Fabales; family Fabaceae; genus Arachis; species Arachis stenosperma. The sequence continues at coordinate 45,745,094 of NC_080381.1, read as the reverse complement.
TTAAAGAGGTCGGTTGCTTTGTCTGTAGGACATCCCGGGTCGGAGAGCTCGACCCAGGGTATGAACAATTCCTTCAGTCACCATAAAGTGACATTTCTCCCAGTTCAAAACCAGGTTGGTCTCTTGGCACCTTTTCAGAACAAGTGCTAGATGGTCAAGACAGGAGCTGAATGAATCTCCAAATACTGAGAAGTTGTCCATGAAGAATTCCAAAAATTTTTCCACTATATCAGTGAAAATAGAGAGCATGAATCTCTGAAAGGTTGCCGGTGCATTACATAGACCAAATGGCATCTTTCTGTAGGCAAATACTCCAGATGGACATGTGAATGCTGTTTTCTCTTGATCTTGAGGATCTACTGCAATTTGGTTATAGCCTGAGTAGCCATCCAGAAAGCAGTAATAGTCATGACCTGCTAGCCTTTCTAGCATTTGGTCTATGAATGGTAAAGGAAAATGATCCTTTCTGGTGGCTGTATTGAGTCTTCTGTAGTCAATACACATACGTCACCCTGTAACTGTTCTTGTAGGAACCAGTTCATTTTTTTCATTATGAACCACTGTCATGCCTCCCTTTTTGGGTATAACTTGGACAAGGCTCACCCAGGGGCTATCAGAAATAGGATAAATAATCCCAACCTCTAGTAATTTAGTGACCTCTTTCTACACCACCTCCTTCATGGCTAGATTCAGCCGCCTTTGTGGTTGAACCACTGGTTTGGCATTATCCTCCAGTAGGATCTTGTGCATGCATCTGGCTGGGCTAATGCCCTTGAGATCACTAATGGACCACCCAAGAGCTGTCTTGTGTGTCCTCAGCACCTGAATTAGTGCTTTCTCTTCTTGTGGCTCTAAGACAGGGCTTATGATTACAGAAAATGTTTCACCTTCTCCCAGAAATGCATATTTTAAGGATGGTGGTAATGGTTTGAGCTCGGGTTTAACAGGTTTCTCCTCTTCCTGAGAAATTTTCAGAGGTTCTTTTATTTCCTCTGGTTCTTCCAGATCAGGCTGAACATCTTTAAAGATATCCTCTAGCTCTGATTCGAGACTCTCAGCCATACTGATCTCCTGTACCAGGGAGTCAATAATATCAACACGCATGCAGTCTTTTGATGTGTCTGGATGCTTCATTGCTTCAATAGCATTCAGCCTAAACTCATCCTCATTGACTCTCAGGGTTACTTTCCCTTTTTGGATGTCAATGAAGGTTCATCCAGTTGCTAGGAAAGGTCTTCCTAGAATGAGAGTTGCACTCTTGTGCTCCTCCATTTCTAGCACTACAAAGTCAGTGGGAAAGGCGAATGGCCCAACTGTGACAATCATGTCTTCAATCACGCCTGATGGGTATTTAATGGAGCCATCAGCAAGTTGAAAACATATCCTGGTTTGTTTGACCTCTTCAGTCAAGCCAAGCTTTCTGATAGTGGATGCAGGGATTAGGTTGATACTTGCCCCAAGATCACATAAATCTGTCTTGGTACAGGTACCCTCTAATGTGCATGGTATCATAAAGCTTCCAGGATCCCTAAGCTTCTCTGGTAAGCTCTTTAAAATGATTGCACCGCATTCTTCAGTGAGAAAAACTTTTTCAGTTTCTCTCTAATCCTTCTTATGACTTAAGATCTCTTTCATGAACTTAGCATAAGAGGGTATTTGCTCAAGTGCTTCTGCAAACGAAATCTTGATTTCAAGAGTCCTGAGATAGTCTGCAAAGCGGGAAAATTGTTTATCATGTTCCGCTTGGCATAGTTTCTGAGGATAAGGTATTTTGGCTTTGTATTCTTCAACCTTGGTTGCTGCAGGTTCATTTTCTATAGAGGTAGGTTGAGAAGCCTTCTTGAGGGAGCTATTATCAGCACTTGCAAATGTCTGACCCCTCATAGGCATTTGAACGCCATGATTGGGGGCTAGATTGGCGTTTAACGCCAGATTCCCTCCCTTTTCTGACGTTTGAACGCCAGAACTGAACATGGGTTGGGCATTTAACGCTAATTTTCTCCCTTTTCTGGCGTTTGAAAGCCAGAACTGGGCATCGATTGGGCATTTAACGTCAAATTTTCACCCTTTTTTGGTGTTTGAATGCCAGAATCATTCCTCTCTGGGCTCTTACTGTCCTCAGAGGGATTTTGCGTAGCAGTCTGCTCATCCTCTATTATTTGTTCTTTTCTTGGCTTTCTGCAGCTTTGAATTGAGGTATTCAATGTTTTTCCACTCCTTAACAAACTGTTTGGCACTCTTCTGTTATCTGTTTTGATAGCTGTTGTCTTGTCTGGTCAAGTTGTGCTTCCATGTTCCTGTTAGCATCCTTAGTGTCTTATAACATCTCTTTGAATTCTGCCAACTGTTCTGTCAGATAACATAATTACTGATTGATTTTAGCAACTTGTTCTAGAGGACTAAGTTCAGTGGATACTGCCGTAGCCTCTTCTTTTGTGGAGGACCCACTACTTGAGTACAGATGCTGATTTCTAGCAACTGTATCAATGAGCTCTTGAGCCTCTTCAATTGTTTTTCTCATGTGTATAGATCCACCAGCTGAGTGGTCTAGAGATATCTGAGCTTTTGCTGTAAACCCGTAGTAGAAGATGTCTAACTACACCCATTCTGAAAACATTTCAGAGGGGCATTTCCTTAGCATCTCTCTGTACCTCTCCCAGGCATTATAAAGGGATTCATTATCCTCTTGTTTAAAGCCTTGGATGTCCAGCCTTAGCTGAGTCATCCTCTTAGGAGGGAAATATTGATTCAGAAATTTGTCTGACAACTGTTTCAATGTTCTTATGCTAGCTTTAGGTTGGTTATTTAACCACCTCTTAGCTTGGTCTTTTACAGCAAATGGAAACAGTAATAATCTGTAGACATCCTGATCTACTTCCCTCTGATGTACTGTGTCAACAATTTGTAAGAACTGTGCTAGAAACTCAGTAGGTTCTTCCTGTGGAAGACCGAAATACTGGCAATTTTGCTGCACCATGATAATGAGCTGAGGATTCAACTCAAAACTACTGACTCCGATGGAGGGTATACAGATACTACTCCCATATGAAGCAGTAGTGGGGTTAGCATATGACCCCAGAGTCCTTCTGGACTGTTCATTTCCACTTAGGTCCATGATGGAGTAAGGGAGATGATGTAGATAAAAATTTTATTTTATATTTATTTATTTATATATATATATATATATATATTTTCAAAATAATAAAATAAAAAAAAGAGTAAAATAAAAAAAATTTGAAAATGTTTTATGAGGATTTTCGAAAAAGTGAGGAGAGAGAAAGTGGTTAGGAAGTTTTTAAAAAAGATATGATTTTTAAAAATTTTAAAAAGATATGATTTGAAAAATTTTGACCAAGTCAACCCAAGGATTCGAAAATTATGAGCAATTAAAGTAAAGATATTTTTTTATTTTTGAATTTTATTATGAAAGAGAAAAACACACAAAAGACACAAGACTTAAAATTCTTAGATCTAATGCTCCTTGTTTTCGAAAATTTTGGAGGAAAAATACCAAGGAACACCAAACTTAAAAATTTTAAGATCAAAACACAAAGAAAACTCAAGAACACTTTGAAGATTTCAAGAACAACAAGAACAAAAAGAAAGAACACCAAACTTAAAATTTTTAGAAAACCAAAAATAAATTTTCGAAAATCAAAGAAAAATAATAAGAGAACGCCAAACTTAAAAGTTTGATACAAGATTTAATCAAAGAAAAATTATTTTTGAAAAAGTTTTAAAAGGAAGATGCCCAATTACCAAGAACATAAGCACAACGCTCTAGCCAACTGAGCTATAAATTTAACGTGTTTTAAAAAAGTATTTAATATATATAATTTTTTGAATACTGATAATTTGAAAATGCACAAGAAAAACAAGAAAAGACACAAAACAAGAAAAACTAAAGATCAAACAAGAAAAATAGCAAGAACGACTTGAAGATCAAGCAAGAACAATGAACACAAACTCGAAAATTTAAAGGAAAATAAAAACGTTCAATTGACACCAAACTTAAAATATGAAACGAAACTCAAATAGAAGACTCGAAGAAAAATTAAAAATTAATAAAGAAAAATAGTATTTTTGAAAGATTTTTTTTGAAAAGAAAGTAAAAGACTCTAAACCAAAAAGACAAATTTTTCCTAATCTAAGTAACAAACTAAATGTCAGTTGTTCAAACTCGAACAATCCCCGGCAACGGTGCCAAAAATTTGGTGCACGAAAATTACACTCACACTTTGTAATTCCGCACAACTAACCAGCAAGTGCACTGGGTCGTCCAAGTAATACCTTACGTGAGTAAGGGTCGATCCCACGGAGATTGCTGGCTTGAAGCAAGCTATGGTTATCTTATTATTCTTAGTCAGGATATCAATAGTGGTTCTTAGTTTTAATTGTGAAAAGTAAAAGAGCATGAAATAAATACTTGTTACGCATTAATAGAGAATTGGTTCGAGTTTTGGAGATGCTCTGTCCCTTGAATCTCTGCTTCCCTACTGTCTTCTTTTTCACGCACACAAAGCTTCTTCCATGGCAAGCTGTATGTTGGTGGGTCACTGTTGTCAATGGTTACCATCCATCCTCTCAGTGAAAATGGTATATGTACATGGCTAATGATCTGTCGATTCTCACTTGTGTTGGAATAGGATCCAGTGATCCTTTTGCGTCTGTCACTACGCCCAACATTCGTGAGCTTGAAGCTCTTCACAGTCATCCCTTCCGGGATCCTACTCGGAATACCACAGACAAGGTTTAGACTTGCCGGATCTCAGGGATGCTGCCAATTAATTCTAGCTTATACCACGAAGACTCTGGTCTCACGGATTGAACACTCTATTGTCAGGAGAGGCAGTTAAACTCGTGAACCAGGAACCCAAGAGATATACAATCAATTTAAGGTATAATGGAAGTGGTTGTTAGGCACGCGTTCATAGGTTGAGAATGGTGATGAGTGTCACGGATCATCACATCTTCATGTTGAAATGCGAAAGAATATCTTAGAATAGAAACAAGCATGATTGAATAGAAAATAGAAATAATTGCATTAATTCATCGAGACACAGCAGAGCTCCTCACCCCCAACCATGAGGTACAAAATGAATCTCTAAAAGTAGTTTTTATACTAAGCTAGTAACCTAGGTTTACAGAAAATGAGTAAACTGAGATAGATAGTGCAGAAATCCGCTTCCAGGGCCCACTTGGTGTGTGCTGGGGCTGAGCATTGAAGCTTTCACATGCATAGGCTATTCCTGGAGTTAAACGCCAAGTTGTAACCTGTTTCTGGTGTTTGACTCTAGCTTGTAACCTGTTTCTGGCGTTTAACGCCAGAATAGGGCAGAAGGCTGGCGTTGAACGCCAGTTTGCATCGTCTAAACTCGGCCAAAGTATAGACTATTACATATTGCTGGAAAGTCCTGGATGTCTACTTTCCAACGCAATTGAGAGCGCATCATTTGGACTCCTGCAGCTCCAAAAATTTCATTTCGAGTGCAGGGAGGTCAGAATCCAACAACATCTGCAGTCCTTTTTCAACCTCTGAATCAGATTTTTGCTCAGGTCCCTCAATTTCAGCCAAAAAATACCAGAAATCACAGAAAAACACATAAACTCATAGCAAAGTCTTGAAATGTGATTTTTGCATAAAAACTAATAAAAATATACTAAAAAGTAGCTAGATCCTACTAAAAACTATATGAAAATACCCCCAAAAAGCGTATAAAATATCTGGTCATCACCCGTATAACCTATGGATGGAGCGAAATCCACCTGATAGGTATACTCCATCGTGGTTCGGTCAGGGCATGATGGGTAAGGGACTGAATTGGTTGGTAGGAAAGAAGTGAGCTTGGGTTTAGGATTTTTAGATTTAATATTATTAATTAAGTTAATATTTTTGTATGTTGAGGTATGTAATTCATAGTAAATGTTTTTGTATGATGACCTATGTAATTCGTAGTTATTCTTTTGTATATTTACTTCGTAGTTAATTCGTAGTTAACTTACAAAATGCAAATTTAAACATACAAACATGACGAAAATAAAAATACAAAATGAAAATTTAGAAATACCAAATGCAAATTTAAAAATACCAACAAAGACCTAGGTACCAGCATCGTCACCAGCACCACTCGGTCCAGGCACTGAGGACATCGACTCTGACTATGACCCTGAGCACCACAAAGACGGCATATCTGAGGACCACGCATGTTGCATGAGTCCATTTCATTCAAGAATTGGGTCAATTTGGGGTGACCTTTTGACATTCGCCTCAAGGTGGGATTAGCGACCAATGTGGGTCCCTCATAAGCAGGCCATGTCTCGAAATCACCTAATGGTGTAAACTCAAATCTATATACCTTACGAACCTCTGTCATCTTGTACACATCATGCATATACAACTGCCAATCGAGACGCTGGTTAGCACAGCAAGGAATAACATGGCGACATGGTAGTCGTTCCACCTGAAAGTGTTCACAGTTACACATCCGTCGTGCAAGATCAACAACTAACACCTTTCCGCTAGTCATTTCGCGTACCTCAAACATCTCATTTCGTCTTTCAAACTGGTGCACAACTATATTCCCAGCCTGTTGCATATTGCTTCAATCCGCTGCTGTGCAAATACGGAGTAAGTAAATCCAGCACGCTTGCATTCGTGAGTCTCGGCACTTTTCCGCATAAAAAGTTCATTTAACCGATAATATGTTGCTCGGACCTACGCCAACACAGGTAGATTACGGGCACCCTTCAACACTAAGTTAATGCACTCGACAAGGTTCGTCATCATATGACACCATTGATGTCCCTCGTCGAATGCCAATACCCAATGTCTGAGTCCAATGGCATCACACCACCTGGCATATGCGTCGCCTCGTGATGAGCGGATAATTTATACGCTTTTTGACATTATTTTTACATAGTTTTTAGTTTGTTTCAGTTACTTTTTAGTATATTTTTATTAGTTTTTATGCAAAATTCACATTTCTGGACTTTATTATGAGTTTGTGTATTTTTCTGTAATTTCAAGTATTTTTTGGCTGAAATTGAGAGACCTGAGCAAAAATCTGATTCAGAGGCTGAGAAAGGACTGCAGATGTTGTTGGATTCTGACCCTCTTGCACGCAAATTGGATTTTATGGAGCTACAGAAGCCCAATTGGCACGCTCTCAATTGAGTTGAAAAGTATACATCTTGGGCTTTCCAGCAATGTATAATAGTCCATACTTTGCCCGAGATTTGATGGGCCAAACTGGCGTTCAATCACCACCCAAAGACACTTTTCTGGCGTAAAACGCCAGAACTGGCACCAAAATTGGAGTTAAACGCCCAAACTGGCACCAAAGCTGGCGTTTAACTCCAAGAACGTCCTATGCACGTGAAAGCTTCAAAGTTCAGCCCAAACACTCACCAAGTGGGCCCCGGAAGTGGATTTTTGCAGTATCTGCACCTAGTTACTCATTTTCTGTTAACCTAGGTTACTAGTTTAGTATAAAAACTACTTTTAGAGATTTAGTTTGTACCTGATGACATTTTTACATTCCTTATTGTACCTTTGATGGCATGAGTCTCTAAACCCCATGGTTGGGGGTGAGGAGCTCTTCTGTGTCTCGATGAATTAATGCAGTTACTACTATTTTCTATTCAATCGCGTTTGCTTTTGTTCTAAGATATTCACTCGTAATTCAATGTGATGAATGTGATGATCCATGACACTCATCACCATTCTCAACTTATGAACGCGTGCCTGACAACTACTTCTATTCTACCTGAAACAGCTTGAGTGTGTATCTCTTGGGCCCCTGATTCATGAGTTTGATTGTCTCTCGTGACAACAGAGCATTCAATTCCGTGAGATCAGAACCTTCGTGGTATAGGCTAGAATCAATTGGCGGCATTCCTGAGATCCAGAAAGTCTAAACATTGTCTGTGGTATTCCGAGTAGGATCTAGGAAGGGATGACTGTGACGAGCTTCAAACTCGCGACTGTTGGGCGCAGTGACAGTGTGCAAAAAGATGAATGGATCTTATTCCAACACAAGTGAGAATCGACAGATGATTAGCCATGCAGAAAATCGTAGCGGACATGTTTTCACTGAGAGGATGGATCGTAGCCATTGACAACGGTGATCCACCAACAATAGAAGGAGCCAGGCATGTTTGAAGAAGAAGGCAGTAGGAAAGCGGAAACTTAGAGGGTAGAGCATCTCCAAAACCTCAACCTGTTCTCCATTACTGCATAACAAGTATTATTTATTTCATGTTCTTTTATTTTAGTGCGAACAAAACCCTTCTTATTATTAATCTCCTGACTAAGAGTTACAAGATAACCATAGCTTACTTCAAGCCAGCAATCTCCATCGGATCGACCCTTACTCATGTCAGGTATTACTTGGACGACCCAATGCACTTGCTAGTTAGTTGTACGAGTTGTAAAAAGTGTGATTCACAATTTCGTGCACCAAGTTTTTGGCGCCGTTGCCGGGGATTATTCAAGTTTGGACAACTGACGGTTCATCTTGTTGCTTAGATTAGGAAGAATTTATCTTTTTGGTTTAGAGTCACTAACTTTGAGTCCTTTATTTTCTTTTCAAAAAAATTTTTTTTTCTTGTTTGAGTCTTGTGTCAATTGCATGTTTTAATTTTTCTTAAAATTTTTTTTGAAAATATATACATTGTGTTCTTTCTTGATCTTTAAGTGGTTCTTGTTTATTTTCCTTGTTTGATCTTTAGTTTTTCTTGTTTTGTGTCTTTCCTTGTTTTTCTTGTGTATTTTCGAATTATTAATGTCCAAAGTATAAAAATTTTTAAGTTTGGTGTCCTTTGTGTTTTTATTTTCCTAAAGATTTTCAAAAATTGTTCTTGCTGTTCATCTTGATCTTCAAAGTGTTCTTGGTGTTCATCTTGACATTCAAAATTTTTTTGTTCGTTTTCTTTGTTTTGATATAAAAATTCTAAGTTTGGTGTCATTTTATTATTTTTCTCTTTCCTCATTAAATTCAAAAATATCTTTTCTCTTTATTTTAATTGAATTTTTGAATTTTCCTTTTAAAAAAAATTCAGATTTTTTTTTAAATTTTTATTTTTTCTTATCTTAGTTTTAAATTTCGAAATTCAAATCTTTTTCAAAAATCATATTTTTTTTTTAAATCTTATCTTATCTTTTCTAATCTCAAATTTTAAAATCATATCTTTTTCAAATCTTTCTTTTATTTATTTTCTTACAAGTATCTATAATTTTAAGACATATCTTTTTCAAAACTTCCTAACCACTTTCTCTCTCTTCATTTTTTGAAAATTATATCCAAAATTTTTCAAATGTTTTTAATTAATTAATTAGTTTAGTTTTCTAATTTCTTTTATTTCTTTTCCCTTCTTAATTTTCAAAACTTATATTCAATTTTTCATTTATTTTATTTTATTTTTTTCTTTTTATTTCGGTTTTTAAAAAAAAAAAAAAGAGAAAAAATTGTTTATTTGCAATTCACATCATCTCCCTTTCTCCATCATGGACCTAAGTGGAAATGAACAGTCCAGAAAGACTCTGGGGTCATATGCTAACCCCTATTACTGCTTCATATGGAAGTAGTATTTGTATACCCTCCATCAAAGCCAGTAATTTTGAGTTAAATCCTCAGCTCATTATCATGGTGCAGCAAAATTGCCAGTATTCCGGTCTTTCACAGGAAGAACCTACTGAGTTTCTGGCACAGTTTTTACAAATTACTGACACAGTACGTGATAAGAAAGTGGATTAGGATGTCTACAGATTATTGCTATTTTCATTTGCTGTAAAAGACAAGCTAAGAGGTGGTTAAATAACCAACCCAAGGCCAGCATAAGAACATGAAAACAGCTGTCAGACAAATTCCTGAATCAATATTTCCCTCCAAAAAGGATGACACAGCTAAGGCTGGACATCCAAGGCTTTAAACAAGAGGATAATGAATCTCTTTATGATGCCTGGGAGAGGTACAGAGAGATGCTAAGGAAATACCCCTCTGAAATATTTTTAGAATGGGTGCAGTTAGACATCTTCTACTATGGACTTACAGAAAAGGCCCAGATATCTCTAGACCACTCAGCTGGTGGATCTATACACATGAGAAAGACAATTGAAAAGGCTCAAGAGCTCATTGATACAGTTTCTAGAAATCAACATCTGTACTTAAGTAGTGAGTCCTCTATGAAAGAAGAGGCTAAAGTAGTATCCACTGAACCTAGTCCCCCAGAACAAGTTGCTAAACTCAATCAACAATTACTTTCTCTAACAAAATAGTTAGCAGAATTTAAAGAGATGCTACAAGACACTCAAAATGCTAACAAGAATATGGAAGTACAATTGGATAAGACAAGACAGCAATTATCTAAAAAAATAATAGAAGAGTGTCAAGCTGTTCATTTGAGGAGTGGATAGACATTGAATACCTCAACTCAAAGCAGCAGAAAGCCAAGAAAAGGACAACAGACAGAGGATGACCAAGCCACTGCCCAAAATCCATTTGAGGATCGTAAGAGCCCAGAGAGGAATGATTTTGGCGTTCAAACGCCAGAAAAGGGTGCAAAATTGGAGTTAAACGCCCAGTAGATGCCCAATTCTAGCGTCCAAACACCAAAAAAGGGTGGAAAATTGGTGTTAAATGCCCATCCAGCCCCCAATCCTGGCGTTCAAATGCCAATGAGGGGTTAGATACCTGCAAGTGCTGATAACAACCCCCTTAAGCAGGCTTCTCCAACCACCTCTGTAGGAAATAAACCTGCAGCAACTAAGGTTGAAGAATATAAAGCCAAGATGCCTTATCCACAAAAACTCCACCAAACGGAACAGGATAAACAATTTGCCCGCTTTGCAGATTATCTCAGGACTCTTGAAATAAAGATCCCATTTGCAGAGGCACTTGAGCAAATACCCTCTTATGCTAAGTTCATAAAAGAGATCTTAAGTCATAAAAAGGATTGGAGAGAAACCGAAAGAGTTTTCCTCACTGAAGAATGCAGTGCAGTCATTCTGAAAAGCTTACCAGAGAAGTTTAAAGATCCCGGAAGCTTTATGATACCATGCTCATTAAAGGATGCTTGTACCAAGACAGCTCTATGTGATCTTGGGGCAAGTATCAACCTGATACCTGCATCCACTATCAGAAAGCTTGGTTTGACTGAAGAAGTTAAACCAATCCAGATATGCCTCCAACTTGCTGATGGCTCCACTAAAATTCTATTAGGCGTAATTGAGGACATGATTGTCAAGGTTGGGCCATTTACCTTCCCCACTGAGTTTGTGGTACTGAAAATGGAGGAGCACAAGAGTGCAACTCTCATTCTAGGAAGACCTTTCCTAGCAACTGGATGAACCCTCATTGATGTCCAAAAAGGGGAGGTGACCCTGAGAGTCAATGAGGATGAATTTAAGTTGAATGTTGTCAAAGCTATGCAGCATCCAGACACCCCAAACGACTACATGAGCATTGATATTATTGACTCTCTGGTGGAAGAGGTCAATATGACTGAAAGTCTCGAATCAGAGCTAGAGGACATTTTTAAAGATGTTCAGCGTGATCTGGAGGAACCAGAAGAAACAAAAGAACCTCTGAACACTCCTTAGGAAGAGGAGAAGCCTCCTAAACCCAAGCTCAAACCACTACCACCATCCTTGAAATATGCATTTCTATGAGAGAATGACACTTTTTCCGTGATCATAAGCTCTGCTTTAGAGCCATAGGAAGAGAAAGCACTAATTCAAGTGCTAAGAACACACAAGATAGCTCTTGGGTGGTCCATAAGTGATCTTAAGGGCATTAGCCTAGCCAGATGCATGCACAAGATTCTATTGGAGGATGATGCTAAGCCAGTGGTTCAACCATAAAGGTGGCTAAATCCAGCTATGAAGAAAGTGGTGCAAAAAGAGGTTACTAAGTTACTAGAGGCTGGAATTATTTATCCTATTTCTGATAGCCCCTGGGTGAGCCCTGTCCAAGTTGTCCCCAAGAAGGGAGGCATGACAGTGGTTCATAATGAAAAGAATGAACTGGTTCCTACAAGAACAGTTACAGGGTGGCGTATGTGTATTGACTACAGAAGGCTCAATACAGCCGCCAGAAATGATCATTTTCCTTTACCATTCATAGACCAGATGCTAGAGAGACTAGCAGGTCATGATTACTACTACTTTTTGGATGGCTATTCAGATTACAACCAAATTGCAGTAGATCCCCAGGACCAAGAGAAAACAGCATTCACATACCCATCTGGAGTATTCGCCTACAGAAGGATGCCATTTGGACTATGCAATGCACCTGCAACCTTTCAGAAATGCATGCTCTCTATCTTCTCTGATATGGTAGAGAAATTTCTGGAAGTCTTCATGGATGACTTCTCAGTATTTGGAGACTCATTCAGCTCCTGTCTTGACCATCTAGCACTTGTTCTGAAAAGGTGCCAAGAGACTAACATGGTTTTAAATTGGGAAAAATGTCACTTTATGGTGACTGAAGGAATTGTCCTTGGATACAAAATTTCGAACAAGGGAATAGAGGTGGATCAAGCTAAGGTAGAGGTAAATGAAAAATTACCACCACCTGCCAATGTTAAGGCAATCAGAAGCTTTCTAGGACATGCAGGATTCTATAGGAGGTTTATAAAGAATTTTTCAAAAATTGCAAAATCTCTGAGCAATCTGCTAGCCACTGACACACCAATTGTCTTTGACATAGAGTGTTTGCAGGTCTTTGAGACTCTGAAAGCTAAGCTGGTCACAGCACCAGTCATTTCTGCACCAGACTGGACATTACCATTCGAACTAATGTGTGACGCCAGTGACCATGCCATTGGTGCAGTATTAGGACAGAGGCATGACAAGCTTCTGCATGTCATTTATTATGCTAACCATGTTTTAAATGACACACAGAAGAATTACACAACCACAGAAAAGGAGTTGCTTGTAGTGGTTTTTGCCATTGACAAGTTCAGATCCTACTTACTAGGATCAAAAGTGATTGTGTACACTGATCATGCTACTCTAAAATATCTCCTCACAAAGCAGGATTCAAAACCCAGACTCATAAGATGGGTGTTGCTTCTGCAAGAGTTTGATACAGAAATAAGAGACAGAAAAGGGACAGAGAACCAAGTAGCTGATCATCAGTCCCGGATAGAACCAGTTGCAGGAGCGTCCCTCCCTCCTACTGAGATCTCTGAAACCTTTCCGAATAAGCAATTGTTTGCCATTCAGGAAGCTCCGTGGTTTGCAGACATTGCAAACTATAAAGCTCAATAATGTCAAGCTATTGACAGTAAAGAAGCGCTTATTGGGAGGCAACCCAATCTTATTTATCTATGTTAATTACTTTTTCATTTCATTTTCCATCGTTATTTTATGTTTTTCTTAGGTTGATGATCATGTGGAGTCATAAAAACAGCTGTAAAATTAAAGCAGAATAAAAAATAGCATAAAAAATAGCACACTATGGAGGACAGGCTTACTGGCGTTTAAACGCCAGTAAAGGATAGCAGAATGGGCGTTTAACGCCCAGTTTGGCAGCATTCTGTGCGTTAAACGCCAGAATTGGCAAACAGAGTGGTGTTTAACGCCAGAATGGGCTGTCTGGTGTTTGGATGGCGTTAAACGCCAGAAAGGGGCACCAGCCTGGCGTTTAACGCCAGGAAAGGTAGCAGAACTGGCGTTTAACGCCAAATTTGGCACACAATGGGTGTTTAAACGCCAGGAAGGTGCAGGGATGAGAATTTCTTGACACCTCAAGATCTGTGGACCCTACAGGATCCCCACCTACCCCACCTCACTCTCCCTCTTCTCCACACCTTTCTATAACACTATTCTCCAACACCCACCTACCTCACCATTCACATTCAAACCATTTACCTCCCAAACCCATCCATTCTCCACACGGTTACCCTCTCTCCCTTACCCTATAAATAACCCTCCTTACCACCTTCCATTTCATACATCTCTAACACTTAACCCCTTTGGCTGAATTTCTACACACCTTCATCTCCTATATTTCTTCTTCTTCTCCTCCTTTCTTTCTTCTTTTGCTCAAGGACGAGCAAACATTTTAAGTTTGGTGTAGAAAAAGCATTGCTTTATATTTTTCCATAACCATTAATAGTACCTAAGGCTGGAGAAACCTCTAGAAAGAGGAAAGCGAAAGCAGTGGCTTCTACCTCCGAGTCATGGGAGATGGAAAGATTCATCTCAAGATCCCATCACTAAAAAAGGGATGGAGCAAACAGGAGAGCCCACTCATGGACCTCAACAAGAGCATGAGGAAGTCCCTCATCAAGAAATCCCTGAGATGCCTCAAGGGATGCATTTTTCTCCACACAACTATCGGGAGCAACTCAACACCTCTTTAAGAGATTTGAGTTCCAGCATGGAGCACCAAAGAGCCATAAGGGAAGAGCAACAAAGGCAAGGAAGAGACATTAAGGATCTCAAGCACTCCATAGGATCTTCAAGAGGAAGAACTAGCCACCATCACTGAGGTGGACCCGTTCTTTAATTTTCTTGCTCTTATCTTTCTGTTTTTCAGTTTCCTATGCTTTATGTTTGTCTCTGTTTGTGTCTTTATTACATGATCATTAGTGTCTAGTGTCTATGCCTTGAGGCTATGAATGTCCCATAAATCCTTCACCTTTCTTAAATGAAAAATGTTTCTAATTGCAAAAGAACAAGAAGTACATGAATTTCGAATTCTATCTTGAAATTAGTTTAATTATTTTGATGTGGTGGTAATAATTTTTGTTTTTCTGAATGAATGCTTGAACAATGCATATTTTTTATAGTGAAGTTTATGAATGTTAAAATTGTTGGCTCTTGAAAGAATGATGAAAAAAGAGAAATGTTATTGATAATTTGAAAAATCATAAAATTGATTCTTGAAGCAAGAAAAAGCAGTGAAAAATACAAAGCTTGTGAAAATAAAAATGGCGAAAAAAAAAAGAAGAAATAAAGAAAGAAAAAGAAAAGGCAAGCAGAAAAAGTCAATAGCCCTTTAAACCAAAAGGAAAGGGTAAAAAGGATCGAAGGCTTTAAGCATTAATGGATAGGAGGGCTCAAAGGAATAAAATCCTGGTCTAAGCAGCTAAATCAAGCTGTCCCTAACCATGTGCTTGTGTCATAAAGGTCCAAGTGAAAAGCTTGAGACTGAGTGGTTAAAGTCGTGATCTGATGAGCGGATAATTTATACACTTTCTGGCATTGTTTTTAAGTAGTTTTTAGTAGGATCTAGCTACTTTTAGGGATGTTTTTATTAGTTTTTATGTAAAATTCATATTTCTGGACTTTACTATGAGTGTTTGTGTGTTTTTCTGTGATTTCAGGTATTTTCTGGCTGAAATTGAGGGACATGAGCAAAACTCTGATAAAAGGCTGACAAAGGATTGCTGATGCTGTTGGATTCTAATCTCCCTGCACTCGAAATAGATTTTCTGGAGCTATAGAACTCCAAAAGGCGCGCTCTTAATGGCGTTGGAAAGTAGACATCCAGAGCTTTCCAGAAATATATAATAGTCCATACTTTATTCGAGATTAGATGACGTAAACTGGCGCTCAACGCCAGTTCTATGCTGCATTCTGGAGTCAAACGCCAGAAACACGTCACGAATCAGAGTTGAACGCCAAAAACACGTTACAACTTGGCGTTCAACTCCAAAAGAAGCCTCTGCACGTGTAAAGCTCAAGCTCAGCCCAAGCACACACCAAGTGGGCCCGGAAAGTGGATTTCTGCATCAATTACTTACTTCTGTAAACCCTAGTAGCTAGTTTAGTATAAATAGAACTTTTTACTAGTGTATTAGTTGTCTTTTGACCACGTTACATCTTTGATCAGTTTATGCGATCTTAGACATTTGGGGCTGGCCATTCGGCCATGCCTGGACCTTCATCACTTATGTATTTTCAACGGTGGAGTTTCTACACACCAAAGATTAAGGGTGTGGAGCTCTGCTGTACCTCAAGTTTCAATTCAATTACTACTATTTTTTATTCAATTCAGTTTATTCATATTCTAAGATATTCGTTGCACTTCAACATGATGAATGTGATGATCTGTGACACTCGTCATCATTCCACCTATGAACGCGTGACTGACAACCACTTCCGTTCTACCTTAGACCGGGCGCATATCTCTTGGATTCCTTAATCAGAATCTTCGTGGTATAAGCTAGATTGATGGCGGCATTCATGAGAATCCGGAAAGTCTAAACCTTGTCAGTGGTATTCCGAGTAGGATTTAGGGATTGAATGACTGTGACGAGCTTCAAACTCGCGATTGTTGGGCGTGATGACAAACGCAAAAGAATCAAGGGATTCTATTCCGACATGATCGAGAACCGACAGATGATTAGCCGTGCCATGACAGGGAATTTGGACCTTTTTCACTGAGAGGATGGGATGTAGCCATTGACAACAGTGATGCCCTACATATAGCTTGCCATAGAAAAGAGTAAGAAGGATTGGATGAAAACAACAGGAAAGCAGAGATTCAAAAGGAATACAGCATCTCCATACACTCATATGAAATTTCCACCATTGAATTACATGAATAAATCTATCTTTATTTTCTGTTTATTTATTATTATTATTATTCGAAAACTACATAATCATTTATTATCCACCTAACTGAGATCTACAAGATGACCATAGCTTACTTCATACCAACAATCTCTGTGGGATCGACCCTTACTCACGTAAGGTTTATTACTTGGACGATCCAGTACACTTGCTGGTTAGTTATGCGAAGTTGTGAAATTATGTATGGACCATGACTTTGAGCACCAAGTTTTTGACGCCATTACCTGGGAATCAATTTCGAACAATTTAAGTATGAATCACAATTTCGTCCACCAAGTTTTTGGCGCCGTTGCCGGGGATTGTTCGAGTTTGGACAACTGATGGTTCATCTTGTTGCTCAGATTAGATAATTTTCTTTTTTGTTTTATTTTTGAAAAAAAAATTTTCAAAAATTTATCACCTATTTTCAAAAATTTTCAGAGTTTTCAAGAATGAATTCTAGAGTTTCATATAACATGTTTTAGCTTGGCTGGCTATTAAGCCATGTCTAATTCATAGGATTTTGATTGAGGACTTTGAATTCATTACTTCCTTTTTCCTATATATTTTTCGAAAAATATAAAATAAAATACAAAAAAATCATAAAATCATAAAAACCAAAAATATTTTGTGTTTCTTGTTTGAGTGTGTGTCATGTTTTAAGTTTGGTATTAATTGCATGTTCATCTTTTTCTTGCATTTTTCGAAAATTCATGCATGATGTTCTTCATGATCTTCAAGTTGTTCTTGGTAAGTCTTCTTGTTTGATCTTGATGTTTTCTTGTTTTGTGTCTTTTATTGTTTTTCATGTGCATTTTTGCATTCATAGTGTCTAAACACGAAAGATTTCTAAGTTTGGTGTCTTGCATGTTTTCTTTGCATTAAAAGTTTTTCAAAAATATGTTCTTGATGTTCATCATGATCTTCAAAGTGTTCTTGGTGTTCATCTTGACATGCATAGTGTTCTTGCATGCATTAAGTGTTTTGATCCAAAATTTTCATGTTTTGGGTCATATTTGTGTTTTTCTCTCTCCTCATTAAAAATTCAAAAATAAAAAAATATCTTTTCCTTATTTTACTCCT
Organism: Arachis stenosperma; assembly: GCF_014773155.1. NCBI lineage: Eukaryota > Viridiplantae > Streptophyta > Magnoliopsida > Fabales > Fabaceae > Arachis > Arachis stenosperma. The sequence continues at coordinate 45,727,447 of NC_080381.1, read as the reverse complement.
AATTTTCGAAAATTTGGGTTGACTTAGTCAAAATTTTTTAAAACTTAGCTATTTCTTATAAGTCAAGTCAAATTTTCAATTTTAAAAATCTTAACTTTTCAAAACTTTTTCAAAAATCAAATCTTTTTCATTTTTCCTATTAATTTTCAATTTTTTTTAAAATATTTTTCAAAAAAATCTTTTTCTTAATTTTATCTTTATTTTCAAAAATTATGCTAACAAGTAATGTGATTGATTCAAAAATTTGAAGTTTGTTACTTTATTGTTAAGAAAGGTTTAATCTTTAAGTTCTAGAATCAAATCTTTTAGTTTCTTGTTAGTCAAGTAATTAATTTTAATTTTAAAAATTAAATCTTTTTCAAAATATCTTTTTTATCATATCTTTTTATCTTATCTTTTATATCATATCTTTTTCAAAATTTTATGTTTTTCAAAAAAACTTGATTTTAAAATATCTTCTTATCTTTTCAAATTTGATTTTCAAATCTTTTTTCAACTAACTATTTGACTTTTTATTTTTTTTTTATCTTTTTCAAAACCACCTAACAACTTTTCTCTCTCTAATTTTCGAAAATACCTCCCTCTTTTTCAAAAAAAAATTTAATTAATTAATTGTTTTAAATTTTAATTTTAATTTTATTTCACCTTTAATTTTCGAAAATCATTAACTCCTTTTCAAAAAAATTATTTTCGAAAACTTCTCTCTCTCATCTTATTCTATTTATTTATTCATTTACTAACACTTCTCTTCATCTCAAATCTCTGCTCCTATCCTCACCCTTGTGTTTGGATTATTCATTCTTCTTCACTCTTATTCCCTTTCTTCTTCTACTAACATAAAGGAATCTCTATACTGTGACATAGAGGATTCTTCTTCCTTTTCTGTTCTCTTCTTTCTCATATGAGTAGGAACAAGGAAAAAGACATTCTTGTTGAAGCTGATTCGGAACCTGAAAGGACTCTGAAGAGGAAACTAAGAGAAGCTAAATTACAACAATCCAGAGATAACCTTGTTGAAATTTTTGAACAAGAAAAGGAGATGGCAGCCGAACCCAACAACAATAATGCAAGAAGGATGCTTGGTGATTATACTACACCTACTTCCAAGTTTGGTGAAAGAAGCATCTCAATCCCTGCTATTGGAGCAAACAATTTTGAGCTGAAACCTCAATTAGTTGCTCTAATGCAACAAAACTACAAGTTTTATGGACTTCCATCAGAAGATCCCTATCAGTTTTTAACTGAGTTCTTGTAGATCTGTGAGACTGTAAAGACGAATGGGGTAGATCCTGAAGTCTACAGGCTCATGCTTTTCCCTTTTCCTGTAAGAGACAGAGCTAGAACATGGTTGGATTCACAACCTAAAGATAGCCTGGACTCCTGGGATAAGCTGGTCACGGCCTTCTTGGTTAAATTCTTTCCTCCTCAAAAGCTGAGCAAGCTTAGAGTGGATGTTCAGACCTTCAAGCAAAAAGATGGTGAATCCCTCTATGAAGCTTGGGAAAGATACAAGCAGATGACCAAAAAGTGTCCTTCTGACATGTTTTCAGAATGGACCATGATAGATATATTCTATTATGGTCTGTCTGAGTTCTCTAAGATGTCACTGGACCATTCTGCAGGTGGATCCATTCACCTAAAGAAAACGCCTGCAGAAGCTCAAGAACTTATTGACATGGTTGCAAATAACCAGTTCATGTACACTTCTGAGAGGAATTCCGTGAATAATGGGACGCCTCAAAGGAAGGGAGTTCTTGAAATTGATGCTCTAAATGCCATATTGGCTCAGAACAAAATGTTGACTCAGCAAGTCAACATGATTTCTCAAAGTCTGAATGGATGGCAAAATGCATCCAATAGTACTAAAGAGGCATCTTCTGAAGAAGAAGCTTATGATCCTAAAAACTGTGCAATGGTAGAGGTAAATTACATGGGTGAACCTTATGGAAACACCTATAATTATTCATGGAGAAATCATCCAAATTTCTCATGGAAGGATCAACAAAAGCCTCAACAAGGCTTTAATAATGGTGGAAGAAGCAGGTTTAGCAATGGCAAGCCTTTTCCATTATCTTCTCAGCAACAGACAGAAAATTCTGAACAGAGCACCTCTAACTTAGCAAATATAGTCTCTGATCTGTCTAAGGCCACTTTAAGCTTCATGAGTGAAATAAGGTCCTCCATTAGAAATTTGGAGGCACAAGTGGGCCAGCTAAGTAAGAAAGTCACTGAAACTCCTCCTAGTACTCTCCCAAGCAATACAGAAGAGAATCCAAAGAGAGAGTGCAAGGCCATTGATATAGTCAATATGGCCGAATGCAAGGAGGAGGGGGAGGACGTGAATCCCAATGAGGAATACCTCAGGGACGTCTCCCAACTAAGAAAGAGTTCCCTATTGAGGATCCAAAGGAATCTGAGGCTCATATAGAGACCATAGAGATTCCATTAAACCTCCTTCTGCCATTCATGAGCTCTGAAGACTATTCTTCCTCTGAAGAGGATGAAGATGTAACTGGAGAGCAAGTTGCTCAATATCTAGGAGCTATCATGAAGCTGAATGCCAAGTTGTTTGGTAATGAGACTTGGGAAGGTGAACCTCCCTTGCTCATTAGTGAACTAGATACATGGGTTCAGTAAACCTTACCTCAAAAGAGACAAGATCCTGGCAAATTCTTAATACCCTGTACCATAGGCACCATGACCTTTGAAAAGGCTCTGTGTGACCTGGGGTCAAGCATAAATCTTATGCCACTTTCTGTAATGGAGAAGCTGGGGATCATTGAGGTACAGCCTGCCATATTTTCATTGTAAATGGCAGATAAATTAATAAGACAAGCTTATGGATTGGTAGAGGACGTATTAGTAAGGGTTGAGAGCCTTTACATTCCTACTAATTTCATAATCTTCGACACTAGAAAGGAGGAGGATGAATGCATCATCCTTGGAAGACCTTTCCTAGCCACAGCAGGAGCTGTGATAGATGTTAACAGAGGAGAATTAGTCCTTCAATTGAATGGGGACTACCTTGTGTTTAAGACCCAAGGGTGTTCTTCTGTATACATGGAGAGGAAGCATGAAAAGCTTCTCTCAGTACAGAGTCAAACAAAGCCCCCACCATCAAACTCTAAGTTTGGTGTTGAGAGGCCACAGCCAAACACTACGTTTGGTGTTGACTCCCCACATCCACACTCTAAGTTGGTGTTGGGAGTCTACAACATTGACCTGATCACCTGTGTGGCTCCATGAGAGCCCACTGTCAAGCTATTGACATTAAAGAAGCGCTTATTGGGAGACAACCCAATTTTTATTTATAATATTTTATTTTTCTTTTATTGTTCTTTAATGTTTTATTAGGTTCATGATCATGTGGAGTCACGAAAAAAATACAAAAATTAAAAACAGAATCAAAAATAGCAGAAGAAAAATCACACCCTGGAGGAAGGACTTACTGGCGTTTAAACGCCAGTAAGGAGTATCTGGCTAGCGTTCAATGCCAGAACAGAGCATAGATCTGGCGTTGAACACCAGAAACAAGTAGCATCCTGGCGTTTGAATGCCAGGAATATACCCTGAGGAAAGCTGGAGCTGAACGCCAGAAACAAAGCATGGAACTGGTGTTCAACGCCAGAAACATGCTGCAATTGCGCGTTGAATGCCCAAAACAAGCATCACTTCGGCGTTTAAACGCCAGAATTGTATGCAAAGGTGTTTTACACGCCTCATTGGTGTAGGGATGTAAATCCTTGACACCTTAGGATCTGTGGACCCCACAGGATCCCCACCTACCTCAACTCACCTTCTCTCTTCTTCACCAATCACCTCAATTTCTCTTCCCCATCACCTCTTCACCACTCACATCCATCCATCTCTTCCCCACCCAATCCCACCCATATGGCCAAAACATACACATCTCTCCCTCTCCTCCATATCTTCTTATTCTTCTTCTTCCATTCTTTCTTCTTTTGCTCGAGGGTGAGCAACATTCTAAGTTTGGTGTGGTAAAAGCATAGCTTTTTTTGTTTTTCCATAACTATTGATGACACCTAAGGCCAGAGAAACCTCAAAAAAAAAGAGAAAAGGGAAGACAAAAGCTTCCACCTCCGAGTCATGGGAGATGGAGAGATTCATCTCAAGGGTCCAAAGCTCAGTAGTAGAGCATTTGACTGCAAATCAAGAGATCCCTGAGATACCTCAGGGGATAAATTTTCCTCCATACAACTATTGGGAGCAACTAAGGATAAGAGCACCAAAATTACTAGGGATCAAGTAACAGAAGCAAGGAAGAGACATAGAGGAGCTCAAAGAGCACCATTGGTTCTTCAAGAAGAAAGCGCCACCATCACTAAGGTGGACTCCTTCCTTGCTCTTGTTTCTTGGTGCACGAAATTGTGATCACTACTTTTCACAACTCAAATAATCCCTAGTAATGGCCCCAAAGACTTGGTGCTCAATACCATGGCATAAACACAACTTCGCACAACTAACCAGCAAGTGCACTGGGTCGTCCAAGTAATAAACCTTACGCGAGTAAGGGTCGATCCCACGGAGATTGTTGGTATGAAGCAAGCTATGGTCACCTTGTAAATCTTAGTCAGGCAGACTCAAATGGTTATGGATGATATATGAATAAAACATAAAGATAAAGATAGAGATACTTATGCAATTCATTGGTGAGAACTTCAGATAAGCGTATGAAGATGCTTTGTCCCTTCCGTCTCTCTGCTTTCCTACTGTCTTCATCCAATCCTTCTTACTCCTTTCCATGGCAAGCTGTATGTTGGGCATCACTGTTGTCAGTGGCTACAGTCTCGTCCTCTCAGTGGAAATGTTCAACGCACCCTGTCACGGCATGGCTATCCAGCTGTCGGTTCTCGATCATGTCGGAATAGAATCCAGTGATTCTTTTGCGTCTGTCACTAACGCCCCACAATCGCGAGTTTGAAGCTCGTCACAGTCATTCAATCATTGAATCCTACTCAGAATACCACAGACAAGGTTTAGACCTTCCGGATTCTCTTGAATGCCACCATCAATTCTAGCTTATACCACGAAGATTCTGGTTGAAGAACCCAAGAGATAAACATTAGAGCCTTGTTTGCTTGTAAAACGGAAGTGGTTGTCAGTCACACGTTCATAAGTGAGAATGATGATGAGCGTCACATAATCATCACATTCATCAAGTTCTTGAGTGCGAATGAATATCTTGGAATAAGAACAAGCTGAATTGAATAGAAGAACAATAGTAATTGCATTAATACTCGAGGTACAGCAGAGCTCCACACCTTGATCTATGGTGTGTAGAAACTCCACCGTTGAAAATACATAAGAACAAGAGTGATCATTGGCCTCGGCCCCAGAGAGGGAACCAGAAGAACCAAGATTTGATCTAAGAACTAGATGTCCGAAGATGAAAAATACAATAGTAAAAGGTCCTATTTATAGGGAACTAGTAGCTTAAGAATTACAAAGGTGAGTAAATGACATAAAAATCCACTTCCGGGCCCACTTGGTGTGTGCTTGGGCTGAGCATTGAAGCATTTTCGTGTAGAGACTCTTCTTGGAGTTAAATGCCAGCTTTTGTGCCAGTTTGGGCATTTAACTCCCACTTTGGTGCCAGTTCCGGCGTTTAACGCTGGGAATTCTGAAGGTGACTTTGAACGCCGGTTTGGGCCATCAAATCTTGGGCAACGTATGGACTATTATATATTTCTGGAAAGCCCAGGATGTCTACTTTCCAACGCCGTTGAGAGCGCGCCAATTGGGCTTCTGTAGCTCCAGAAAATCCACTTCGAGTGCAGGGAGGTCAGAATCCAACAGCATCTGCAGTCCTTTTCAGTCTCTGAATCAGATTTTTGCTCAGGTCCCTCAATTTCAGCCAGAAAATACCTGAAATCATAGAAAAACACACAAACTCATAGTAAAGTCCAAAAAAGTGAATTTTAATTAAAAACTAATAAAAATATACTAAAAACTAACTAAAATATACTAAAAACATACTAAAAACAATGCCAAAAAGCGTACATATTATCCGCTCATCACAACACCAAACTTAAATTGTTGCTTGTCCCCAAGCAACTGAAAATCAAATAAGATAAAAAGAAGAGAATATGCAATGAACTCCAAAAACATCTATGAAGATCAGTATTAATTAGATGAGCGGGGCTTTAGCTTTTTGCTTCTGAACAGTTTTGGCATCTCACTTTATCCTTTGAAATTCAGAATGATTGGCTTCTATAGGAACTCAGAATCCAGATAGTGTTATTGATTCTCCTAGTTAAGTATGATGATTTTTGAACACAGCTACTTTATGAGTCTTGGCCGTGGCCCAAAGCACTCTGTCTTCCAGTATTACCACCGGATACATACATGCCACATACACATAATTGGGTGAACCTTTTCAGATTGTGACTCAGCTTTGCTAGAGTCCCCAATTAGAGGTGTCCAGGGTTCTTAAGCACACTCTTTTTACCTTGGATCACAACTCTTATTTCTTTCTTTTTCTTTCTTTTTCTCTTTCTCCCTTTTTTTTCGTTTTTTTTTTCGTTTTTCTCTTTTTTTTTGTATTCACTGCTTTTTCTTGCTTCAAGAATCATTTTTATGATTTTTCAGATCCTCAGTAACATGTCTCCTTTTTCATCATTCTTTCAAGAGCCAACAATTTTAGCATTCATGAACAACAAATTCAAAAGACATATGCACTGTTCAAGCATACATTCAGAAAACAAAAGTATTGCCACCACATCAAAATAATTAATCTGTTATAAAATTCAAAATTCATGCAATTCTTCTCTTTTTCAATTAAGAACATTTCTCTTAAGAAAGGTGATGGATTCATAGGACATTCATAACTTTAAGGCATAGACACTAAGACACTAATGATCATAAGACACAAACATGGATAAACATAAGCATGAAATTTCGAAAAACAGGAAAATAAAGAACAAGGAGATTAAAGAACGGGTCCACCTTAGTGATGGCGGCTTGTTCTTCCTCTTGAAGATCTTATGGAGTGCTTGAGCTCCTCAATGTCTCTTCCTTGCCTTTGTTGCTCCTCTCTCATGATTCTTTGATCTTCTCTAATTTCATGGAGGAGGATGGAATGTTCTTGGTGCTCCACCCTTAGTTGTCCCATGTTGGAACTCAATTCTCCTAGGGAGGTGTTGATTTACTCCCAATGGTTTTGTGGAGGAAAGTGCATCCCTTGAGGTATCTTAGGGATTTCATGATGAGTGGGATCTCTTGTTTGCTCCATCCTTTTCTTAGTGATGGGCTTGTCCTCATCAATGAGGATGTCTCCTTCTATGTCAACTCCAACTGAATAACAGAGGTGACAAATGAGATAAGGAAAGGCTAACCTTGCCAAGGTAGAGGACTTGTCCGCCACCTTATAAAGTTCTTGGGCTATAACCTCATGAACTTCTACTTCTTCTCCAATCATGATACTATGGATCATGATGGCCCGGTCTATAGTAACTTCGGACCGGTTGCTAGTGGGAATGATTGAGCGTTGGATAAACTCCAACCATCCCCTAGCCACAGGCTTGAGGTCATGCCTTCTCAGTTGAACCGGCTTCCCTCTTGAATCTCTCTTCCATTGGGCGCCCTCTTCACAAATGACTGTGAGGACTTGGTCCAACCTTTGATCAAAGTTGACCCTTTTTGAGTTTGAAAGGGATCTCGGGGATCACCTTCTTCAAGGCCACAACTTCATAGAAGTGGTCTTGATGCACCCTTGAGATGAATCTCTCCATCTCCCATGACTCGGAGGTGGAAGCTTTTGCCTTCCTTTTCCTCTTTCTAGAGGTTTCTCCAGCCTTGGATGCCGTAAATGGTTATGGAAAAACCAAAGCAATGCTTTTACCACACCAAACTTAAAAGGTTTGCTCGTCCTCGAGCAAAAGAAGAAAGAAGAGAGTAGAAGAAGAAGAAGTAGAGGACATGGAGATGGCTTTGTGGTTCGGCCAAAGGGGGAGAAGTAGTGTTTAGGTTGTGTGAAAATGAAGGAGTGAAGATGGGTTTATATAGGGGTGGAGAGAGGGATAGGGTTCGGTCATGTGAGGGTGGGTTTGGGAGGGAAAGTGGTTTGAATTTTTGAATGGTGAGGTAGGTGGGGTTTTATGAAGGATGGATGTGAGTGGTGAAGAGAAAGATGGGATTTAATAGGTGAAGGGTTTTTGGGGAAGAGTGGTTGAGGTGATTGATGAATGGGTGAAGAAGAAGAGAGAGGGTGGTGGTGTAGGTGGGGATCCTGTGGGGTCCACAGATCCTGAGGTGTCAAGGAAAAGTCATCCCTGCACCAAGTGGCGAGCAAAATTGTTCTTCATGCCAATTTTGGCGTTAAACGCCGGGCTGGTGCCCATTTCTGGCGTTTAACGCCAACTTCTTGCCCTTTCCTGGCGTTTAACGCCAGTCTGGTGCCCCTTTCTGGCGTTAAACGCCCAGAATGGTGCTAGACTGGGCGTTAAACGCCCATTTGCTGCCCTTACTGGCGTTTAAACGCCAGCAAGGTCTTCCTCCAGGGTGTGCTGTTTTTCTTCCTGTTTTTCATTCTGTTTTTGCTTTTTCAATTGATTTTGTGACTTCCCATGATCATCATCCTAAAGAAAACATAAAATAACAAAGGAAAATAGATAAAATATAACATTGGGTTGCCTCCCAACAAGCGCTTCTTTAATGTCAGTAGCTTGACAGGGGGCTCTCATGGAGCCTCACAAATGCTCAGAGCAATGTTGGAACCTTCCAACACCAAACTTAGAGTTTGAATGTGGGGGTTCAACACCAAACTTAGAATTTGGTTGTGGCCTCCCAACACCAAACTTAGAGTTTGACTGTGGGGGCTCTGTTTGGCTCTGTTTTGAGAGAAGCTCTTCATGCTTCCTCTCCATGGTGACAGAGGGGTATCCTTGAGCCTTAATGATGAGCGGATAATTTGTACACTTTTTGGTATTGTTTTTAGTATGATTTTAGTATCTTTTAGTTAGTTTTTAGTATATTTTTATTAGTTTTTAATTAAAATTCACTTTTCTGGACTTTACTATGAGTTTGTGTGTTTTTCTGTGATTTCAGGTATTTTCTGACTGAAATTGAGGGACCTGAGCAAAAATCTGATCCAGAGACTCAAAAGGACTGCAGATGCTGTTGGATTCTGACCTCCCTGCACTCGAAGTAGATTTTCTGGAGCTACAGATACCCAATTGGCGCGCTCTCAACGGCGTTGGAAAGTAGACATCCTGGGCTTTCCAGAAATATATAATAGTCCATACTTTGCCCAAGATTTGATGGCCCAAACCGGCGTTCAAAGTCACCTCAAGAAATTCCAGCGTTAAACGCCGGAACTGGCACCTAATTGGGAGTTAAACGCCCAAACTGGCACTAAAGCTGGCGTTTAACTCCAAGAAGAGTCTCTACACGAAAATGCTTCATTGCTCAGCCCAAGCACACACCAAGTGGGCCCGGAAGTGGATTTTTATGTCATTTACTCATCTTTGTACACCTTAGGCTACTAGTTATCTATAAGTAGGACCTTTTACTATTGTATCAAGAACCTTTGGTAGCTATCTTCGTTTTATGCTATCTTAGACCATTGGGAGGCTGGCCATTCGGCCATGCCTAGACCTTGTTCTTATGTATTTTCAACGGTGGAGTTTCTACACACCATAGATTAAGGTGTGGAGCTCTGCTGTACCTCGAGTATTAATGCAATTACTATTGTTCTTCCATTCAATTCCGCTTGTTCTTTGTCCAAGATATCACTTGTTCTTCAACATGATGAAGGTGATGATTGACGCCCATCACCATTCTCACTCATGAACAAGGTGACTGACAACCATTCTTGTTCTACAAGCATCTGAGGCTAAGTGAATATCTCTTGGATTCTTTAAAAGGAATCTTCGTGGTATAGGCAAGACCTGATGGCGGCATTCAAGAGAATCCGGAAGGTCTAACCTTGTCTGTGGTATTCTGAGTAGGATTCAGTGATTGAATGACTGTGACGTGCTTCAAACTCCTAGCAGGCTAGGGCGTTAGTGACAGACGCAAAAGTATCAATGGATATTATTCCGGCCTGACCGAGAACCGACAGCTGAATTCTGCTATGCTGTGACAGAGCATATGCTCTCGCTTTCACTGAGAGGATGGGAGGTAGCTGCTGACAACAGTGAAACCATACACGAGCTTGCCATGGAAAGGAGTAAGAAAGATTGGATGAAGGCAGTAGGAAAGCAGAGAGACGGAAGGGAAGGCATCTTCATACGCTTGTCTGAAGCTCTTACACCAATGATATACATAAGTATCACTATCCTTATCTTTTATGTTATTTCCGTTCATCATCATATACATTTGAGTTTGCCTGACTAAGATTTACAAGATGACCATAGCTTGCTTCAATGCTAACAATCTCCGTGGGATCGACCCTTACTCACGTAAGGTATTACTTGGACGACCCAGTGCACTTGCTGGTTAGTTGTGCGAAGTTGTGTAATGCCATGGAATTGAACCACCAAGTTTTTGGAGTTCATGACCAGGGATTATGAGAGTTGTGAAAAGTATTGTTCACAATTTCGCGCACCACTTAAACACAATGGATTCTTCATTCACTTGAATGATCATTCTCCTCTGTCCACATCAATCACAGCCTTTGCTGTGGCTAGGAAGGGTCTGCCAAGGATGATGGATTCATTCATGCACTTCCCAGTCTCTAGGACTATGAAATCAGTAGGGATGTAATGGTCTTCAACCTTTACCAGAACACCCTCTACAAGTCCATAAGCTTGTTTTCTTGAATTGTCTGCCATCTCTAGTGAGATTCTTACAGCTTGTACCTCAAAGATCCCTAGCCTCTCCATTACAGAGAGAGGCATGAGGTTTACACTTGACCTTAAGTCACACAGAGCCTTCTTGAAGGTCATGGTGCCTATGGTACAAGGTATTGAAAACTTTCCAGGATCTTGTCTCTTTTGAGGTAATCTCTGCCTAGACAAGTCATCCAGTTCTTTGGTGAGCAAAGGAGGTTTGTTCTCCCAAGTCTCATTACCAAATAACTTGTCATTTAGCTTCATGATTGCTCCAAGGTATTTAGCAACTTGCTCTTCAATGACATATTCATCCTCTTCAGAGGAAGAATACTCATCAGAGCTCATGAATGGCAGAAGTAAGTCCAATGGAATCTCTATGGTCTCATTTTGAGCCTCAGATTCCCATGGTTCCTCATTAGGGAACTTATTGGAGGCCAGTGGACATCCATTGAGGTCTTCCTCAGTGGCGTTCACTGCCTCTTCCTCCTCTCCAAATTCGGCCATGTAGGTCATGTTAATGGCCTTGCATTCTCCTTTTGGATTCTCTTCTGTATTGCTTGGAAGAGTACTAGGAGGCAGTTCAGTAATTTTCTTGCTCAGCTGGCCCACTTGTGCCTCCAAATTCCTAATGGAGGACCTTGTTTCAGTCATGAAACTCTGAGTGGTTTTGATTAGATCAGAGACCATGGTTGCTAAGTCAGAGTGGTTCTGCTTAGAATTCTCTGTCTGTTGCTGAGAAGATGATGGAAAAGGCTTGCCATTGCTAAACCTGTTTCTTCCACCATTATTGTTGTTGAAACCTTGTTGAGGTCTCTGTTGATCCTTCCATGAGAGATTTGGATGATTTCTCCATGAAGAATTATAGGTGTTTCCATAGGGTTCTCCCATGTAATTCACCTCTTCTATTGAAGGGTTCTCAGGATCATAAGCTTCTTCTTCAGATGAAGCATCTTTAGTACTGCCTGGTGCATTTTGCATTCCAGACAAACTTTGAAAAATCAAATTGACTTGCTGAGTCAATATTTTATTCTGAGTCAGTATGGCATTCAGAGTATCAATCTCAAGAACTCTTTTCTTCTGATTTGTCCCATTGTTCACAGGATTCCTTTCAGAAGTGTACATGAATTGGTTATTTGCAACCATTTCAATGAGCTCTTGAGCTTCTGTAGGTGTCTTCTTCAGATGAAGAGATCCTCCAACAGAGCTATCCAATGACATCTTGGACAGTTCAGACAGACCATCATAGAAAATACCTATGATGCTCCATTCAGAAAGCATGTCAGAGGGGCACTTTCTGATTAATTGTTTGTATCTTTCCCAAGCTTCATAGAGGGATTCACCTTCCTTCTGTCTGAAGGTTTGGACTTCCACTCTAAGCTTACTCAATTTTTGAGGTGGAAAGAACTTTGCCAAGAAGGCATTGACTAGCTTTTCCCAAGAGTTCAGGCTCTCTTTAGGTTGTGAGTCCAACCATATCCTAGCTCTGTCTCTTACAGCAAAAGGGAATAGCATGAGTCTGTAGACCTCAGGGTCAACCCCATTAGTCTTGACAGTGTCACAGATTTGCAAGAATTCAGCTAAAAACTGATGAGGATCTTCCAATGGAAGTCCATGGAACTTGCAATTCTGTTGCATTAGAGAAACTAATTGAGGCTTAAGCTCAAAGTTGTTTGCTCCAATGGCAGGGATAGAGATGCTTCTCCCATAGAAGTCGGGAGTAGGTGCAGTAAAGTCACCCAGCACCTTCCTTGCATTGTTGGCATTGTTGTTGTTTTCGGCTGCCATGGGTTCTTCTTTTTTGAAGATTTCTGTTAGGTCCTCTACAGAGAGTTGTGCCTTAGCTTCTCTTAGCTTTCGCTTCAAGGTCCTTTCAGGTTCAGGGTCAGCCTCAACAAGAATGTTTTTGTCTTTGCTCCTGCTCATATGAAAGAGAAGAGAACAAGAAAGTATGGAATCCTCTATGTCACAGTATAGAGATTCCTTGAGGTGTCAGAGGAAAAGAAAAATAGAAGGAAGAGGTAGAAGAATTCAAACTTAGTGAGATAGAGTTCGAATTGTGCATTGAGGAAGAGTGGTACTCCATAAATAGAAGGATGTGAGAAGAGGGGAAGAGATTTTTTCGAAAATTAATTAAAAAGATTTTTAAAAACATTTTGAAAAAGATTTTGAAGAAGATATGATTGAAAACTTTTTTTTTTGAAAAAGATGTGATTAAAAAGATATGATTGAAAGATATGATTTGAAAAACAATTTAAAAGATTTGATTTTAAAAATTCATGACTTGCCTAACAAGAAAAGATATGATTCAAACATAAACCTTTCTCAACAGAAAAGGCAACATACTTGAAATGTTGAATCAAATCATTAATTGATAGCAAGTATTTTTGAAAAAGGAAAGAAATTGATTTTGAAAAAGATTTGATTGAAAAGATATGATTTGAAAAAGATTTGATTTTGAAAACTTGAAAAAAATTTGCATTAAAAACAAAATCTTCCCTCTTGTGCCATCCTGGCGTTAAACGCCCAGAATGGTGCACATTCTGGCGTTTAACGCCCAAAGCTCTACCCTTTTGGGAGTTAAACGCCAAGCCAGGTACCCTGGCTGGCGTTTAAACGCCAGTTTGCCTTCTTCACTAGGCGTTTTGAACGTCCAGCTTTTTCTGTGTAATTCCTCTGCTGTATGTTCTGAATCTTCAATTCTCTTTATTATTGACTTGAAAAGACACAAATTAAAAATATTTTTGGATTTTTAATAATGAGGAATAATCAAAATGCAACTAAAATCAAATAACAATGCATGCAAGACACCAAACTTAGCAGTTTGTATATTACTGACACTAACAAAATGAGAATGCATATGAGAAACAACAAAACACTCAAGTCAAGAGAATTCAAATATCAAAACAAGGAAATCATCAAGAACAACTTCAAGATTACTTAAGACACATGCAAGAAGAACAGAAACATGCAATATTTTTGGTTTTTATGATTTTGTAAAATTTTTTTGGATTTTTCGAAAATTAAGTGGAAAAGAAGATAAAGGTATCAAAATTCTTAATGAGAATTCCAGGAATCATGCCATGTTAGTCTAAAGCTTCAGTCTAAAGAAATTAGACATGGATAGCCAAGCTTCAGCAGGACATTGCATTCAAGAGCTAAATTGATGAGAATCAATCAGCTTTGGTGATGATAAGATCATCACCTTGAAACACTAGAATTCATTCTTAAGAACTCTGAAAAATACCTAATCTAAGCAACAAGATGAACTGTCAGTTATCCATACTCGAAACAATCCCCGGCAACGGCGCCAAAAACTTGGTGCACGAAATTGTGATCACTACTTTTCACAACTAAAATAATCCCTAGTAATGGCCCCAAAGACTTGGTGCTCAATACCATGGCATAAACACAACTTCACACAACTAACCAGCAAGTGCACTGGGTCGTCTAAGTAATAAACCTTACGCGAGTAAGGATCGATCCCACGGAGATTGTTGGTATGAAGCAAGCTATGGTCACCTTGTAAATCTTAGTCAGGCAGACTCAAATGGTTATGGATGATATATGAATAAAACATAAAGATAAAGATAGAGATACTTATGCAATTCATTGGTGAGAACTTCAGATAAGCGTATGAAGATGCTTTGTCCCTTCCGTCTCTCTGCTTTCCTACTGTCTTCATCCAATCCTTCTTACTCCTTTCCATGGCAAGCTGTATGTTGGGCATCACCATTGTCAGTGGCTACAGTCCCGTCCTCTCAGTGGAAATGTTCAACGCACCCTGTCACGGCACGGCTATCCAGCTGTCGGTTCTCGATCATGTCGGAATAGAATCCAGTGATTCTTTTGCGTCTGTCACTAACGCCCCACAATCGCGAGTTTGAAGCTCGTCACAGTCATTCAATCATTGAATCCTACTCAGAATACCACAGACAAGGTTTAGATCTTCCGGATTCTCTTGAATGCCGCCATCAATTCTAGCTTATACCACGAAGATTCCGGTTAAAGAACCCAAGAGATAAACATTAGAGCCTTGTTTGCTTGTAAAACGGAAGTGGTTGTCAGTCACACGTTCATAAGTGAGAATGATGATGAGCGTCACATAATCATCACATTCATCAAGTTCTTGAGTGCGAATGAATATCTTGGAATAAGAACAAGCTGAATTGAATAGAAGAACAATAGTAATTGCATTAATACTCGAGGTACAGCAGAGCTCCACACCTTAATCTATGGTGTGTAGAAACTCCACCGTTGAAAATACATAAGAACAAGAGTGATCATTGGCCTCGGCCCCAGAGAGGGAACCAGAAGAACCAAGATCTGATCTAAGAACTAGATGTCCGAAGATGAAAAATACAATAGTAAAAGGTCCTATTTATAGGGAACTAGTAGCTTAAGAATTACAAAGGTGAGTAAATGACATAAAAATCCACTTCCGGGCCCACTTGGTGTGTGCTTGGGCTGAGCATTGAAGCATTTTCGTGTAGAGACTCTTCTTGGAGTTAAACGCCAGCTTTTGTGCCAGTTTGGGCGTTTAACTCCCACTTTGGTGCCAGTTCCGGCGTTTAACGCTGGGAATTCTGAAGGTGACTTTGAACGCCAGTTTGGGCCATCAAATCTTGGGCAAAGTATGGACTATTATATATTACTGGAAAGCCCAGGATGTCTACTTTCCAACGCCGTTGAGAGCACGCCAATTGGGCTTCTGAAGCTCCAGAAAATCCACTTCGAGTGCAGGGAGGTCAGAATCCAACAGCATCTGCAGTCCTTTTCAGTCTCTGAATCAGATTTTTGCTCAGGTCCCTCAATTTCAGCCAGAAAATACCTGAAATCACAGAAAAACACACAAACTTATAGTAAAGTCCAGAAAAGTGAATTTTAATTAAAAACTAATAAAAATATACTAAAAACTAACTAAAATATACTAAAAACATACTAAAAATAATGCCAAAAAGCGTACAAATTATCCGCTCATCATTTCTCTATTATTTGTTTTTCGTTTTTTTATGCTTAATGTTTATTTATGTTTGTGTCTTTCCTACACGATCATTAGTGTTTAGTAACTATGTCTTAAGGCTATGAATAATTCCATGAATCCTTCACCTTTCTTAAATGAAAAATGTTTTAATTCAAAAGAACAAGAAGTACATGAGTTTCGAATTTATCCTTGAATTTAGTTTAATTATATTGATGTGGTGACAATGCTTTTTGTTTTCTGAATGAATGCTTGAATAGTGCATATTTTTTATCTTGTTGTTTATGAATGTTAAAATTGTTGGCTCTTGAAAGAATAATGAACAAAGAGAAATGCTATTGATAATCTGAAAAATCATGAAATTAATTCTTGAAGCAAGAAAAAGCAGTGAAAAAGCAAAAGCTTGCGGAAAAAAAAAATTTTGCGAAAAAAAAAAGAAAGAAAAAGAAAAAGCAAGCAGAAAAAGCCATTAGCCCTTAAAACCAAAAGGCAAGGGTAAAAAGGATCCAAGGCTTTGAGCATCAATGGATAGGAGGGCCCAAGGAAATAAAATCCAGGCCTAAGCGGCTAAATCAAGTTGTCCCTAACCATGTGCTTGTGGCATGCAGGTCCAAGTGAAAAGCTTGAGACTGAGTGGTTAAAGTCGTGATCCAAAGCAAAAAGAGTGTGCTTAAGAGCTCTGGACACCTCTAACTGGGGACTTTAACAAAGCTGAGTCACAATCTGAAAAGGTTCGCCCAGTCATGTGTATGTGGCATTTATGTATCCGGTGGTAATACTGGAAAACAAAGTGCTTATGGGCACGGCCAAGACTCATAAAAGTAGCTGTGTTCAAGAATCAACAAACTTAACTAGGAGAATCAATAACACTATCTGAAATTCTAAGTTTCTAGAGATGCCAATCATTCTAAACTTCAAAGGAAAAAGTGAGATGCCAAAACTGTTCAGAGGCAAAAAGCTACAAGTCCCGCTCATCTAATTAGAATTAATATTCATTGATATTTTGGAATTTATAGTATATTCTCTTCTTTTTATCCTAATTAATTTTCAGTTGCTTGGGGACAAGCAACAATTTAAGTTTGGTGTTGTGATGAGCGGATAATTTATACGCTTTTTGGCATTGTTTTTAAGTAGTTTTTAGTAGGATCTAGCTACTTTTAGGGAATTTTTTTATTAGTTTTTATGTAAAATTCACATTTTTGGACTTTACTATGAGTTTGTGTGTTTTTCTGTTATTTCAGGTATTTTCTGACTAAAATTGAGGGACCTGAGCAAAACTCTGATAAAAGGCTGACAAAGGACTACTGATGCTGTTGGATTCTGACCTCTCTGCACTCGAAATAGATTTTTTGGAGCTACAAAACTCCAAATGACGATCTCTTAACGGCGTTGGAAAGTATACATCCAGAGCTTTCCAGCAATATATAATAGTCCATACTTTATTTGAGATTAGACGACGTAAACTGGCGCTCAACGCCAATTCTATGCTGCATTCTGGAGTCAAACGCCAAAAACACATCACGAACCAGAGTTGAACGCCAAAAACACATTACAACTAGGCGTTCAACTCCTAAAGAAGCCTCTGCACGTGTAAAGCTCAAGCTCAGCCCAAGCACACACCAAGTGGGACCGGGAAGTGGATTTCTGCATCAATTACTTACTTCTGTAAACCCTAGTAGCTAGTTTAGTATAAATAGAACTTTTCGCTAGTGTATTAGTTGTCTTTTGACCACGTTACATCTTTGATCAGTTTATGCGATCTTAGACATTTGGGGCTGGCCATTCGGCCATGCCTGGACCTTCATCACTTATGTATTTTCAACGGTGGAGTTTCTACACACCATAGATTAAGGGTGTAGAGCTCTGCTGTACCTCAAGTTTCAATGCAATTACTACTATTTTTTATTCAATTCAGTTTATTCATATTCTAAGATATTCGTTGCACTTCAACATGATGAATGTGATGATCCGTGACACTCATCATCATTCTCACCTATGAACGCATGACTGACAACCACTTCCGTTCTACCTTAGACCGGGCGCATATCTCTTGGATTCCTTAATCAGAATATTCGTGGTATAAGCTAGATTGATGGCGGCATTCATGAGAATCTGGAAAGTCTAAACCTTGTCTGTGGTATTCCGAGCTTCAAACTCGCGATTGTTGGGCGTGATGACAAACACAAAAGAATCAAGGGATTCTATTCCGACATGATCGAGAACCGACAGATGATTAGCCGTGCCTTGACAGGGCATTTGGACCTTTTTCACTAAGAAGATGGGATGTAGCCATTGACAACGGTGATGTCCTACATACAGCTTGCCATAGAAAGGAGTAAGAAGGATTGGATGAAAACAGCAGGAAAGCAGAGATTCAGAAGGAATACAGCATCTCCATACACTCATCTGAAATTTCCACCATTGAATTACATGAGTAAATCTATCTTTATTTTCTGTTTATTTATTATTATTATTATTATTCGAAAACTACATAATCATTTATTATCCGCCTAACTGAGATCTACAAGATGACTATAGCTTGCTTCATACCAACAATCTCTGTGGGATCGACCCTTACTCACGTAAGGTTTATTACTTGGACGACCCAGTACACTTGCTGGTTTGTTGTGCGAAGTTGTGAAATTATGTATGGACCATGGTTTGAGCACCAAGTTTTTGGCGCCATTACCTGGGAATCAATTTTGAACAACAATTTAAGTATGAATCACAATTTTGTCCACCATGATCCAAAGCAAAAGAGTGTGCTTAAGAACTCTGGACACCTCTAACTGGGGACTCTAGCAAAGCTGAGTCACAATATGAAAAGGTTCACCCAGTTATGTGTCTGTGGCATTTATGTATCTGGTGGTAATACTGGAAAACAAGATGAGTAGGGTCACGGCCAAGACTCATAAGTAGCCGTGTTCAAGAATCAACATACTGAACTAGGAGAATCAATAACACTATCTAAATTCTGAGTTCCTATGGATGCCAATCATTTTGAACTTCAAAGGATAAAGTAAGATGCCAAAACTGTTCAGAAGCAAAAAGCTACTAGTCCCGCTCATCTAATTAGAACTAAGCTTCATTGATGTTTTGGAATTTATTGTATATTCTCTTCTTTTTATCCTAATTTGTTTTTAGTTTCTTGGGGACAAGCAACAATTTAAATTTGGTGTTGTGATGAGCGGATAATTTATACGCTTTTTGGCATTGTTTTTACATAGTTTTTAGTATGTTTTAGTTACTTTTTAGTATATTTTTATTAGTTTTATGCAAAATTCACATTTCTGGACTTTACTATGAGTTTGTGTGTTTTTCTATAATTTCAGGTATTTTCTAGCTGAAATTGAGGGACCTGACCAAAAATCTGATTCAGAGGCTGAGAAATGGCTGCAGATGCTGTTGGATTTTGACCCTCCTGCACACAAAGTGGATTTTCTGGAGATACAAAAGCCTAATTGGAGTGCTCTTAATTGCGTTGGAAATTAGACATCTTGGGCTTTCCATCTATGTATAATAGTCCATACTTTGCTCGAAATTTGATGGGTCAAACTGGCAATCAAACGCCACCCAGAGACCCTTTTCTAGCGTAAAACGTCAGAACTGGCACCAAAACTCGAGTTAAACGCCCAAATTGGCACCAAAGCTAGCATTTAACTCCAAGAACGTCCTGTGCACGTGAAAGTTTCAAAGCTCAGCCCAAACACTCACAAAGTGGGCCCCGGAAGTGATTTCTGCACTATCTGCACCTAGTTACACATTTTCTGTAAACCTAGGTTACTAGTTTAGTATAAAAACTAATTTTAGAGATTTAGTTTGTACCTCATGATATTTTTACATTCTTTATTGTACCTTTGACAGCATGAGTCTCTAAATCCCATGGTTGGGGGTGAGGAGCTCTACTGTGTCTCGATGAATTAATGCAATTACTACTGTTTTCTATTCAATCGCGTTTGCTTCTGTTCTAAGATATTCACTCGTAATTCAGTGTGATGAATGTGATGATCCGTGACACTCATCACCATTCTCAACTTATGAATGCGTGCCTGATAACCACTTTTGTTCTACCTGCAACAGCTTAAGTGTGTATCTCTTGGGCCCCTGATTCACGAGTTTGATTGTCACTCCTGAAAACAGAGCATTCAATTCCGTGAGATCAGAACCTTCGTGGTATAGGCTAGAATCAATTGGTGGCATTCCTGAGATCCGGAAAGTCTAAACCTTGTCTATGGTATTCAGAGTAGGATCTAGGAAGGGATGACTGTGACGAGCTTTAAACTCGCGACTATTGGGCGCAGTGACAGTGTGCAAAAAGATCAATGGATCTTATTCCAACACAAGTGAGAACCAACAGATGATTAGCCATGCAGGAAACCGTAGCGGACATGTTTTCACTGAGAGGACGGATGGTAGCCATTGACAACGGTGATCCACCAATATAAAGCTTGCCAAAGAAGGAGCCAGGCGTGTTTGAAGAAGAAGGCAGTAAGAAAGCAGAAACTCAGAGGGTAGAGCATCTCCGAAACCGTCAACCTGTTCTCCATTACTGCATAACAAGTATTATTTATCTCATGTTCTTTTATTTTAGTGCAAACAAAACCCTTCTTATTATTAATCTCCTGACTAAGATTTACAAGATAACCATAGCTTGCTTCAAGCCGGCAATTTCCGTGGGATCGACCCTTACTCACGTAAGGTATTACTTGGACGATCCAGTGCACTTGCTGGTTAGTTGTACGAGTTGTGAAAAGTGTGAGTTCACAATTCCGTGCACCACCTCGCTCTACCAACCTCTTATAGTTGATGTTGCACTTCTCCATCGTTCTTGAATATCCTATATTGACAACATTTTTTTGCAATTGAGGGAATTTGAATGCCCTTAAGAAGTTGCTGCCGATGTGCCTTATAAAATACATCCACCATGCTCTTGGAGGTTGCCAGTCACCTCTGGAATGATTTACTACTGCCCGGATTGACTCATGTTGCTCTGAGATCATACCTACACCATCCTTTCTAACAACATGCATTCGTAGGTTCATGAGAAAGAAGTGCGACGCATCAGCTGTCTCCCATTCCACCAAGGCAAAAGCGATAGACACAATGTTATGATTCCCATCTTGTGCAACAGCAACCAGAAGTGTACCTTTGTATTTTCCGTATAGGTGTGTGCCGTCAACCTGAACTAGGGGCTTGCAATGCCTGAACGCCCTAATGCATGGATTGAAACTCCAAAATATGCGATGAAGTATTTTTACATTAGGTGCCTCCTCATTCCTGTTGTACAGTGGTCGTGTTTCTATTTGGACAATTGAACTAGGCATCTTCTGAACCATGACCGAGAGCCACCATGGCAAAGCTTGGTAAGAATCCTCCTAACCACCAAAAACTTTGGCTATGGACTTCTGCTTTGCCAACTAAGCCTTTTGGTAACTGATGGTATAGTTGAACCTTGACTCGACTTGCACTATTAAAGATTTTACCTTGATGGACGGGTTAGTCTCGACTAAAGGCCTTATAGCCTTAGCAACGGTATCCGAGTCCAACTTAGAATGATCCTGTGAAATCGTTCTAATTGTGTACGTGTGCCTACCGTTGTATCTGTGTATCTCTCAGCAACTTTTTTTTCCATATCAAACTGGCTCGGATAAGCAAATCACACCCACACCCATACATCTTGCATTTTGCATAGAACGTCTATGGCTCAGACTTATGCACATTATAGTCAACTCCTCTAGAGATAGTGTAACTTCTAATTGCTGCGTCGAGATCCAACTCACGCATAAATGGTAGAACGTTCATCGGTTGACTGCTCGAGGGATGAACCACTACATTCTCCGCTGCTGCCTCAACTCCCACATCACCATCCTCGTCTTCGTCGCTGGCTTCATAAATGGCTTCGAAGTCCTCTTCGCTATCACTATTCATTCCTTCGTACACTGCAGCTCTATCATCCTCTATATCTAAATCATTTTGAATCCCTTCTACCTCTATGTTTTCAAACTCAACATACAGCTAAATCTGTGGCTATCGCATTTGAGTCCGCCGGTGAATTTGGAACATATTCTGCATACTCACTTCGTCAGTGATCGGCATGATATCAAACTATATTAGACCATCAAAAACTACAACAGGATTTCTGTACAGAATTCTGCTCACTCTCGTTAACATACCATTCTCCATGCTTTGATAGAGATCGTTCTGAAACTCCATTAACGTCATGGTGAATGGAACCACAAACGAAAACGGATTCTGACTCACAAACCTCACTCCCTCATGAGTATTCCGTATTATTTTTCCGTTGCGATACACTACCAAATTTGCGGTACCCTCCATTACACTACTGGTGCACGAAATTGCAATCACACTTTTGCAACTCCGCACAACTAACCAGCAAGTGCACTGGGTCGTCCAAGTAATACCTTGCGTGAGCAAGGGTCGATCCCACGGAGATTGTCGGCTTGAAGCAAGCTATGGTTATCTTGTAAATCTTAGTCAGGATATTAGAATTTATCAGGATTGATTGTGAAAAGCAAAAGAACATGAAATGGTTACTTGTTTTGCAGTAATGGAGAATAGGTTAAGGTTTGGAGATGCTCCATCTTCTGAATCTCTGCTTTCCTACTGTCTTCTTCTTCAAACACGCAAGTCTCCTTCCATGGCAAGCTATGTGTAGGGTTTCACCGTTGTCAGTGGCTACCTCCCATCCTCTCAGTGAAAGCGATTGCATATGCTCTGTCACAGCATAGCGGAATTCATCTATCGGTACTCAATCAGGCCGGAATAGAATCCAGTGATTCTTTTGCGTTTGTCACTAACGCCCCGCCTTCAGGAGATTGAAGCACGTCACAGTCATTCAATCATTGAATCCTACTCAGAATACCACAGACAAGGTTTAGACCTTCCGGATTCTCTTGAATGCCGCCATCAGTCCTAGCTTATACCACGAAGATTCCGATTAAAGAATCCAAGAGATAACTACTTAATCTAAGGTAGAACGGAGGTGGTTGTCAGTCACACGTTCATGGTTGAGAATGATGATGATTGTCACTGATCATCACATTCATCCGGATTAAGAACAAGTATTATCTTAAAATGGAAGCAAGCATGATTGAATAAGAAGCAGTAGTAATTGCATTAATCCATCAAGACACAGCAGAGCTCCTCACCCCCAACCATGGGGTTTAGAGACTCATGATGTGGAAAGTACACAAGAAACGTGTAAAAAATGTCATGAGGTCATAAGGTACGGATACAATGTCAAAAGATCCTATTAATAGTGAACTAGTGTCCTAAGGTTTATAGAAATGAGTAAATGACAGAAAAATCCACTTCCGGGCCCACTTGGTGTGTGCTTGGGCTGAGCAATGAAGGAATTTCGTGTAGAGACCTTTTCTGGAGTTAAACGCCAGCTTTCATGCCAGTTTGGGCGTTTAACTCCAAATTTTATGCCAGTTCCGGCGTTTAACGTTGGAATTTCTGTAGGTGACTTTGAGCGCCAGTTTGGGCCATCAAATCTTGGGCAAAGTATGGACTATTATATATTGCTGGAAAGCCCAGGATGTCTACTTTCCAATGTCGTTGAGAGCGCGCCAATTGGGCTTCTGTAGCTCCAGAAAATCCACTTCGAGTGCAGGGAGGTCAGAATCCAACAACATCTGCAGTCCTTTTCAGTCTCTGGATCAGATTTTTGCTCAGGACCCTCAATTTCAGTCAGAAAATACCTGAAATCACAGAAAAACACACAAACTCATAGTAAAGTCCAGAAAAGTGAATTTTAATTAAAAACTAATAAAAATATACTAAAAACTAACTAAAAGATACTAAAAACATACTAAAAACAATGCCAAAAAGCGTACAAATTATCCGCTCATCACAACACCAAACTTAAATTGTTGCTTGTCCCCAAGCAACTGAAAATCAAAATAGGATAAAAAGAAGAGAATATACTATAGACTCCAAAATATCAAAGAAACATAGCTCCAATTAGATGAGCGGGACTAGTAGCTTTTTGCCTCCGAACAGTTTTGGCATCTCACTCTATCCTTTGAAGTTCAGAATGATTGGCATCTATAAGAACTCAGAACTCAGATAGTGTTATTGATTCTCCTAGTTAAGTATATTGATTCTTGAACATAGCTAGTGTATGAGTCTTGGCTATGGCCCAAAGCACTCTGTCTTCCAATATTACCACCGGATACATACATGCCACAGACACATACTTGGGTGAACCTTTTTAGATTGTGACTCAGCTTTGCTAAAGTCCCCAATTAGAGGTGTCCAGGGTTCTTAAGCACACTCTTTTTTTGCTTTGGTTCACAACTTTATTTCTTTCTTTTTCTTTTTCTTCTCCTTTTTTTTTCGAAAATTTTTTTTTTCACTGCTTTTTCTTGCTTCAAGAATCAATTTGATGATTTTTCAGATCCTCAATAACAGTTCTCTTTCTCCTCATTCTTTCAAGAGCCAACAATTTTAACATTCTTAAAACAACAAATTCAAAAGACATATGCACTGTTCAAGCATTCATTCAGAAAACAAAAAGTATTGTCTCCACATCAAACCAATTCAACTAGTTTCAGAGATAAATTTCGAAATCCTGTACTTCTTGTTCTTTTGTGATTAAAGCTTTTTTTTTCTTTTAAGAGAGGTGATGGATTCATAGGACATTCATAACTTTAAGGCATAGACTTTATTAATTATGAACTAAGAACAAGACTCAAATATAGATATAAGATGAAACTAAACTAAAAAAAAAATATAAATAGAAAATAAAACAAAGAAAGAAAAAAAAACGCAAACATAGGCTCCTAATGATAGAGGTTTTCACAGAGTTAGGACTCAACAACCTTGATTTTGAGAAGTGGATGCTCCCTCAGCTTGAGAGGAGAACTTTTGGCGTTTCATCTCTTGAATTTCACGCCCCTGCTTCTCTTGTTCCTTCAGTAATTTGCAGAGCATGCAGTTCTGATTCTGCTGTTCTTCCTTCAGTTGCTCCATAGTCTCTTGCAACTTGGTGATAGATGCTTCTAGGCTGGACCAGTAGTCAATTCTTGGGAATTCAGGAAGGAATTCCTGCGCCCTCCTCTTGATGGAGTTGTCTTGCACTTGTCCTTCCATTGACTTCTTGGTGATTGGGTGTTCAATGGTATGAACTCATCTACTCCCATCTTCACCCCAGCCTCTTTACAGAGCAAGAAAATCAAGCTTGGATAAGCCAATTTGGCTTCAGTGGAATTCTTATTTGCAATTGTGTAGATCTCACAAGCAATCACATGATGGACCTCCACCTCTTTTCCAAGCATAATGCAATGAATCATCACTGCTCTCTTGATGGTGACCTCAGAACGGTTGCTAGTGGGCAATATGGAGCGCCCAATGAAGTCTAGCCAACCTCTTGCAATTGGCTTGAGGTCTCCCCTCTTGAGTTGGTTTGGGACACCCTTTGAATTGGTTATCCACTTAGTCCCAGGGAGGCATATGTCCTCTAGAACTTGATCCAACCCTTTATCTACTCTCACCATCCTCCTATTGAAGGAGTCAGGATCATCTTGTAGTTGGGGCAACTTGAAGATTTCTCTTATTTTGTCCAGATGGAAGTACATAACTTTCCCTCTGACCATGGTTCTGTAGGTATGGTAAGCAGTTCCAGTCATTCTCTGTTTATCTGTTAGCCACAGATTTGAGTAGAATTCCTGAACCATGTTCCTTCCAACCTTTATTTCAGGATTGGTCAGAACTTCCCATCCTCTGTTTCGAATTTGCTCTTGGATCTCCGGATATTCATCTTCTTTCAGATCAAATTTAACTTCCGGGATCACTGACCTCAGACCCATTATTTTGTGATAATGGTCTTCATGTTCTTTGGTTAAGAACTTCTCTTGATTCCAAAGATTCTTTGGATTATTCTCTTTCTTGCCTCTTAAATTGGTTTGTTTTCCCTTAGGAGCCATGATATTGATGAATCTTGGCTTAGTGATCACGGAAAAGCACACCAAACTTAGAGGTTTGCTTGTCCTCAAGCAAAAGAAAAGAAAGAAGAGAGAGAGAGAAAGAGGAAATTCGAATGGTGTGGGTAAAAGGGGTTCCAAACGTGAATTTATAAGGGAGGGGAGAAGAGATTTCGAAAAAATAAAAATTTGAAAGGAGATTTGAGAAGATATGAAAAGAAATTGAGAAAAGGGTGAGTTTTTGAAGAAGATTTGGGATTAATTTGAAATAGATTTGAAGAATGGTTTTGATTTGTGAAGATTTGAAAGTGAATGATGAAAGGTTGAAGTGCATTTATGTAGAAGAGTATGGTTAAAAAGAGGAAAGTTTGAAAAAAAATTGAGTTGAAAACAAAAATGTGGTCCCCCCACCTTTCTGGCGTTAAACGCCCAGAATGGCACCCATTCTGGCGTTTAACGCCCATTTGCTACCCCTTTTGGGCGTTTAACGCCCAGCCAGGTGCCCTGGCTGGCGTTAAACGCCAGAAATCCTTTGTCACTGGGCGTTTTTCCAAAACGCCCAGGATGCTGCACACCTGGCGTTAAACGCCCAGAATGGTGCCCATTCTGGCGTTTAACGCCCAAAATGGTACCATTACTGGCGTTAAACACCCAGAATGGTGCCCATTCTGGCGTTTAACGCCCAAAATGCCCCTTACTGGCGTTTTTTCGCCAGTAAGCTCATTTTCTCTGCTTTTTGAGCTGAATCCTTCTGTAACTCTGTGAATTCCTTCATTTTTGATACTTGCCTCTGTAAGAACAATTCATACAACTTCCTAATGACTGGGTTGCCTCCCAGCAAGCGCTTCTTTACTGTCTTTAGCTGGACTTTCACTGAGAATCATTCAAGTCTCAGTTTTGAGCATTCCTGCTCAAAATTGCCTTCAAGATAATGCTTGATTCTCTGTCCATTAACAATGAACTTCTTGTCAGAATCAATATCATGAAGCTCAACATATCCATATGGTGATACTCCTGTAATCACATACGGACCCCTCCACCGGGATTTGAGTTTTCCTGGAAACAGTTTGAGCCTGGAGTTGAAGAGCAGAACTTTTTGTCCTGGCTCAAAGACTCTGGTTGACAACTTCTTGTCATGCCACTTCTTTGCCTTTTCCTTATAAATTTTTGCATTTTCAAAGGCATTGAGTCTGAACTCCTCTAGCTCATTTAGCTGGAGCAGCCTTTTCTCACCAGCTAACTGTGCATCCATGTTTAGGAATCTGGTTGCCCAGTAGGCCTTATGTTCCAGTTCTACAGGCAAATGACAGGCCTTCCCATATACTAGTTGGTATGGGGAGGTTCCTATAGGAGTCTTGAATGCTGTTCTATATGCCCACAGAGCATCATCCAAGCTCTTTGCCCAATCCTTTCTTCGGGCCATTACAGTCCGTTCCAGGATTCTTTTTAGTTCTCTGTTAGAGACTTCAGCTTGCCCATTTGTCTGTGGATGATATGCAGTTGCCACTTTATGGCTAATTCCATATCTAACCATAGCAGAGTATAGCTGTTTGTTGCAGAAATGAGTGCCCCCATCACTGATTAGCACTCTGGGGATGCCAAACCTGCTGAAAATATTTCTCTGGAGGAATTTCAGTACGGTTTTGGTATCATTAGTGGGTGTAGCAATTGCTTCTACCCACTTAGATACATAGTCCACTGCCACCAGAATATAAGTGTTTGAGTATGATGGTGGGAATGGTCCCATGAAATCAATTCCCCATACATCAAACAATTCTATCTCTAATATCCCTTGTTGAGGCATGGCATATCCGTGAGGCAGGTTACCAGCTCTTTGGCAACTGTCACAGTTACGCACAAACTCTCGGGAATCTTTATAGAGAGTAGGCCAGTAGAAGCCGCACTGGAGAACTTTAGTGGCTGTTCGCTCACTTCCAAAATGTCCCCCATACTGTGATCCATGGCAGTGCCATAGGATCCTTTGTGCTTCTTCTCTGGGTACACCTGCGGATCACTCCGTCAGCACATCTCTTAAAGAGATATGGTTCATCCCAAAGGTAGTACTTGGCATCTGAAATTAGTTTCTTTCTCTGCACATAACTGTACTCTTTGGGTATGAACCTCACAGCTTTATAGTTTGCAATATCTGCAAACCATGGAGCTTCCTGAATGGCAAAGAGTTGCTCATCTGGGAAAGTCTCAGAGATCTCAGTAGAAGGGAGGGATGTCCCAGCTACTGGTTCTATCCGGGACAGATGATCAGCCACTTGGTTCTCTGTCCCTTTTCTGTCTCTTATTTCTATATCAAACTCTTGCAGAAGCAACACCCATCTTATAAGCCTGGGTTTTGAATCCTGCTTTGTGAGTAAGTATTTAAGAGCAGCATGGTCAGTGTACACAATCACCTTTGATCCCACTAAGTAGGATCTAAACTTGTCAATGGCATAGACCACTGCAAGTAATTCTTTTTCTGTGGTTGTGTAATTCTTCTGTGCATCATTTAGAACACGGCTAGCATAATAAATGACATGCAGAAGTTTGTCATGCCTCTGTCCCAACACTGCACCAATGGCATGATCACTGGCATCACACATTAATTCAAATGGTAATGCCCAATCTGGTGCAGAGATGACTGGTGCTGTGACCAGCTTAGCTTTCAGGGTCTCAAATGCCTGCAAACACTGTGTGTCAAACACAAATGGCGTGTCAGCAGCTAGCAGGTTACTTAAAGGTTTTGCAATTTTCGAAAAATCCTTGATAAACCTTCTATAGAATCCTGCATGCCCCAGAAAGCTTCTGATTGCCTTAACATTGGCAGGTGGTGGTAATTTTCAATTACCTCTACCTTTGCCTTATCCACCTCTATTCCCCTGCTTGAAATTTTGTGCCCAAGGACAATTCCTTCAGTCACCATAAAATGACATTTCTCCCAGTTTAAAACCAGGTTAGTCTCTTGGCACCTTTTCAAGACAAGTGCTAGGTGATTAAGACAGGAGCTAAATGAGTCTCCATATACTGAAAAGTCATCCATGAAGACTTCCAGAAATTTCTCTACCATATCTGAGAAGATAGAGAGCATGCACCTCTGAAAGGTTGCAGGTGCATTGCACAGACCAAAAGGCATTCTCCTATAGGCAAACACGCCAGAAGGGCAAGTAAATGCTGTTTTCTCTTGGTCCTGGGGATCTACTGCAATCTGGTTGTAGCCTGAATAGCCATCCAAAAAGCAGTAATAGTCATGACCAGCTAGTCTTTCTAGCATTTGGTCTATGAATGGTAAAGGAAAATGATCCTTTCTGGTGGCTGTATTGAGCCTTTTGTAGTCAATACACATACGCCACCCTGTGACTGTCCTTGTAGGAACCAGTTCATTTTTTTCATTATGAACCACTGTCATGCCTCCCTTTTTGGGAACAACTTGGACAGGGCTCACCCAGGGGCTATCAGAAATAGGATAAATAATCCCAGCCTCCAGTAATTTAGTGACCTCCTTCTGCACCACCTCCTTCATGGCTGGATTTAGCCTCCTCTGTGGTTGAACCACTGGTTTGGCATTATCCTCCAACAGGATCTTGTGCATGCATCTAGCTGGGCTAATGCCGTTGAGATCACTTATGGACCACCCAAGAGCTGTCTTGTGTGTCCTTAGCACTTTAATCAGTGCTTCCTCTTCCTGTGAATTTAAAGCAGAGCTTATAATCACTGGAAAAGTGTCACCCTCTCCCAGAAATACATATTTCAGGGATGGTGGTAGTGGTTTGAGTTCAGGCTTAGGAGGTTTATCCTCCTCCTGAGGAATTTTTGAAAATTCCTTTGCTTCCTCTAGTTCTTCTTGATCAGGTTGAGCATCTTTGAAGATGTCTTCAAGCTCTGATTCTAGGCTTTCAGCCATATTGATCTCTTCTACCAGAGAGTCAATAATGTCAGCGCCCATGCAGTCATTTGGTGTGTCTGGATGCTGCATAGCTTTTACAGCATTCAACTTGAACTCATCTTCATTGACTCTCAAGGTTACTTCCCCCTTTTGTACATCAATGAGAGTTCGTCCAGTTGCTAGGAAAGGTCTTCCTAGAATGAGAGTTGCACCCTTATGCTCCTCCATTTCCAGCACCACAAAGTCAGTTAGAAAGGCAAATGGCCCAACCTTGACAATCATGTCCTCTATTATGCCTGATGGGTGTTTAATGGAGCCATCAGCAAGTTGGAGGCATATCCTGGTTGGTTTGACCTCTCCAATCAACCCAAGCTTTCTGATAGTGGATGCAGGTATTAAATTGATACTTGCTCCAAGATCACATAGGGCTGTCTTGGTGCAAGTGCCTTCTAATGTGCATGGTATCAGAAAGCTTCCAGGATCTTGAAGCTTTTCTGGTAAGCTTTTTAGAATGACTGCACTGCATTCTTCAGTGAGAAACACTTTTTCAGTTTCTCTCCAATCCTTCTTATGACTTAAGATTTCCTTCATGAACTTAGCATAAGAAGGTATTTGCTCAAGTGCCTCTGCAAACGGAATCTTTATTTCAAGAGTCCTTAAATAGTCTGCAAAGCGGGCAAATTGCTTATCCTGTTCCGCTTTGCGGAGTTTCTGAGGATAAGGCATCTTGGCTTGATATTCTTCAACCTTAGATGCTGCAGGTTTATTCCTTACAGAAGTGGTTGAAGAAGCCTTGTTAGAGGGATTACTGTCAGCACTCTCAGGTGTCTGATTTTCCCTTGGCGTTTGGACGCCAGGATTGGGTGGAAAATGGGCGTTTAACGCCAACTTTTCCCCCTTTTCTGGCGTTTGAACGCCAGAACTGGGCAAGGAATGGGCGTTTAACGCCAACTTTCCTTCCCTTTCTGGCGTTTGAACGCCAATATTCCTCTCTGGGCTCTTACTGTCCTCAGAGGGATTCTGAACAGTGGTTTGGTTGTCCTCTGTCATTTGTTCCTTGTTTGGCTTTTTGCTCTTTTGAGCAGTGTTATTCAAGTTCTTCCCACTCCTCAATTGAACTGCTTGACACTCCTCTGTTATCTGTTTAGATATTTGCTGTTTTGCTTGATTCAACTGTAGTTCTATGCTCTTATTAGCAATTTTAGTTTCATAGAGCATCTCTTTAAATTCTGCTAACTGTTCTGTCATCAGGAGTAGTTGTTGATTAAGCTCCATTATCTGTTCTTGAGGATTAGAGTCAGTGACTAATGCCATGACCTCCTCCTTTGGAACGAACTCATTGCTAGAATATAAGTATTGGTTTCTAGCAACAGTGTCTATAAGCTCTTGAGCTTCTTCAATTGTCTTCCTCATGTGTATGGATCCACCAGCTGAGTGGTCTAAAGACATCTGAGCTTTTTCTGTAAGCCCATAGTAGAAAATGTCTAACTGTACCCACTCTGAAAACATTTCAGAGGGACATTTTCTTAGCATACCTCTATACCTCTCCCAGGCATTGTAAAGGGATTCATTATCCTCTTGTTTAAAGCCTTGGATGTCCAGCCTTAGCTGTGTCATCCTCTTTGG
Organism: Arachis stenosperma; assembly: GCF_014773155.1. NCBI lineage: Eukaryota > Viridiplantae > Streptophyta > Magnoliopsida > Fabales > Fabaceae > Arachis > Arachis stenosperma. The sequence goes on along the minus strand of NC_080381.1, from coordinate 45,696,229 downwards.
AGGGTAAAAATGATTCAGGAATTTGTCTGACAACTGTTTCCATGTCTTTATGCTTGCTGTAGGTTGGTTATTCAACCACCTTTTAGCTTGATCTTTTACAGCAAATGGAAATAGTAATAGTCTGTAGACATCCTGATCTACCTCTTTATCATGTACTGTGTCAGCAATTTGTAAGAACTGTGCCAGAAACTCAGTAGGTTCTTCCTGTGGAAGACCGGAATACTGGCAATTTTGCTGCACTATGATAATGAGTTGAGGATTTAGCTCAAAGCTGCTTGCTTTGATGGGGGGCGTGCAGATGCTACTCCCATATGCAGCTGTAATGGGGTTAGCATATGACCCCAGAGTCTTTCTGGACTGATCAATTCCACTTAAGTCCATAATGGACAAAAGGGCAATGATAATGATTGCAAAGAGATAAATTTTGCTTATTTTTATATATATATATATATTTTTTTCTTTTTTTTTGAAATAACCGAAAAAAAATTAAAATAAAATAAAATAAAACAAAAGGAAAATAAAAAAAAATTCGAAAATCAAAGGGGAAATGAGATCAAAGCAAATTGAGAACTGAATCAATTAGTTAATTAAAAAGATTTTGAAAACAGCAATAAAAAAGATATGATTGAAAAACTTTTATGAAAAAGATTTGATTTTTTAAAAAAGAGGAAAGAGAAAAACAGCAAAAAGACACCAAACTTAAAATTTTAGAAAATCAAACACTAATTTTTTCGAAAATTTTAAAGGAAAAACACAAAGAGGACACCAAACTTAGAACTTTTATAGATCAAAAAGAAACTAAGGACATGCAAATTCGAAAAACTAAAAGAAAAACAAAAGCATGCAATTGACACCAAACTTAAAATATGAACTAGACTCAACTAAAAGACTCTAAACCAACAAAAACAAAAACAGTCCTAATCTAAGCAACAAAATAAACCGTCAGTTGTCCAAACTCGAACAATCCCCGGCAACGGCGCCAAAAACTTGGTGCATGAAATTGCAATCACACTTTTGCAACTCCGCACAACTAACCAGCAAGTGCACTGGGTCGTCCAAGTAATACCTTGCGTGAGCAAGGGTCGATCCCACGGAGATTGTCGGCTTGAAGCAAGCTATGGTTATCTTGTAAATCTTAGTCAGGATATCAGAATTTATCAGGATTGATTGTGAAAAGCAAAAGAACATGAAATGGTTACTTGTTTTGCAGTAATGGAGAATAGGTTGAGGTTTGGAGATGCTCCATCTTCTGAATCTCTGCTTTCCTACTGTCTTCTTCTTCAAACACGCAAGTCTCCTTCCATGGCAAGCTGTGTGTAGGGTTTCACCGTTGTCAGTGGCTACCTCCCATCCTCTCAGTGAAAGCGATTGCATATGCTCTGTCACAGCATAGCGGAATTCATCTGTCGGTTCTCAATCAGGCCGGAATAGAATCCAGTGATTCTTTTGCGTCTGTCACTAACGCCCCGCCTTCAGGAGATTGAAGCACGTCACAGTCATTCAATCATTGAATCCTACTCAGAATACCACAGACAAGGTTTAGACCTTCCGGATTCTCTTGAATGCCGCCATCAGTCCTAGCTTATACCACGAAGATTCCGATTTAAGAATCCAAGAGATAACTACTTAATCTAAGGTAGAACGGAGGTGGTTGTCAGTCACACGTTCATGGTTGAGAATGATGATGATTGTCACTGATCATCACATTCATCCAGATTAAGAACAAGTATTATCTTAGAATGGAAGCAAGCATGATTGAATAAGAAACAGTAGTAATTGCATTAATCCATCAAGACACAGCAGAGCTCCTCACCCCCAACCATGGGGTTTAGAGACTCATGATGTGGAAAGTACACAAGAAACGTGTAAAAAATGTCATGAGGTCATAAGGTACGGATACAATGTCAAAAGATCCTATTAATAGTGAACTAGTGTCCTAAGGTTTACAGAAATGAGTAAATGACAGAAAAATCCACTTCCGGGCCCACTTGGTGTGTGCTTGGGCTGAGCAATGAAGGAATTTCGTGTAGAGACCTTTTCTGGAGTTAAACGCCAGCTTTCATGCCAGTTTGGGCGTTTACCTCCAAATTTTATGCCAGTTCCGGCGTTTAACGCTGGAATTTCTGTAGGTGACTTTGAGCGCCGGTTTGGGCCATCAAATCTTGGGCAAAGTATGGACTATTATATATTGCTGGAAAGTCCAGGATGTCTACTTTCCAATGCCGTTGAGAGCGCGCCAATTGGGCTTCTGTAGCTCCAGAAAATCCACTTCGAGTGCAGGGAGGTCAGAATCCAACAGCATCTGCAGTCCTTTTCAGTCTCTGGATCAGATTTTTGCTCAGGACCCTCAATTTCAGTCAGAAAATACCTGAAATCACAGAAAAACACACAAACTCATAGTAAAGTCCAGAAAAGTGAATTTTAATTAAAAACTAATAAAAATATACTAAAAACTAACTAAAAGATACTAAAAACATACTAAAAACAATGCCAAAAAGCGTACAAATTATCCGCTCATCAACTACCAACACTCAAAGACCACTCAAAGCACACTCTTCTTCGAAATGAAAATGTTAACCAAGCTTTGCCTTATATAGAGGTAAGTATTCAACATGCCCCCACGTGCTGCCTGGTTCAACCAACCAGGCGTCGCCATGTGTCAGCACACACTCCACGTGCTACTAGCTTCAGCCAACTAGCCCTCGCCACATGTGCTCCACTCTCCCTGCGTATTAGACCTATTATCTGATACGTCCATCAAAGTGTAAATACACTCTCTACACCCATTTCTAATTAAAACACTACCCTTTACTCCATAACAAAATTCTTGAGACAAAACCAAGCCCTTTTTCTTTTTCTTTTTCAATGGCTATACTATATATGGGAAAGAATTTCAGCTTTACGACTATATGTTTGACTTTATTAGTCACCAAAAAATATGTCTGACTTTATTCAGCATTTGATTAGGTCTGACTTGCGATAGATGTGTGCTACTAGTTTGATATATTATTTGCAATAAATTTATTCGTTTTGTTTACGATGCTGATCTTTTTTTTATTCGTATGTTATTGTATGTGTGGTAGAGGGTTCTCAGTTACATATGGTACAAGGACCATTTTCATTTTTCATCGGTCAACAATACCCAGTTTGCTCGTAAGTCTTAATCAGTTAATCCCACAATAAAGAGAGGTTAGTGGAGGATAAGACAGCTACAGGGACATTGAATAAATAAAAATATTATATTATTCACGTTAACTGGATATATAATGTAATTTTTTAAACCTTTTGATTTGGCCATAATACTGTTCTTTTGAATAATTCTGACTTTCCAACTGTTTTTTATTTTTCTTTCCATTTTTGACCTTAATTATTATTATAGCATTATCTTGAGTATGTTAAATTATTTGCTATATAATTGTAAGGTGGTTTGAAACTTTTTTAATGGGTAGTGTATCCATTTCATTTTCGTATGTTAAATTAATGATTATATGGTCATGGCCCTCCAGAAAATTTCCAAAATTTTTATATATACTATAATATGCAACATTTTCCTTACTGAATGTACCAGCATATATACTGGTGTTGCTGGCTCCCAAATCATATTTCGAATCCATTCTCCGATTCTCGTACATTTTCAATGTTTTGGACGGAGTTTTTGGCTAGTTTTTGTTTTCTGCTTCTTAATTTCTTTTTTATTATATAGAAATTACTTCAATCTTTATAATAACACCTAATTCGATGTTAAAAAAATATTTACATAAATGTCAAATTATGAATAAAATTTATTTATTTTTCTCATGAAATTATCATTAATATTAAGTAAATTTATTAAAATAAATATATTTTACATATTTTATTCACTAATATATATCTTATATGCATATCACAAAATTATTAGAGTAACTGATTTATATTATTTTATGCTATATTTTTTTAATAATAAAGATAAAAAAAGATAGAGGTTTATGTGAAAATAAACCAAAAAATAACACTGATATAAATAGAGTTGTTTAAAAGTATTTTTAAAAATTACAAACGATATTAAAAATATAAAATTATTATCTTTTAGTAGAGCTTCTTATTTGATAGGATACTTGTAAAGTTTTTTAAAAAATAAAAAATAAAAGAAAACACAATACATTATTACATATGCTATCAAAAGCGATATATAATATTGAATTAAAAAAATAATAGGCGGTCAATTATTTTATAATCAGATCTAACTAAATCTTGTATATATGTATTCTTTTTTTGTACTTTTATTAAAAAACTATCTGTATTATTAATAATGACACAAAAAACTCAAGACATTTAAGTGGGTCAAATTAAGAATATCGTGAAGAGCTGTTTGTATTCAAACCTGATTGGAATAGAGAAAGCCAATGATGCTAACTTATGGGTCATTAAGTTACCTTTTCTTTTTACACGTGAAATATAATGAGATCTGAAATCTTTTAAAATAATTTTATAATTAGATTAGTGAGTCCAAATAATTGTTTGAGAAGTGAGTATATACATTAGGGCCTGCATTACTTGAAGATTATTCTTTTCTATCACAATGTTAGAAAAATTACGGTCTAATGTTAGTTTGAGTGCAAGGAAACAAGCAGAAACTTCTGCCTTCTTCATCGATGTCAACTTTTGGAGGATCCAAGTTGCTGTGACTATGATATTACTGTCATCATTGTGAATCACCGCCGCTGCTCCAGTATTGTCTTCCACCAACCTCGTTCTTGCATTTTCTTCCGTGAAAAAAAAGGCATAGAAATTGATTTTATATATAAGCGGTGGAGGTGGCTGGTTCCAGGTAGTGTAGTTGTTCCTGCCAGATGCAGGTGCTGCGGAAGAGGGTTGTTGGCATTGTTGGGCGGCAGCGTAATCCGTAGCCCTATGCACTGCATTGCTTACCAAATGCATCGGATCGAAGGTATAGTTTTCAAAAATGGTTTGATTTCTATTCCACCACAAAGCATGAAGGCATTCCAGAAAAATTTTCCTTTCATTGTTATCAAAATGATGAAGCAGTGAACTAATCCATTCTTCTATTATTTGATCTGCAGAGTGTGTTGTCCAGAGAGTAAAAGGAGAGAGATACCGAAATTGACGAGACCATTCACAGTCTCTAAAAATATAAGTTTCGGTTTTCTCTTCAAGATAACATTTGGGACATAGGGTGAAATCAGTAATACCTCTTTTTTGTAGATTTTTTTTAGAAGGTAGACCTTGTAAGAGTAATCGCCAAAAAAAGTAAGTGTGCGACTTAGAGCTTGTATCTTCCATAACATTTTCCATTAGAACTGAGGGCTAAAATGGTGTTCACTAGATTCTACAGCATGTTACGGCTGTGATCGTATAAGATGGTAAGCATTCTTTACTACATATAGTCTGGTGTTTGTGTTTTACCATACAAAACTATCTTGTTACTGATTGATGATTTGATGTGAATGGGTAGACTTAGGATTTGTGTTGCTTTGAAGTTATAGAATATGTATCTGATTAGGCTCTCTTTCCAAAATAAGGTATCATTGTCAACAAGATTGTCTACTATTGTTTTCTAATCAAAATAAGAATACAGACTCCAAACTTTAAAACCATTCTAGTTAGAAAGCCATGGATCACTCCAAATACGAGTAGTTGTATTGGATCCTATCCTCTAACAACTTCCTAAATTTAGTACCCATCTTGAAGACCAGATGCTGCGCTATGTATAACTTGGATGGTATTCAATAGCTGATCTCAAAAAGGTTGTCCAATTATAATATTTTTCCTTGAGTACTCTAGCAGCTAGTGATTCTGGTGTTTGGATAAGCCGCCAACCCTGCTTAGCCAATAAAGCTTGACTAAAAGCCTCAAAACTCCAAAATCCTAAGCTGTCTTCCTCTTCAATTTTACAGATCTTTGTCTAGCCGACCAATGAATTTTTCTTTCTCCCATATTGCTACCCCAATAGAAGCTACTTATTAAGCTCTAAATTTGTTGGTAAAGACTCTTAAGTTGTTGAAAATACCCCATTATGTATGATGGAATTACTTGGGCCACAACTTTAATTAGAATTTTTTTTCTGGCCTTTAAAAACTCTTCTCCTTCCACCCTTTTAATTTTTTCCAGACACGTTCTTGGACAAAGTTGAAAATCTGCCTCTTGGATCTGCCCACAAAAGTGGGGAGACCTAGGTACTTCATATATGTTCTACTGCCTTAATTCCTAACCAATCTTGTATAAGCGTTTGTTTGAGAGGTGACATATTTTGGTTAAACATAATTTCTAACTTTTCCAAATTCATCCTTTGTCCAGATGCTAATTGGTAGAGTTGGAGAATCTCCTTAGCCTTGTGAATAACTTGATCCAAACTTCTAAAAAAGAAAATACTGTCATCTGCAAAAAATAGATGTGATATTTCTGGTGCATGCCTAGAAACTTGGATGCCCTGATTTGCTTTTGTTCTCTGTGCTCTTTATAACAACCCTGAGAAAACCTCCGCACATAGTATAAAAAATAGGGTGAGAGTAGATCATCCTGTCGAATTACCCTTATTGGTGTAAAAGGCCTAGATGGTATACCATTAATTAAAACTGAGAAGGATACTGTGGTGAGACATCTTCAAATTAATTCTACCCAAGTTTGAGCAAAACCCATAACATGTAACACTTTAAAAAGGAAAAGTCACTTAATTCTATCATATGCTTTGGCCATATCTAACTTGAGTCCAATATAATCGTTAGTCCCTGTTCTTTTTTTCTTCATAAAGTGGAATATTTCAAATGCTACTAAATCATTATCTGTTATTAATCTTCTTAGAACAAAAGCACTTTGTTTTTCGCCTACAATTCCTGGCAAAATCAGCTTCATTATGTTAGCGATAACATTTGTTGCTACTTTAAAAAATATGTTACACAATGAAATAGGCCAAAACTTTTTGGGATGCATCGGTTGTTATGATTTTGGGGTCAGACAAATATTAGTTTTGTTTAGATTTGATGGGTCCCCTTTTTCATTCAAAAAATGTAAAATCCAATGCGTGGTTTCATTGCCTACTATGTTCCACATTTGCTAATAGAGAAGTGCTGGCAAACCATAGTCCTAGAGCCTTGGTGGGATGCATTTGAAACAGTGCTGTTTTCACCTCTTCTCTTATGAATGGTGAGAAATTCTGTCGCAAACTACTTACACTGCCTTCTGTAGTTTCGAGACTCCTTCTATCCTAAAGAGGGTTTCAAAAAAATTAACCATTACTTCTTCGATTTTTGCTTCTTCCTCATATACAATCCCAGTATCATCTACTATTCTATTAATCTGATTGCTTCTCACTCGTTGAGATGCCTTCCAGTGAAAGAACCTTGTATTTCTTTCACCGGTTTTCAACCACATGGCTCTAGATCGTTGAGACCACTGTATTTCTTCGTGAAGTAGTAGTTCATCTAATTTGGCATGGATATCTCGTATTTGCTATAAAATATCTTCTATTTGTGGAAGAGTTGTAAGTTGAGCCAAAAGTTGCTGGTTTTGTTGATTGTCTGTCGAGAGTTGGCTGAAATTATGTCATCCCTACACCTAAAGTACACTACCACAGTTTGTTATAGTTGTCGCCAGGAGTCCATGTCTCTCAATCCAAGTTCGCTTAACAACTTCTTTACATTCCTCCTTTTGTAACCAAACCTCCTCAAACCAAAACAAGTATGGCTGCTTTCTCTTTTGCTTTTGTGCCCCTTTGATGATTGGATTTTTGTGTGGTCTAGAATTCCACAAATGAATCCTCGTTGCAAGTATAATTTCTAAACCAACTAAAATCTTTTCATACAAAAATTTGGTTGTCACAAGTAACAAAACCCTAAAAATATAAACTGAAGTATTTAAACCTCGGATCGTTCTCCCTAGGAATTGCACTAAAGTGTTCTTGTTATTGGTTATGAAGTATATTTGGGGTTTTTGAGATAGTGAACAAGAAATATAAATGGCAAAGGATTTAAACTAGCAACTAACAAAGCTCTTGGCAAGGTACATGAGAACTAGAGGTCCTATCCTCATTATCCTCATCAATTGTGATATCAATTATCCATTGCTCCCACTTGGTTCACCTCTAACTATGAAGGAAAGTCAAGTGGATAAATCAAATTGGATTCACACATCCTAGTCATCTCCTAAGGCAATGACTAGCTTTGGTGACATGCAATTCAATTAGTAACTTCCAATTATCAATCAACAAAAGCATTAGATAACTCAAATGTCATCAATTACTCAACCTAAACCAAGAGAAGGACAAAATCTAACTAATAACTAGAAGAGACATTTCATCAAATACATAAAAGGTAATAAAAGTAAACAACATGAATTGCAAGAATTAAAGAGAGATCTAACTACAATGGCAGGAGATCAATAATAGAAAATCAAAGCAATTATGAAACAACAAAGAACTTACCAATTGCATTGAAGAAGAGATGTAGATCTACAAAAGAAAGTTTATAAACTACAACAAATAATACAATGGAATTATAAGAGAAGAAGAATTCTACAACTACAAGAGAACAATCAAGGAAGGAAAAGGAAAATTAAGAGAGAATAAGAAGTAGATCCTAGATCTAAGAGAAGAGAACTAAAACCTAATCCTAATCCTAATTCTAGAGAGAAGTGAGAGCTTCTCTCTCTAAAAACTAACTCTAAACTAAAACTACATGTGTTTCACCCTCAATCCTTGGGTTAAATAGCATCAGAAATGAGTTAGATTGGGCCCAAAATGCTTCAAAATTCGCTGGCCATGAGTTGCATTTTAGTGAGTCACGAGCAACATCAACACGTACGCGTACAGTGTACGTACGTGTCCCTATACACGCGGTAACTATGACGAATCCTATATCATTTTGAAGCCCCAGATATAAGCTTTCCAACTCAACTAGAACCACATCATTTGAACCTCTATAGCTCAAGTTATTATCAATTAAAAGTGAAGAGGTCGGGCTTGACAGCTGATGAGCGGATAATTTATATGCTTTTTGGCATTGTTTTTACATAATTTTTAGTATGATTTAGTTGGTTTTTAGTATATTTTTAGTAGTTTTTAAGCAAAATTCACATTTTTGGACTTTACTATGAGTTTGTGTGTTTTTCTGTGATTTCAGGTATTTTCTGGCTGAAATTGAGGGACCTAAGCAAATATCTGATTCAGAGGCTCACAAAGGACTGCTGATGTTGTTGGATTCTGACCTCCCTGCACTCGAAATAGAATTTTTAGAGCTGCAGAAGTCCAAATGATGCACTCTCAATTGCGTTGAAAAGTAGACAACTAGGACTTTCCAGCAATATATAATAGTCCATACTTTGCTCGAGTTTAGATGATGCAAACTGGCGTTTAACGTCAGCTTTTTGCCCTATTCTGGTGTTAAACGCCAGAAACAAGTTGCAAAGCAGAGTTAAACGCCAGAAACAAGTTACAAACTGGCGTTTAACTCCAAGGAAGACCTCTACGTGTGAAAGCTTCAATGCTCAGTCCAAGCGCACACTAAATGGGTCCGGAAGTGGATTTCTGCATCATTTACTCATTTCTGTAACCCTAGTAACTAGTTTAGTATAAATAGATCTTTTTACTATTGTACTAGGGGTCCTTTTTCCCTATTTTCGAATTCATATGCCATTTTAGGGAGGCTGGCCATTTGGCCATGCCTGGACCTTGTTCTTATGTATTTTCAACGGTGGAGTTTCTACACACCATAGATTAAGGTGTGGAATTCTGCTGTTCCTCTAGTATTAATGCAATTACTACTATTTTCTATTCAATTCATGCTTATTCTTATTCTAAGATATTTATTCGCACTTCAACCTGATGAATATGATGATCCATGACACTCATCACCATTCTCACTTATGAATGCGTGCCTGACAAACACTTCCGTTCTACCTGCGAAAGCTAGAGTGTGTGTCTCTTGGATTCCTAGTTCACGATGCATGGTTGCCTCTCCTTACAACAGAGCCTTCCATTCCATGAGATCAGAGTCTTTGTGGTATAAGCTAGAATCCATTGGCAGCATTCTTGAGATCCGGAAAGTCTAAACCTTGTCTGTGGTATTCCGAGTAGGATCTGGGATGGGATGACTGTGACGAGCTTCAAACTCGTGACTGTAGGGCGTGGTGACAGACGCAAAAGGATAGTAAATCATATTCCTACACGATCGAGAACCAACAGCTGGTTAGCCATGCGAAAAACTATAGAGGACCATTTTCACTGAGAGGACGGGAAGTAGCCATTGACAACGGTGACACCCAACATACAGCTTGCCATGGAAAGGAGTATGAAGGATTGGAAGGAGGCAGTAGGAAAGCAGAGATTCAAAAGGAATGAGGCATCTCCATACACTTATCTGAAATTCTCACTAATGAATTACATAAGTATCTATATCTTTATTTTACTGTTTATTTATCTTTTAATTATTAATAACTCTATAACTATTTGAATCCGCCTGATTGAGATTTATAAGGTGACCCTAGCTTGCTTCAAGCCGACAATCTCCGTGGGATCGACCCTTACTCACGTAAGGTTTATTACTTGGATGACCCAGTGCACTTGCTGGTTAGTTGTGCGAAGTTGTGAAAAAGAGTGATATTACAAATTGTGCGTACCAAGTTGTTGGCGCCATTGAGATCACAATTTCGTGCACCAAGTTTTTGGCGCCGTTGCCGGGGATTGTTCGAGTTTGGACAACTGACGGTTCATCTTATTGCTCAGATTAGGTAATTGTCTTCTTGTTTTAACCATTATTTTATTTTCAAAAAGTTTTCAAAAATCTTTCAAAAATTTTTCTTCTTTTTCGTTTTTCTAAAAATAATTTTCGAAAAATACAAAAAAATTTTAAAATCATAAAATAAAAAATATTTTTGTGCTTCTTGTTTGAGTCTAGAGTCAAGTTTTGAGTTTGGTGTCAATTGCATGTTTTAATTTTCCTTAAAAAAATTTTTTCGAAAACTCATGCATGGTGTTCTTCATGATCTTCAAGTTGTTCTTGATAAGTCTCCTTGTTTGATCTTCATATTTTCTTGTTGTGTCTTTTCTTGTTTTTCATATGCATTTTTGAATTATTAGTGTCTAAACATGAAAAATTTCTAAGTTTGGTGTCTTGCATGTTTTTCTTTTCTTGAAAATTTTTCAAAAATAAGTTCTTGATGTTCATCATGATCTTCAAAGTGTTCTTGGTGTTTATCTTGACATTCATAGTATTCTTGCATGCATCATTGGGTTTGATCCAAAATTTTCATGTTGTGAGTCGTTTTTGTGTTTTTCTCTCTCATCATTAAAAATTCAAAAATAAAAAATATCTTTCCCTTATTTCTCTCATAAATTTCGAAATATTTGGGTTGACTTAGTCAAAAGTTTTTAAAATAAATTATTTCTTGTTAGTCAAGTCAAGATTTCATTTTTTTTAAAAAAAAATCTTATCTTTTCAAATCTTTTTCAAAAATAAAATCTTTTTCATTTTTTTCTTAATATTTTCAAAAATTTTAAACATTGATTTTCAAAATCTTTTTCTTAATTTCATTTCAAAATTTCGAAAACTTTACTAACAACTAATGTGATTGATTCAAAATTTGAAGTTTGTTACTTTCTTGTTAAGAAAGTTTCAATCTTTAAATTCTAGAATCATATCTTTTAGTTTCTTGTTAGTCAAGTAATCAATTTTAATTTTAAAACTCAAATCTTTCTAAATTTCTTTTTCAAATCTTTTTCAAAATAAATTTCAATCAAATCTTTTTCAATCATATCTTTTCAAACATATCTTTTTCAAATCATATCTTTTTCAAAATCAATTTCAAAATCTTTTCTAACTTCTTATCTTTTCAGAATTGATTTTCAAATCTTTTTCAACTAACTAATTGACTTTTTGTCTACTTTTCTATCTCTAATTTTCGAAAATCACTAACCATTTTTCAAAAACAATTTTCGAAATTCTCTCCCTCTCATCTTTTTCTATTTATTTATTTATTTACTAACACTTCTCTTCATCTTAAAATTCGAACCCTCTCTTACTCTCTGTGTTCGAATTTTTCTCTTCTCCTTTTTCTACTCACATAAAGGAATTTCTATACTGTGACATAGAGGATTCCTCTTTCTTTTCTGTTCCCTTCTTTTTTATATGAGCAGGAGCAAGGACAAGGACATTCTTGTTGAAGCAGATCCTGAACCTGAAAGGACTCTGAAAAAGAAGCTAAGAGAAGCTAAAGCACAACAATCCAGAGAAAACCTTACAGAGAATCTCGAAAAAGAAGGATACATGGCCGAACCCAACAACAATGCAAGGAAGATGCTTGGTGACTTTACTGAACCAAATTCCAACCTCCATGGAAGAAGCATCTCAATCCCTGCCATTGGAGCAAATAAATTTGAGCTAAAGCCTCAATTAGTTTCTCTGATGCAACAGAACTGCAAGTTTCATGGACTTCCATCAGAAGATCCTTTTGAGTTCTTAACTGAATTCTTGCAGATCTGTGATACTGTTAAGACCAATGGGGTTGATCCTGAGGTCTACAGGCTTATGCTTTTCCCTCTTGCTGTAAGAGATAGAGCTAGAGTATGGTTGGACTCTCAACCTAAAGATATACTGAACTCTTGGGATAAGCTAGTCACGGCTTTCTTAGCCAAGTTCTTTCCTCCTCAAAAGCTGAGCAAGCTTAGAGTGGATGTTCAAACCTTCAGACAGAAAGATGGTGAATCCCTCTATGAAACTTGGGAAAGATACAAGCAACTGACCAAAAAGTGTCCTTCTGACATGCTTTCAGAATGGACCATCTTGGATATATTCTATGATGGTCTGTCTGAATTGTCTAAGATGTCATTGGACCATTCTGCAGGTGGATCTATTCACCTAAAGAAGACGCTTGCAGAAGCTCAGGAACTCATTGACATGGTTGCAAATAACCAGTTCATGTACACTTCTAAAATGAATCCTGTGAGTAATGAGACAACTCAGAGGAAGGGAGTTCTTGAAATTAATGCTCTGAATACCATATTAGATCAGAACAAAATATTGACTCAGCAAGTCAATATGATTTTTCAGAGTCTGAATGGATTGTAAAATGCATCCAACAGTACTAAAGAAGCATCTTTTGAAGAAGAAGCTTATGATCCTGAGAACCCTGCAATGGCAGAGGTGAATTACATGGGTGAAGCCTTTGGAAACACCTATAATCCCTCATGGAGAAATCATCCAAATTTCTCATGGAAGGATCAACAAAAGCCTCAACAAGGCTTTAATAATGGTGGAAGAAATAGGTTTAGCAATAGCAAGAATTTTTCATCATCCTCTCAGCAACAAACAGAGAATTATGAGCAGAGCCCCTCTAGCTTAGCAAACATAGTCTCTGATCTATCTAAGGCCACACTAAGTTTCATGAATGAAACAAGGTCCTCCATTAGAAATTTAGAGGCACAAGTGGGCCAGCTGAGTAAAAGAGTCACTGAAACTCTTCCTAGTACTCTCCCAAGCAATATAGAAGAGAATCCAAAAAGAGAATGCAAGGCCATAACCTTACACAGTGTGGCTGAATGCACAGAGAAGGAGGAGGACATGAATCCCAGTGAGGAAGACCTCATGGGACATCCTCTGGACAACAAGGAGTTCCCATTTGAGGAACCTAAGGAATCTGAGGCTCATCTAGAGACCATAGAGATTCTATTGAACCTACTTCTGCCATTCATGAGCTCTGATGAATATTCTTTCTCTGAGGAGGATGAAGATATCATTGAAGAGCAAGTTGCTAAATACCTTGGAGCAATCATGAAGCTAAAGGCCAAGTTATTTGGTAATGAGATTTGGGAGGATGAACCTCCATTGCTCATTAATGAACTGAATGACTTGGTTAGGCAGACATTACCTCAAAAGAAACAAGATCTTGGTAAATTATTAATACCTTGTACCATAGGCACCATGACCTTTGAGAAGACTCTGTGTGACCTGGAGTCATGCATAAACTTAATGCCACTCTTTGTAATGGAGAAACTGGGAATCTTTAAGGTACAGGCTGCCAAATTCTCATTAGAGATGGCAGACAAATCCATGAAAAAGGCTTATGGATAGGTAGAGGACGTGCTAGTAAAGGTCAAAGGCCTTTACATCCCTGCTGATTTCATAATCCTAGACATTGGGAATGATGAGGATGAATCCATCATCCTTGGAAGACCCTTCCTAGCCACAGTAAAAGCTGTGATTGATGTGGACAGAGGAGAGTTGATCCTTCAATTGAATAAGGACTACCTTGTGTTTAAAACTCAAGGATCTCCCTCTGTAACCATAGAGAGGAAGCAAGAAAAGCTTCTCTCAAAGCAGAGTCAAACAAAGCCCACACAGTCAAACTCTAAGTTTGGTGTTTGATGAGCGGATAATTTGTATGCTTTTTGGCATTGTTTTTAGTATGTTTTTGGTATTTTTTAGTTAGTTGTTAGTATATTTTTATTAGTTTTTAATTAAAATTCACTTTTCTGGACTTTACTATGAGTTTGTGTGTTTTTCTGTGATTTCAGGTATTTTCTGACTGAAATTGAGGGTTCTGAGCAAAAATCTGATCCTGAGACTGAAAAGGACTGCAGATGCTGTTGGATTCTGATCTCCCTGCACTCGAAGTGGATTTTCTGGAGCTACAGAAGCCCAATTGGCGCGCTTTCAACGGCATTGGAAAGTAGACATCCTGGGCTTTCCAGAAATATATAATAGTCTATACTTTGCCCAAGATTTGATGGCCCAAACCGGCGCTCAAAGTCACCTACAGAAATTCCAGCGTTAAACGCCGGAACTGGCATAAAATTTGGAGTTAAACGCCCAAACTGGCATGAAAGCTGGCGTTTAACTCCAGAAAACGTCTCTACACATAAAAGCTTCAATGCTCAGCCCAAGCACACACCAAGTGGGCCCGGAAGTGGATTTTTCTGTCATTTACTCATTTCTGTAAACCTTAGGACACTAGTTTACTACATATAGGATCTTTTGACATTGTATCCGTACCTTATGATCTCATAACATTTCTTACACGTTTCTTTCCACAGTATGAGCCTCTAAACCCCATGGTTGGGGTGAGGAGCTCTGCTGTGTCTTGATGGATTAATGCAATTACTACTGTTTCTTATTCAATCATGCTTGCTTCGATTCTAAGATGACACTTGTTCTTAATCCGGATGAATGTGATGATCCATGACAATCATCATCATTCTCAACTATGACATGTGCCTGACAACCACCTCTGTTCTATCCTAGATTGAGTAGTTATCTCTTGGGTTCTTTAATCGGAATCTTCGTGGTATAAGCTAGAACTGATGGCGGCATTCAAGAGAATCCGGAAGGTCTAAACCTTGTCTGTGGTATTCTGAGTAGGATTCAATGACTGGATGACTGTGACGTGCTTCAAACTCCTGAGGGCGGGGCGTTAGTGACAGACGCAAAAGAATCACTGGATTCTATTCCGGCCTGATTGAGAACCGACAGATGATTAGCCTATGCTGTGACAGAGCATCAGGGACGTATTTTCACTGAGAGGATGGGAGGTAGCCACTGACAATGGTGAAACCCTACATACAGCTTGCCATGGAAGGAGCCTTGCGTGTTTGATGAAGAAGACAGTAGGAAAGCAGAGATTCAGAAGATGGAGCATCTCCAAACCTCAACCTATTCTCCATTACTGCAATACAAGTAACCATTTCATGTTCTTTTGCTTTTTACAATCAATCCTGATAATTTCTGACATCCTGACTAAGATTTACAAGATAACCATAGCTTGCTTCAAGCCGACAATCTCCGTGGGATCGACCCTTGCTCACGCAAGGTATTACTTGGACGACCCAGTGCACTTGCTGGTTAGTTGTGCGGGATTGCAAAAGTGTTATTGCAATTTCGTGCACCAAGTTTTTGGCGCCGTTGCCGGGGATTGTTCGAGTTTGGACAACTGACGGCTTATCTTGTTGCTTAGATTAGGACTATTTTATTTTTGTTGGTTTAGAGTCTTTTAGTTAAGTCTAGTTTCATATTTTAAGTTTGGTGTCAATTGCATGCTTTTGTTTTTCTTTTAGTTTTTCGAATTTGCATGTCCTTAGTTTCTTTTTGATCTTTAAAAGTTCTAAGTTTGGTGTCCTCTTTGTGTTTTTCCTTTAAAATTTTCGAAAAAATTAGTGTTTGATTTTCTAAAATTTTAAGTTTGGTGTCTTTTTGCTGTTTTTCTCTTTCCTCTTTTTAAGAATCAAATCTTTTTCATAAAATTTTTTTCAATCATATCTTTTTAATTGCTGTTTTCAAAATCTTTTTTTTTTTTACTAATTGATTCAGTTCTCAATTTGCTTTGATCTCATTTTCTCTTTTGATTTTCGAATTTTTTTTATTTATTTCCTTTTGTTTTATTTTTTTTCGGTTATTTCAAAAAAATAAAATAAAATAAACAAAATTTATCTCTTTGCAATCATTATCATTTCCCTTTTGTCCATTATGGACTTAAGTGGAATTAATCAGTCCAGAAGGACTCTGGGGTCATATGCTAACCCCATTACAACTGCATATGGGAGTAGCATCTGCACGCCCCCCATCAAAGCAAGCAACTTTGAGCTAAATCCTCAACTCATTATCATAGTGCAGCAAAATTGCCAGTATTCTGGTCTTCCACAGGAAGAACCTACTGAGTTTCTGGCACAGTTCTTACAAATTGCTGACACAGTACATGATAAAGAGGTAGATCAGGATGTCTACAGACTATTACTGTTTCCATTTGCTGTAAAAGATCAAGCCAAAAGGTGGTTGAATAACCAACCTACAGCAAGCATAAAGACATGGAAACAGTTGTCAGACAAATTCCTGAATCATTTTTACCCTCCAAAAAGGATGACACAGCTAAGGCTGGACATCCAAGGCTTTAAACAAGAGGATAATGAATCCCTTTACAATGCCTGGGAGAGGTATAGAGGTATGCTAAGGAAATGTCCCTCTGAAATGTTTTCAGAGTGGGTACAGTTAGACATTTTCTACTATGGGCTTACAGAAAAAGCTCAGATGTCTTTAGACCACTCAGCTGGTGGATCTATACACATGAGGAAGACAATTGAAGAAGCTCAAGAGCTTATAGACACTGTTGCTAGAAACCAATACTTGTATTCTAGCAATGAATTCGTTCCAAAGGAGGAAGTCATGGCATTAGTCACTGATCCTAATCCTCAAGAACAGATGAATGAGCTTAATCAACAATTGCTCCTGATGACAGAACAGTTGGCAGAATTAAAAGAGATGCTCCATGAAACTAAGGTTGCTAATAAGAGCATAGAACTACAGTTGAATCAAGCAAAACAGCAAATATCTAAACACATAACAGAGGAGTGTCAAGCAGTTCAATTGAGGAGTGGGAAGAACTTGAATACCACTGTTCAAAAGAGTAAAAAGCCAAACAAGGAACAAGTGACAGAGGACAACCAAACCACTGTTCAAAATCCCTCTGAGGACAGTAAGAGCCCAGAGAGGAATATTGGCGTTCAAACGCCAGAAAGGGAAGGAAAGCTGGCGTTAAACGCCCATTCCTTGCCCAGTTCTGGCGTTCAAACGCCAGAAAAGGGGGAAAAGTTGGCATTAAACGCCCATTTTCCACCCATTCCTGGCGTTCAAACGCCAAGGGAAGATCAGACACCTGAGAGTGCTGATAGTAATCCCTCTAAAAAGGCTTCTTCAACCACTTCTGTAAGGAATAAACCTGCAGTATCTAAGGTTGAAGAATATCAAGCCAAGATGCCTTATCCTCAGAAACTCCGCAAAGCGGAACAGGATAAGCAATTTGCCCGCTTTGCAGACTATTTAAGGACTTGAAATAAAGATTCCATTTGCAGAGGCACTTGAGCAAATACCTTCTTATGCTAAGTTCATGAAGGAAATCTTAAGTCATAAGAAGGATTGGAGAGAAACTGAAAAAGTGTTTCTCACTGAAGAATGCAGTGCAGTCATTCTAAAAAGCTTACCAGAAAAGCTTCAAGATCCTGGAAGCTTTCTGATACCATGCACATTAGAAGGCACTTGCACCAAGACAGCTTTATGTGATCTTGGAGCAAGCATCAATTTAATGCCTGCATCCACTATCAGAAAGCTTGGGTTGATTGGAGAAGTCAAACCAACCAGGATATGCCTCCAACTTGCTGATGGCTCCATTAAACACCCATCAGGCATAATAGAGGACATGATTGTCAAGGTTGGGCCATTTGCCTTTCCAACTGACTTTGTGGTGCTGGAAATGGAGGAGCACAAGAGTGCAACTCTCATTCTAGGAAGACCTTTCCTAGCAACTGGACGAACTCTCATTGATGTACAAAAGGGGGAAGTAACCTTGAGAGTCAATGAGGATGAGTTCAAGTTGAATGCTGTAAAAGCTATGCAGCATCCAGACACACCAGAGGACTGCATGGACGCTGACATTATTGACTCTCTGGTAGAAGAGATCAACATGGCTGAAAGCCTAGAATCAGAGCTTGAGGACATCTTCAAAGATGCTCAAACTGATCAGGAAGAGCCAGAGGAGGCAAAAGAATTTTCGAAAATTCCTCAGGAGGAGGATAAACCCCCTAAGCCTGAACTCAAACCACTACCATCATCCCTGAAATATGCATTTCTGGGAGAAGGTGACACTTTTCCAGTGATTATAAACTCTGCTTTAAATTCACAGGAAGAGGAAGCACTGATTAAAGTGCTAAGGACACACAAGACAGCTCTTGGGTGGTCCATAAGTGATCTTAAGGGCATTAGCCCAGCAAGATGCATGTACAAGATCCTGTTGGAGGATAATGCCAAACCAGTGGTTCAACCACAGAGGAGGCTAAATCCAGCCATGAAGGAGGTGGTGCAGAAAGAGGTCACTAAATTACTAGAGGCTGGGATTATTTATCCTATTTCTGATAGCCCCTGGGTGAGCCCTGTCCAAGTTGTTCCCAAAAAGGGAGGCATGACAGTGGTTCATAATGAAAAAAATGAACTGGTTCCTACAAGGACAGTCACAGGGTGGCGCATGTGTATTGACTACAGAAGACTCAATACAGCCACCAGAAAGGATCATTTTCCTTTACCATTCATAGACCAAATGCTAGAAAGACTAGCTGGTCATGATTACTACTGCTTTTTGGATGGCTACTCAGGCTACAACCAAATTGCAGTAGATCCTCAAGACCAAGAGAAAACAGCATTCACTTGCCCTTCTGGCGTGTTTGCCTACAGGAGGATGCCTTTTGGTCTGTGCAATGCACCTGCAACCTTTCAGAGGTGCATGCTCTCTATCTTCTCAGATATGGTAGAGAAATTTCTGGAAGTTTTCATGGATGACTTCTCAGTATATGGAGACTCATTCAGCTCCTGTCTTAACCACCTATCACTTGTCCTGAAAAGATGCCAAGAGACTAACCTAGTTCTAAACTGGGAGAAATGTCACTTTATGGTAACTGAAGGAATTGTCCTTGGGCACAAAATTTCAAGCAGGGGAATAGAGGTGGATAAGGCAAAGGTAGAGGTAATTGAAAAATTACCACCACCTGTCAATGTTAAGGCAATCAGAAGCTTTCTGGGGCATGCAGGATTCTATAGAAGGTTTATCAAGGATTTTTCGAAAATTGCAAAACCTTTAAGTAACCTGCTAGCTGCTGACACGCCATTTGTGTTTGACACACAGTGTTTGCAGGCATTTGAGACCCTGAAAGCTAAGCTGGTCACAGCACCAGTCATCTCTGCACCAGATTGGGCACTACCATTTGAATTAATGTGTGATGCCAGTGATCATGCCATTGGTGCAGTGTTGGGACAGAGGCATAACAAACTTCTGCATGTCATTTATTATGCTAGCCGTGTTCTAAATGATGCACAGAAGAATTACACAACCACAGAAAAAGAATTACTTGCAGTGGTCTATGCCATTGACAAGTTTAGATCCTACTTAGTGGGATCAAAGGTGATTGTGTACACTGACCATGCTGCTCTTAAATACTTACTCACAAAGCAGGATTCAAAACCCAGGCTTATAAGATGGGTGTTGCTTCTGCAAGAGTTTGATATAGAAATAAGAGACAGAAAAGGGACAGAGAACCAAGTGGCTGATCATCTGTCCCGGATAGAACCAGTAGCTGGGACGTCCCTCCCTTCTACTGAGATCTCTGAGACTTTCCCAGATGAGCAACTCTTTGCCATTCAGGAAGCTCCATGGTTTGCAGACATGGCAAATTATAAAGCTGTGAGGTTCATACCCAAGGAGTACAGCAATGTGCAAAGAAAGAAATTAATTTCAGATGCCAAGTACTACCTTTGGGATGAACCATATCTCTTTAAGAGATGTGCTGACGGAGTGATCCGCAGATGTGTTCCCAGAGAAGAAGCACGAAGGATCCTATGGCACTGCCATGGATCACAGTATGGAGGACATTTTGGAAGTGAGCGAACAGCCACTAAAGTCCTCCAGTGCGGCTTCTACTGGCCTACTCTCTATAAAGATTCCCGAGAGTTTGTGCGTAACTGTGACAGTTGCCAAAGAGCTGGTAACCTGCCTCACGGATATGCCATGCCTCAACAAGGGATATTAGAGATAGAATTGTTTGATGTATGGGGAATTGATTTCATGGGACCATTCCCACCATCATACTCAAACACTTATATTCTGGTGGCAGTGGACTATGTATCTAAGTGGGTAGAAGCAATTGCTACACCCACTAATGATACCAAAACCGAACTGAAATTCCTCCAGAAAAACATTTTCAGCAGGTTTGGCGTCCCCAGAGTGTTAATCAGTGATGGGGGCACTCATTTCTGCAACAAACAGCTATACTCTGCTATAGTTAGATATGGAATTAGCCATAAAGTGGCAACTGCATATCATCCACAGACAAATGGGCAAGCTGAAGTCTCTAACAGAGAACTAAAAAGAATCCTGGAACGGACTGTAATGGCCCGAAGAAAGGATTGGGCAAAGAGCTTGGATGATGCTCTGTGGGCATACAGAACAGCATTCAAGACTCCTATAGGCACCTCTCCATACCAACTGGTGTATGGGAAGGCCTGTCATTTGCCTGTGGAACTGGAACATAAAGCCTACTGGGCAACCAGATTCCTAAACATGGATGCACAGTTAGCTGGTGAGAAAAGACTGCTCCAGCTAAATGAGCTAGAGGAGTTCAGACTCAATGCCTTTGAAAATGCAAAAATTTATAAGGAAAAGGCAAAGAAATGGCATGACAAAAAGTTGTCAACCAGAGTCTTTGAGCCAGGACAAAAAGTTCTGCTCTTCAACTCTAGGCTCAAACTGTTTCCAGGAAAATTCAAATCCCGGTGGAGGAGTCCGTATGTGATTACAGGAGTGTCACCATATGGATATGTTGAGCTTCAGGATATTGATTCTGACAGAAAGTTCATTGTAAATGGACAGAGAATCAAGCACTATCTTGAAGGAAATTTTGAGCAGGAATGCTCAAAACTGAGACTTGAGTGATTCTCAGTGAAAGTCCAGCTAAAGACAGTAAAGAAGCGCTTGCTGGGAGGCAACCCAGTCATTAGAAGGTTGTATGAATTGTTCTTACAGAGGCAAGTATCAAAAATGAAGGAATTCACAGAGTTACAGAAGGATTTAGCTCAAAAAGCAGAGAAAATGAGCTTACTGGCGAAAAAACGCCAGTAAGAGGCATTTTGGGCGTTAAACGCCAGAATGGGTACCATTCTGGGCGTTTAACGCCAGGAATGGTGCCATTTTGGGCGTTAAACGCCAGAATGGGCACCATTCTGGGCGTTTAACGCCAGGTGTGCAGCATCCTGGGCGTTTTGGAAAAACGCCCAGTGACAAAGGATTTCTGGCGTTTAACGCCAGCCAGGGCACCTGGCTGGGCGTTAAACGCCCAAAAGGGGTAGCAAATGGGCGTTAAACGCCAGAATGGGTGCCATTCTGGGCGTTTAACGCCAGAAAGGTGGGGGGGACCACATTTTTGTTTTCAACTCAATTTTTTTCAAACTTTCCTCTTTTTAACCATACTCTTCTACATAAATGCACTTCAACCTTTCATCATTCACTTTCAAATCTTCACAAATCAAAACCATTCTTCAAATCTATTTCAAATTAATCCCAAATCTTCTTCAAAAAACTCACCCTTTTCTCAATTTCTTCCCATATCTTTTCAAATCTCTCTCTCTTTTTTTTTTTTCGAAAACTCCCCTCCCCACCTTTTAAATACACGTTTGGCTCCCTAATTCCACCACACCATTCGAATTTCCTCTTCCTCCCCCTCTCTTCTCTCTTTTATTTTGCTTGAGGACAAGCAAACCTCTAAGTTTGGTGTGCTTTTCCGTGATTACTAAGCCAAGATTCATCAATATCATGGCTCCTAAGGGAAAACAAACCAATTTAAGAGGCAAGAAAGAGAATAATCCAAAGAATCTTTGGAATGAAGAGAAGTTCTTAACCAAAGAACATGAAGACCATTATCATAAAATAATGGGTCTGAGGTCAGTGATCCCGGAAGTTAAATTTGATCTGAAAGAAGATGAATATCCGGGGATCCAAGAGCAAATTCGAAACAGAGGATGGGAAGTTCTAACCAATCCTGAGACAAAGATTGGAAGGAACATGGTTCAGGAATTCTACTCAAATCTGTGGCTAACAGATAAGCAGAGAATGACTGGAACTGCTTACCATACCTACAGAACCATGGTCAGAGGGAAAGTTATATACTTCCATCTGGACAAAATAAGAGAAATCTTCAAGTTGCCTCAACTGCAAGATGATCCTGATTCCTTTAATAGGAGGATGGTGAGAGTAGATAAGGGGTTGGATCAAGTTCTAGAGGACATATGCCTCCCTGGAACTAAGTGGATAACCAATTCTAAGGGTGTCCCAAACCAACTCAAGAGGGGAGACCTCAAGCCAATTGCAAGGGGTTGGCTAGACTTCATTGGGCGTTCCATATTGCCCACTAGCAACCATTCTGAGGTCACCATCAAGAGAGCAGTGATGATTCATTGCATTATGCTTGGAAAAGAGGTGGAGGTCCATCATGTGATTGCTTGTGAGATCTACACAATTGCAAATAAGAATTCCACTGAAGCCAAATTGGCTTATCCAAGCTTGATTTCCTTGCTCTGTAAAGAGGCTGGGGTGAAGATGGGAGTAGATGAGTTCATACCCATTGAACACCCAATCACCAAGAAGTCAATGGAAGGACAAGTGCAAGACAACTCCATCAAGAGGAGGGCGCAGGAATTCCTCCCTGAATTCCCAAGAATTGACTACTGGTCCAACCTAGAAGCATCTATTAACAAGTTGCAAGAGACTATGGAGCAACTGAAGGAAGAACAGCAGAATCAAAACTGCATGCTCTGCAAATTGCTGAAGGAACAAGAGAAGCAGGGGCGTGAAATCCAAGAGTTAAAACGCCAAAAGCTCTCCTCTCAAGCTGAGGGAGCATCCACTTCTCAAAATCAAGGTTGTTGAGTCCTAACTCTGTGAAAACCTCTATCATTAGGAGCCTATTTTTTTCGTTTTTCTTGTTTTGTTTTCTATTTTTATTTTTAGTCTCATCTTATATCTATATTTGAGTCTTGTTCTTAGTACATAATTAATAAAATTTATGCCTTAAAGTTATGAATGTCCTATGAATCCATCACCTCTCTTAAAAGAAAAATGCTTTAATCACAAAAGAACAAGAAGTACAGGATTTCGAAATTTATCTCTGAAACTAGTTGAATTAGTTTGATGTGGTGACAATACTTTTTGTTTTCTGAATGAATGCTTGAACAGTGCATATGTCTTTTGAATTTGTTGTTTTTAAGAATGTTAAATTTGTTGGCTCTTGAAAGAATGAGGAGAAAAGAGAACTGTTATTGAGGATCTGAAAAATCATCAAAATGATTCTTGAAGCAAGAAAAAGCAGTGAATACAAAAAAAAAAATTTCGAAAAAAAAAGAAAAGAAAAGAAAAAGAAAAAGGAAGAAAAAGAAAGAAATAAAGTTGTGAACCAAAGCAAAAGGAGTGTGCTTAAGAACCCTGGACACCTCTAATTGGGGACTTTAGCAAAGCTGAGTCACAATCTAAAAAGGTTCACCCAATTATGTGTCTGTGGCATGTATGTATCCGGTGGTAATACTGGAAGACAGAGTGCTTTGGGCCACAGCCAAGACTCATACACTAGCTATGTTCAAGAATCATCAAACTTAACTAGGAGAATCAATAACACTATCTGAGTTCTGAGTTCTTATAGATGCCAATCATTCTGAACTTCAAAGGATAGAGTGAGATGCCAAAACTGTTCGGAGGCAAAAAGCTACTAGTCCCGCTCATCTAATTGGAGCTATGTTTCTTTGATATTTTGGAGTCTATAGTATGTTCTCTTCTTTTTATCCTATTTTGATTTTCAGTTGCTTGGGGACAAGCAACAATTTAAGTTTGGTGTTGTGATGAGCGGATAATTTGTATGCTTTTTGGCATTGTTTTTAGTATGTTTTTGGTATTTTTTAGTTAGTTTTTAGTATATTTTTATTAGTTTTTAATTAAAATTCACTTTTCTGGACTTTACTATGAGTTTGTGTGTTTTTCTGTGATTTCAGGTATTTTCTGACTGAAATTGAGGGTTCTGAGCAAAAATCTGATCCTGAGACTGAAAAGGACTGCAGATGCTGTTGGATTCTGACCTCCCTGCACTCGAAGTGAATTTTCTGGAGCTACAGAAGCCCAATTGGCGCGCTATCAATGGCATTGGAAAGTAGACATCCTGGGCTTTCCAGCAATATATAATAGTCTATACTTTGCCCAAGATTTGATGGCCCAAACCGGCGCTCAAAGTCACCTACAGAAATTCCAGCGTTAAACGCCGGAACTGGCATAAAATTTGGAGTTAAACGCCCAAACTGGCATGAAAGCTGGCGTTTAACTCCAGAAAACGTCTCTACACATAAAAGCTTCAATGCTCAGCCCAAGCACACACCAAGTGGGCCCGGAAGTGGATTTTTCTGTCATTTACTCATTTCTGTAAACCTTAGGACACTAGTTTACTACATATAGGATCTTTTGACATTGTATCCGTACCTTATGATCTCATAACATTTCTTACACGTTTCTTTCCACAGTATGAGCCTCTAAACCCCATGGTTGGGGGTGAGGAGCTCTGCTGTGTCTTGATGGATTAATGCAATTACTACTGTTTCTTATTCAATCATGCTTGCTTCGATTCTAAGATGACACTTGTTCTTAATCCGGATGAATGTGATGATCCGTGACAATCATCATCATTCTCAACTATGAACATGTGCCTGACAACCACCTCTGTTCTATCCTAGATTGAGTAGTTATCTCTTGGGTTCTTTAATCGGAATCTTCGTGGTATAAGCTAGAACTGATGGCGGCATTCAAGAGAATCCGGAAGGTCTAAACCTTGTCTGTGGTATTCTGAGTAGGATTCAATGACTGGATGACTGTGACGTGCTTCAAACTCCTGAGGGCGGGGCGTTAGTGACAGACGCAAAAGAATCACTGGATTCTATTCCGGCCTGATTGAGAACCGACAGATGATTAGCCTATGCTGTGACAGAGCATCAGGGACGTATTTTCACTGAGAGGATGGGAGGTAGCCACTGACAATGGTGAAACCCTACATACAGCTTGCCATGGAAGGAGCCTTGCGTGTTTGATGAAGAAGACAGTAGGAAAGCAGAGATTCAGAAGATGGAGCATCTCCAAACCTCAACCTATTCTCCATTACTGCAATACAAGTAACCATTTCATGTTCTTTTGCTTTTTACAATCAATCCTGATAATTTCTGACATCCGACTAAGATTTACAAGATAACCATAGCTTGCTTCAAGCCGATAATCTCCGTGGGATCGACCCTTGCTCACGCAAGGTATTACTTGGACGACCCAGTGCACTTGCTGGTTAGTTGTGCGGGATTGCAAAAGTGTTATTGCAATTTCGTGCACCAGTGTTAAACCCCCATATTCAAACTCTAAGTTTGGTGTTGGGAGGTCCCAACAATGCTCTGAACATCTGTGAAGCTCCATGAG
The DNA here is from genome assembly GCF_014773155.1 of Arachis stenosperma. NCBI lineage: Eukaryota > Viridiplantae > Streptophyta > Magnoliopsida > Fabales > Fabaceae > Arachis > Arachis stenosperma. The sequence continues at coordinate 45,670,228 of NC_080381.1, read as the reverse complement.
AGCTCACTGTCAAGCTATTGACATTAAAGAAGCGCCTATTGGGAGGTAACCCAATTTTATTTATCTATGTTATTCCATGTTATTTTCTTTTTTAGGTTGATGATCATGTGGAGTCACAAAAACAACTACAAAAATTTAAGAAAAATAAAAAATAGCATTAAAAATAGCACACCCTGGAGGAGAGACTTACTGGCGTTTAAACGCCAGTAAGGGTAGCAGAATGGGCGTTTAACGCCCAGTCTGGCACCATTCTAGGCGTTAAACGCCAGAAATAAGCACCAGACTAGTGTTCAACGCCAGAAACAGGCTACAATCTGGCGTTAAATGCCAGAAACAAGTTTTAGTATGGTGTTTAACGCTAGGAAAGGAATAAAAGCTGGCATTTAACGCCAGAAACAAGCAGCAATCTGGCGTTAAACGCCAGGATTGCACAGTAAAGGCGTTTACACGCCGAATAGGAGCAGGGATGATAAATCCTTGACCCCTCAGGATCTGTGGACCCCACAGGATCCCCACATACCCTACCCCTCTCTCTCTCACTCACTAATCAAATCATATCCTCTTCCCTATATTCTCTTCACCAATCACCTCTATACCTCTTCCCCAAAAACCCCACCTACCTCACTTTAAAAATTCAAACATTTTTCCCTCCCAAACCCAACCCTTCCCTCACCCCTATATAAACCCCTCACTACTCCTTCATATTCACACAACACAAACACCTTTCCCCCCTCTTGGCCGAACCACCTATCTCTCTCCATCTCCTCCATTTTCTTCTTCTTCTTCCCCTTCTTTCTCTCTTTTTTTGCTCGAGGACGAGCAAACTTTTACGTTTGGTGTGGTAAAAGCATTGCTTTTTGTTTTTTCATAACCATTTATGGCACCTAAGGCCGGAGAAACCTCTAGAAAGAGGAAAGAAAATGCAAAAGCTTCTACCTCTGAGTCATGGGAGATGAAAAGATTCATCTCAAAGGTCCATCAAGACCACTTCTATGAAGTTGTGGCCAAGAAGAAGGTGATCCCTGAGGTCCCTTTCATGATCAAGAAAAATGAGTATCCAGAGATCCGACATGAGATCCGAAGAAGAGGTTGGGAAGCTCTCACCAACCCCATTCAACAAGTCAGAATCTTAATGGTTTAAGAGTTCTATGCCAATGCATGGATCACTAGGAACCATGATCAAAGTATGAACCTGAATCCAAAGAATTGGCTTACAATGGTTCAGGGAAAATACTTAAATTTCAGTCCAGAAAATGTAAGGTTGGCGTTCCACTTGCCAATGATGCAAGAAAATGTACGCCCCTACACTAGAAGGGTCAACTTTGATCAAAGGTTGGACCAAGTCCTCATGGACATATGTGTGTAAGGAGCTCAATGGAAAAGAGACTCAAGAGGCAATCCGGTTCAATTGAGAAGACCGAACCTTAAGCTTGTGGCTAGAGGATGGTTGGAGTTCATCCAACGCTCCATCATTCCTACTAGCAACCGATCTGAAGTGACTGTGGATCGGGCCATCATGATCCATAATATCATGATTGGGGAGGAAGTGAAAGTTCATGAGATCATACCTCTAGAACTCTACAAAGTAGCTGATAAATCCTCCACTTTGGCAAGGTTAGCCTTTCCTCATCTCATTTGTCACCTATGCAATTTAGCTGGGTGATGCGTGAAAACTTGTCTCTCAACAAATTTCCCTTCGGCAAGTATACTGAATTTGTCGTCAAGTAAAAACTCACAATAGAGTGAGGTCGAATCCCACAGGGATTGATTGGTCAAGCAACTTTAGTTGGAAGAGTATGCTAGTTGAGCTAAATAGGGTGTAGTTTGAGAATTGCAGAAAATTAAATGGCAGAAAAGTAAATAGCAGAAAATAAAGTGCAGAATCTTAAATGGGGATTTGGGGTAATGAGCATGAAAATAAATGACAGAAAATAAAGAAAATGTGTAAGATCAGAAATGGGGAATTCATTGCGCTCAGGAGATGTTGTATTCTCCGGATCAAGTTCATTTTCATCTCTTCCTCAATCAATGCATCTATTGATCTCCTTGGCAATCTTAGGTGATTAGATTATAATTCCTTGGTAATCCAATCTCTCTAAGCTTGAACAATTGCCCAATTCCTTGATTTAATTGCTCATGGGAAGAGATGAAGTATGGTCACTGATTATACCACATGTATTTCTAAATCAAAGTGTTGGGAGGATTACATGTCACTATATCCGCCAAGACCCTAATTTGGTCCAACATGAGAAAGTATTTCTAGCATGATCTCCTCATCCTTTTTCCAAGGTTCAGAGGAGATCCAATTATGGAGAGTTTCTTTTCCAAGACAACTAACCAATTGAATTAAGATCGAAAGCTTTCTAGTAAATCAAAAGAGAAGAAAGAAGAAGAGAATGAAAACTATAATTGATCTATCAAATTACAACAGAGCTCCCTAACCCAATGAAAGGGGTTTAGTTGTTCATAGCTCTAGAAATGGAAAATGGCAGAAAATAATACATCCCAGCTAAAAGTGCAGAAAAATAACTATACAGAGAGTAGTTCTCCAAAGTGCCAAGCTCTTCTATAGTTCAAAACTACTCATATATATACTACTCCTCTTGATCTTCTAGTGAGTTCTTCAAGTCTTGGATGTGGGCTTTGGATGTTGAATTGAAGCAGTTCCAATCTTTAATGGGCCCAGCTTGCAGAGAAGTATGAATTAGGCATGGGCGTTAGTGAAGTTAACGTTAAGTGACATTGTGGGTTCGAGAACGTTAGTGGCAATCACAATTTTTACTAACGTTCCAACCCCATATAGCCTACGTTAACTCCAACGTTAGTGGCACTAACTTGACCACTAACGTTGCCTTGTAAATCTTCGCTAGCATTATTGGGACTCACCTTTCCCAATAACGTTGGCTTATAACCCTTCACATCCTTTCCCATTAACGTTGCCTTATGCCCTTTGTCCCTACGTTAGAGTTCACGTTAGTGTAACTAACGTGGCTCTTAACGTGGTTATGCCTCACCTTCGACAGCGTTAGTGACACTTACCTTTGTCACTAACGCTCAAAGTGCCCCTACTCTCCACGTTAGAGCTCACGTTAACTAAGTTAACGTGGCCACTAACGTGGTAGTAATGCCATCTTCCAATGTTAGTGACAAAGGTGAGTGTCACTAACGTTAGCTCATCAATCTCAGCTCTACGTTAACTTTCACATTAGTGGTCTTAACGTGACCACTAACGTGGGCAATGCTAGTTGATCCAACGTTAGTGACAAAGGTGAGTGTCACTAACGTTGGCATTGTTCCTCTCTTCCACGTTAGAGTTCACGTTAACTAAGTTAACGTGACTCTTAACGTGGCTCATTGCCAAATCTTGGAACGTTAGTGGTGTTCACGTTTACCACTAACGTTGGAGCTTTCTTTTGTCTCCACGTTAACTACCACGTTAACTTTAGTTAACGTGGCAATTAACGTGGGCTTATGATGGCTTCGGGGGCGTTATTAGTGATCACTTTTCTCTTTAACGTTGAGAGCTATTTACCATTCTACGTTAGTGGTCACGTTAACTAGATTAACGTGAGTACTAATGTGGTTTTTCCTCGCTTCCTTTGTCCTGAAATCAATCATATAAAGTGCATCAAAGCTCTAGCCAAAGTCATGAGATTATGCATCATCAATTTATCATTCAATTTTAGCAAAATCCTCATGAAATCATGTGAAATTCACAATAGTTGCTTGAATCAAGGTGTAAGTGTATTTTCATCCTAAACTTGCCTTATTCACTAAGAAAATGCATGAAACTACCTTAAAACAGTAAAGAAAAGGTCAGTTAAACTGGCCTAGATGCTCTGCCATCACAACACCAAACTTAAAGCTTACTTGTCCCTAAGCAAGTACTGAAACATAGGAAGAATGAATGAAAGAGCAAGAAGATAATACAGAAGTAGAATTCCTGGTTTATGGGATTTCATGCATAGCAACTTAGGTTCTTTCCTTTACTAGGTTTCAGGCCTTTATCAAGTCCTTGGTCACTCTCTTGATTACATCCTTTGAGACTTCTTAATTGTTGATCCTTCCTTCTTTTCCAAGGTTTATTACATTCTTCTTTTGGCTAAGTGCTCTGTAAGAGGGCGACTCTTTATGATAAGCTTTCAGTCAACACTCCCGAACCAGTTGGCTCAAGGTGCTAGGTGTTAAGACACCCCTACGGACTTACTCCCCCAAGTCTCTTTCCCTCATACATACACACCACAGGCACATGGTTTGTTATTTTTCTTTCTTGAGACCTTGGTGTCCAGCACCTCTTTGGGTTACTAAGTGTTCTGTAGCAAAGGTCACTCTTGATAGTGGACTTTCAACTGATAATCCCGGATCAGTTAATCCAAGTTACCAAGTGATGAGGCACCCCTAAGAGCTTATTCATCCAAGCATATCCCTTGCACATGAACACCACAGACACATGCCTCAATCTTAAAACCCTTGGTGCCTAGCAATGTTTCTTATTGTGTTTCTTTCCTTTTCAGTTTTATTGCTCTTTCTCTTTTCTTGTTGGAATCTTATTATTTAGTTAGTCTCATAGGATGTGTTTCAAGCATAGGATTCAGGGTAGATAGTTGCCTTCTTTCCTTGTTTGGTGAACCAACTTAGCTTACTAATCATCCTACCACAAACATTCAGAACCTACTTCACGAAATAACTCTACTCTTGTTCTTTTCATAGCATTTTCTTTTTGATTAGCTTAAAAGACAAGCATACAAGTAAGAAAGGTGGAAGTGAACACTAGAGACATTAAGCTCAATAAACATAAACCTAAGCAATGAAAAACTTAAATGCAGAATTAAAAATCCTAAGCTACCATGGAAGCATGTTCTATTTCATACATGATTTTCCTTATTTAAAGCTTTGAAAAAGGTAGAACTAAGAGGGAACTCCACCACCTTTCAATTATTGGAATGCTCATGTTCCCTTGTCTTGTGATCCTCCTTGATTGCTTGAGTCTCCATTCCCCTTGCGCTTCCCTATCAGCTTTTTCCAGAAACCGGCATCCTCCATCTTCTTCTTTAACTCTTTCTTTTGCTGTTTCACCTTCCCCTCTTCTTGCTCTGTTAAGTCCTTGTGAACTGCCTCATAACTTGGGATGGCAGGGTGCAAATTATGCATATGCCCAGTCATATAGTTTAACTTAGCCTGAGTGTTTATGCTAAATTCTTCTCGATACAGCTGCCTTCCTTTGTTGAGCACACTGAATTTGTTGAAGGCTTTCATCTGAGCTATCTGGTGTTGGTTGAGTTCTTGGAGGCGTTTGTCTTGGCTTTCTTGCCTTTCAGACACTTGACTGATGGCTTAGGTGAGCTGTGAGTAATGCTCCTGTTGTAATTCCATTTGCTGTTTCTGCCACTCTCTTTGTTGATCCATCCAACTAGAGAGTAGTTTTTCTTGATGATCCATCCTTTGAGCTTGGACATGTAGTTGCTGTTCTTGTCCCTCCATATAGCTACTTGCCATATACTCAATGGCTTCCTTGATGTGAAACAGATTTATATTGGTTGGATCAAATTGTCCTTCTTGCTGGTGCCCTATTTGTTGGGGTTCTTCTTGGTGAGGTTCTTCTTGGTGGGACTCTTCTTGTGCCGTTCTTTTCCTTATCTGAGGCCTCCTTTGCTGTTGGGCGGGTGTCACATAATTTATGCGTTGGAGCGTGACTAACCTCCCAGGATTTACCCATTGTGGATTGTTGTCTTCGAATACCACTTTGGCTTTCATGCATAGCCTCAGGATGGTGCTGGGGTACCAAAGTCTAGCACCCGGATCATTCTTCTCGGTTGAATCCTGGATCCCTTCAGCTATAATTTCATGCACATTGATGCTTCCACCCTTTACTAAGCAATGTACCATGGTAGCTCGAGCAATATTGACCTCAGAATTATTTGCGGCTGGAAGGATAGACCTCCTTACTAGCTCAAACCATCCCTTGGCTTCTGGGATGAGGTCTCCTCTCCTAATGAACCTCGGCCTCTTATTCGAGTATCTTTCCCAATCAGACCCAATAACACACATATCATTCACAATTTCTTCAAGTTCATCTTCCTCGGGAGCATTACTTATTCTTACTTGATAGCTAAGCTCATCAAAATGTGGTGATTTCAGCTGAAGAGTCCTGGTTATAGCGTTGGGGCTAAAGTCCACCTCTGTTCCTCTTACATAACTTTTGAAGGTGGGTGCCCTAGTACTGTCTTCTCTAGCCGCATTTACATAGAACTCTTTGATGAGGTTTGCATTTATCTTTGTCTCTGGATTGGTGAGCTTTTGCCAACCCCTCTGTGCAATCTTTTCTCTGATTTTAGGGCACTCATCCTCATTGAATTGGAATGTCAACTTTGGCAATATTTTCTTGTTCTTGATCCGTTCATATTGAAGCTCATGGAAGGTAATTTTGAATCTTCCGACGTCGAAAGGAGGTTGCTCCATGAGCTCCTTTCCTTTTCGCCTCTTGGAACTTGATGATGCCATGCAAGATGGTTGATGTGTGGTTGCGGTTCACTAGATGTGGCTAGGAGAGTGTGTATGAAACTTTCGGTAAAGTGGAGGATGAAGTGTGTGTGTCCGAGAGAATGAAGGAAGAGGAATGATAGTATGAAGTGTGTACGGAGAGGTTGTGTGAAGGGGTTTATATAGGAAGATGGCAAATGATTGAAGGGTGTGGATTGATGGTGTTGTTTGATAGTGGACGGTTGGGGTTTGGTATTGAATGAGCACAAGGATCACCTCTTTTATGAGGGTCTTGGTTCGGTCTCCAAAGCTATCCAACTCCCAATGTTGCATGGCAACACTTCCAAAGATATTCCCCTTGAAGACAAGTGTGAGATTTCCTTAGTATAGTGGCCAAATCTCCCTTCCTTAATTGTCCTATCAAGTACCATCAATGTCCCTTTTGATTCCCTATACACAAAAAAAAGGAATGCAAATGGTTAATTGAAATTTTTTGTGGGAAAACTTAAGGTGTGAGCTAGCTAAAAAAAATATCTTTTTCTTTTGTTTTTAAATGACTAAATGCTTTCCATGAATGCAAATCAATCAACCACTAAATTTTCCATGCATGCAACGTTGGTACACCAAACTTGTTTGTGATCATATGGTGCAACAATTTTGGGGAATAATTTTACCTCATAAAGTGTGTTCAAGCCCACTTGGTGTACCTTGAACACCAAACTTATCATGTACTATACGCTGCATGTAAAGGGGTCTTATATTGGTCGTCAAAATTGATTTAAAAATCAATGAAATTTGCCTTATTACTACTATTAGAAATTGAAGGAAGAGGACATAGAACAGGGGCTGCCTCCCATGAAGCGCTTCTTTAGCGTCATTAGCTTGACGTTTGGTCCTTGTCAAGGTGGCTGATAGTGCTTGAAATCTTCCGCCCTTGCAGTGAACCTATGTCCATTGGCCTTGTTGATAAGCTCCATATGCTCTAGGGACAAGATTTTGTTGATGGTGTACACTGGAGGCAGCTGGGATGGAATAGTGGGAAGGTGAGGTGGTATAGATAGGAAATATGTAGAGACCACTTCATCTCCTGACGAGAAATCTTCTGTAGGGATTTTCTTCTTTTTCCATCCCCTTGGGACCTTTTTTCTTGTGTCCGTTGATGCCAACTTGTTCCTTGTGGTTTCCTTTTTGAGAATGGTTTTGTTGTCTATTTCATGTGATTCTGGTGGGTCTGGTTCCTTTTGGATTACACTTGGCTGTTGCTCCTTCTAATCATATTAGTTGTTAACCATAGGAGTCCTTATGTGTGGTGCTTGTGCTTCCTTGTTTGGCTCCTCCATCAGCTCTTTGTTATCATGATCTGCTTTTTGTGAGAGGTTGAAAACATTGAAAGTGAGCTGACCATCATGTATTCTCAACACTAGCTTTCCTCGTTCCACATCTATGAGTGCTCTGGCTGTGGCTAAGAATGGCCTTCCTAGAATGATGGGGTAAATGGGGTTCTCATCCATTTCTAGGACAATAAAGTCTGTAGGGAGGAAGTAGTTCCCAACCTTCACTAGCACATTCTCAACCACTCCTATTGCCTGTTTTTGAGTTTTGTCAGCCAACTTAATGATTACATCTGTGGGTGTTAGCTCATTGATTTGAAGCCTTTTCATGAAGGATAGAGGCTTTAAGTTGATGCTCGCTCCCAGGTCACAGCGTCCTTTATCAATCATTGTTTCTCCTATGGCACAGGGAATATGGAAACTCCCTGGATCCTTCCTCTTTGTGGGTGGCCCTGGTTGAATGAGAGCACTGCAATCCTTATTCATCTTTATTGTTTGTCCACCTTTCAATGAACTCTTTCTGGCTAATAGCTCCTTTATATACTTTATGTAGGAAGGCATTTGCTGGAGGGCTTTAATAAATGGTATATTTACATCAAGAGATGCAAACATGTCGAGGAATCTTGAATACATTCTCCCTGCTACACCACCTTTAAGCCTTTGAGGAAAGGGTGCATATGGGTTAAGTGTCTCCTTCTTCTTCAGCTCTTCCTTGAGTGTGGGTTGAAGTGCATGGCTCCTTTCTTCCTGGTTTCCTGTTTGATTATCTTGGAGGTGTTCTACTTCATTCATACTCCTCTCATCACTTGTGGTGATCATCTTACATTCTTCCCACCTTACTTTCTTTGTTTCTCCTCTTGGGTTCTTCTCCGTGTCACTGGGAAATCCATCAGTGGGTTTGGGACTCCAGTCTCTTGATGTTTTCTTCTTGGTTTTTGATATTGGCTAGCACTTCTTCCTTAAACACCTTGTTGTCTTAGACTTCTCTACATAAATCTTTAAGTAAAATCTCAATTTTTGAAAGTCTATCGTCCGTTAGTGATGGTGGATTGGGGTTAGGTGGGTGTTGATAGGATCTCTGTGAGGTATGTTGGTGAGTTGCATTGTTGTTGGAGTTGAGGTTGTGGCGTCTCTGGTCTTGACCTTGGTCTTATTGATTTCCCCAACCAAAGTTGGGGTGATTTCTCCATCCAGAGTTGTAGGTTTTGGAGTGTGGGTCATGGATTTGTCTAGGTGAGTTTTCAACATAGTTGGCTTGTTCCCAGTCACCTTCTTCTCCTATATTCACTCCTTCTTGAGTTGGTGATGAAGTGATGACTGCTGCAGCTTGGTTTTCCTCCACCTTCTTGGTGAGATCTGCTAGCTGCTTGGTGATCATCTTATTTTGAGCTAGTAATGCATCCATGTGGTTCAGCTCCATTACTCCTCGAGTGTTACTTCTTTCAGAGGCATAGAAGTAGTCATTCTCAGCTACTGTTTCAATGACATCTATGGCTTCTTCAATGGTTTTCTTCTTGTTTAGAGAGCCCCCTGATGAATGATCTACAGCCTTCTTTGACTCATAGGAAAGACCTTCATAGAAAATGTGAAGTTGAACCCATTCATTGAACATATCTGGTGGGCATCTTCTTGTTAAGTCCTTGAACCTCTCCCATGCCTCACAAAGAGTCTCACCATCTTGTTGCCTGAAAGTCTGCACCTCAGCTCTCAGCCTGTTAATTCTTTGAGGAGGATAGAATCTTGCCAAAAATTTGTTCACCACATCTTCCCAATTTGTCAAGCTCTCCTTTGGAAAGGATTCAAGCCACTTGGATACCTTGTCCCTGAGTGAAAAAGGGAACAACAGCAGCCTATATACATCCGGGTGGACTCCATTAGACTTCACAGTGTCACAAATTCTCAGAAAGGTGGTTAGATGTTGATTAGGGTCTTCTTGAGCACTTCCTCCAAATGAGCAGTTGTTCTGAACAAGGGTGATGAGCTGAGGTTTTCGTTCAAAGTTGTTGGCATGTATGGTGGGCTTCTGGATGCTACTTCCACAGTTTCCTATATTTGGATTGATGTAGGAGCCTAGAACTCTCCTTTCTTGCCCAGCATGATTTGCAGGGCATTCTCTAGCATGGTTGTGAGCTTTTTCTTCATGATTATTTTCCAAGTTCTCTTCCATGTTGGGTTTAAAGTTCTCTTCCTCTTCCTCAGCACCAACAACTCCTTTCCCTCTTGTTTCCCTCCTTAATCTTCAGAGGGTTCTCTCAGGTTCTGAATCGAAGGAAGTTGAGGTCCCCCCTCTTCTCCCTATCATACAACAAACAAAACACGCAGTAAGAGATAAAATGAAGAGGTTATTCTTGTTAGAGAGATTGTTAGTATGAGTGATGCAAATTATCAAACAGTTAGTGGGTTAGTAAGCAGAATTGTAGATAATAACAAAGAAAGAAAGAAAAACAGAGAAGGTATAGTAGATGAGGAAGAAGTTAAACAAAGTGAAAATAAATTACTGAATAAAGTAACCAAACAAGGGAAAAATGCCCAATCTAGTGAGCTTCCAACTTAATCATTGTTGATACAAAATCAATCCCCGGCAACGGCACCATAAATTTGATGCGTGAAAACTTGTCTCTCAACAAATTTCCCTTCGGCAAGTATACCGAATTTGTCGTCAAGTAAAAACTCACAATAGAGTGAGGTCGAATCCCACAGGGATTGATTGGTCAAGCAACTTTAGTTGGAAGAGTATGCTAGTTGAGCTAAACAGAGTGTAGTTTGAGAATTGCAGAAAATTAGATGGCGGAAAAGTAAATAGCAGAAAATAAAGTGCAGAATCTTAAATGGGGATTTGGGGTAATGAGCATGAAAATAAATGACAGAAAATAAAGAGAATGGGTAAGATCAGAAATGGGGAATTCATTGGGCTCAGGAGATGTTGTATTCTCTAGATCAAGTTCATTTTCATCTCTTCCTCAATCAATGCATCTATTGATCTCCTTGGCAATCTTAGGTGATTAGATTCCAATTCCTTGGTAATCCAATCTCTCTAAACTTGAACAATTGCCCAATTCCTTGATTTAATTGCTCATGGGAAGAGATGAAGTATGGTCACTGATTATACCACATGTATTTCCAAATCAAAGTGTTGGGATAATTACATGTCACCATATCCGCCCAGATCCCAATTTGGTCCAACATGAGAAAGCATTTCTAGCATGATCTCCTCATCCCTTTTCCAAGGCTCAGAGGAGATCCAATTATGGAGAGTTTCTTTTCCAAGACAACTAACCAATTGAATTAAGATCGAAAGCTTTCTAGTAAATCAAAAGAGAAGAAAGAAGAAGAGAATGAAAACTATAATTGATCCATCAAATTACAACAGAGCTCCCTAACCCAATGAAAGGGGTTTAGTTGTTCATAGCTCTAGAAATGGAAAATGGCAGAAAATAATACATCCCAGCTAAAAGTGCAAAAAAGTAAATATACAGAGAGTAGTTCTCCAAAGTGCCAAGCTCCTCTATAGTTCAAAACTACTCCTATATATACTACTCCTCTTGATCTTCTAGTGAGTTCTTCAAGTCTTGGATGTGGGCATTGGATCTTGAGTTGAAGCGGTTTCAATCTTTAGTGGCCCAGCTTGCAGAGAAGTATGAATTAGGCATGGGCGTTAGTAAAGTTAACGTTAAGTGACATTGTGGGTTCGAGAACGTTAGTGGCAATCACAATTTTCACTAACGTTCCAACCCCATATAGCCTACGTTAACTCCAACGTTAGTGGCACTAACGTGACCACTAACGTTGCCTTGTAAATCTTCGCTAGCGTTATTAGGACTCACCTTTCCTAATAACGTTGGCTTATAACCCTTCACAAGCGTTATTGGGACTCACCTTTCCCATTAACGTTGCCTTATGCCCTTTGTCCCTACATTAGAGTTCACGTTAGTGTAACTAATGTGGCTCTTAACGTGGTTATGCCTCACCTTCGAGAGCGTTAGTGACACTTACCTTTGTCACTAACGCTCAAAGTGCCCCTACTCTCCACGTTAGAGCTCACGTTAACTAAGTTAACGTGGCCACTAACGTGGTAGTAATGCCATCTTCCAACGTTAGTGACAAAGGTGAGTGTCACTAACGTTGGCTCATCAATCTCAGCTCTACGTTAACTTTCACGTTAGTGGTCTTAACTTGACCACTAACGTAGGCAATGCTAGTTGATTCAACATTAGTGACAAAAGTGAGTGTCACTAATGTTGGCATTGTTCCTCTCTTCCACGTTAGAGTTCACGTTAACTAAGTTAACGTGACTCTTAACGTGGCTCATTGCTAAATCTTGGAACGTTAGTGGTGTTCACATTTACCACTAACGTTGGAGCTTTTTTTTGTCTCCACGTTAACTACCACGTTAACTTTAGTTAACGTGGCAATTAACGTGGGCTTATGATGGCTTCGTGGGCGTTATTGGTGATCACTTTTCTCCTTAACGTTGCAAGCTATTTACCATTCCACGTTAGTGGTCACGTTAACTAGATTAACGTGAGTACTAACGTGGTTCTTCCTTGCTTCCTTTGTCCTGAAATCAAGCAAATAAAGTGCATCAAAGCTCTAGCCAAAGTCATGAGATTATGCATTGATGAGCGGATAATTTATACGCTTTTTGGCATTGTTTTTAGTATGTTTTAGTTAGTTTTTATTTTATTTTTATTAGTTTTTAGTTAAAATTCACTTTTCTGGACTTTACTATGAGTTTGTGTGTTTTTCTGTGATTTCAGGTATATTCTGGCTGAAATTGAGGGACTTGAGCAAAAATCTGATTTAGAGACTGAAAAGGACTGCAGATGCTGTTGGATTCTGACCTCCCTGCACTCGAAGTGGATTTTCTGGAGCTACAGAAGCCCAATTGGCGCGCTCTCAACGGCGTTGGAAAGTAGACATCCTGGGCTTTCCAGCATTGTATAATAGTCCATACTTTGCCCGAGATTTGATGGCCCAAACCGGCGTTCCAAATCAGCTCAAAACTGCCCGGCGTTAAACGCCGGAACTGGCACAAGAATGGGAGTTAAACGCCCAAACTGGCACAAAAGCTGGCGTTTAACTCCAAGAAAAGTCTCTACACGAAAATGCTTCAATACTCAGCCCAAGCACACACCAAGTGGGCCCGGAAGTGGATTTTTATGTCATTTACTCATCTTTGTAAACCCTAGGCTACTAGTTCTCTACAAATAGGACCTTTTACTATTGTATTTTCATCTTTGGACATCTAGTTCTTAGATCAGATCTTAGTTTTTCTGGTTCCTTCTCTGGGGCCGAAGCCAATGATCACTCTTGTTCTTATGTATTTTCAACGGTGGAGTTTCTACACATCATAGATTAAGGTGTGGAGCTCTGCTGTACCTCGAGTATTAATGCAATTACTATTGTTCTTTTATTCAATTCAGCTTGTTCTTATTCTAAGATATTCATTCGTATCCAAGAACATGATGAATGTGATGATTATGTGACACTCATCATCATTCTCACTTATGAACGCGTGCCTGACAACCACTCCCGTTCTACAAGCAAACAAAGCCTGAATGTTTATCTCTTGGATTCCTTAACCAGAATCTTCGTGGTATAAGCTAGAATTGATGGCGGCATTCAAGAGAATCCGGAAGGTCTAAACCTTGTCTGTGGTATTCTAAGTAGGATTCAATGATTGAATGACTGTGACGAGCTTCAAACTCCTGAAGGCTGGGCGTTAGTGACAGACGCAAAAGAATCAATGGATTCTATTCCAACCTGATTGAGAACCGACAGATGATTAGCCGTGCCGTGACAGGGTGCATTGAATATTTTCACTGAGAGGACGGGATTGTAGCCACTGACAACAGTGATGCCCAACATACAGCTTGCCATGGAAAGGAGTAAGAAGGATTGGATGAAAACAGTAGGAAAGCAGAGAGACGGAAGGGACAAAGCATCTCCATACGCTTATCTGAAGTTCTCACCAATGAATTACATAAGTATCTCTATCTCTATCTTTATGTTTTATTCATATATCATCCATAACCATTTGAATCTGCCTGACTGAGATTTACAAGATGACCATAGCTTGCTTCATACCAACAATCTCCGTGGGATCGACCCTTACTCGCGTAAGGTTTATTACTTGGACGACCCAGTGCACTTGCTGGTTAGTTGTGCGAAGTTGTGAAATTATGTTTATACCATGGTCTTGAGCACCAAGTTTTTGGATTCATTACCGGGGATTATTTGAGTTGCGAAAAGTAGTGATCACAATTTCGTGCACCATGCATCATCAATTTATCATTCAATTCTAGCAAAATCCTCATGAAATCATGTGAAATTCACAATAGTTGCTTGAATCAAGGTGTAAGTGTATTTTCATCCAAAACTTGCCTTATTCACTAAGAAAATGCATGAAACTACCTTAAAACAGTAAAGAAAAGGTCAGTAAAACTGGCCTAGATGCCCTGGCATCACAGGGATTGACATAAAAGGAGACATCCTCATTGAAGAGGACAAGCCCATCACTAAAAAAAAGGATGGAGCAAACAAGAGAGCCCACTCATGGACCTCAACAAGAGCATGAGGAAATTCCTCATGAAATCCCTGAGATGCCTCAAGGGATGCACTTTCCTCCATACAACTATTGGGAGCAACTCAACATCTCTTTGGAAGGCTTGAGTTACAACATAGACCAACTAATGGTGGAGCACCAAGAGCACCCCATCATTCTCCATGAGATTAGAGAAGATCAGAGCTATGAGGGAGGAGCAACAAAGGCAAGGAAGAGACATAAAGGAGTACAGGCGTTCCATTGGACCTTCAAGAGGAGGAACTAGCCGCCATCACTAAGGTGGACCCGTTCCTTGATTTCCTTGTTCCTATTTTTCTGTTTTTCGAATTTGATACTTTATGTGTTCGTCTATGTTTGTGTCTTCACTACATGATCATTAGTGTCTAGTGTCTATGCCTTAAAGCTATGAATAATTCCATGAACCCTTCACCTCTCTTAAATGAAAAATGTGCTTAATTACAAAAGAACAAGAAGTACTTGGATTTCAAATTTTATCTTGAAATTAGTTTAATTATTTTGATGTGGTGGCAATACTTTTTGTTTTCTGAATGAATGCTTGAACAGTGCATATTTTTTATAGTGAAGTTTATGAATGTTAAAATTGTTGGCTCTTGAAAGAATGATGAACAAAGAAAAATGTTATTGATAATCTGAAAAATCATGAAATTAATTCTTGAAGCAAGAAAAAGCAGTGAAAAAAAAGAAAAGTAGCGAAAAAAATTAAAAGAAAAAGAAAGAAAAAGAAAAAGAAAGCAGAAAAAGCCAATAGCCATTTAAACCAAAAGGCAAGGGTAAAAAGGATCCAAGACTTTGAGCATTAATGGATAGGAGGGCCCAAGGAAATAAAATCCAGGCATAAGCGGCTAAATCAAGCTGTCCCTAACCATGTGCTTGTGTCATGAAGGTCCAAGTGAAAAGCTTGAGACTGAGTGGTTAAAGTCGTGATCCAAAGTAAAAGAGTGTGCTTAAGAACTCTGGACACCTCTAACTGGGGACTTTAGCAAAGCTGAGTCACAATCTGAAAAGGTTCACCCAGTTATCTGTCTGTGGCATTTATGTATCCGGTGCTAATACTGAAAAACAAAGTGCTTAGGGCCACGACTAAGACTCATAAAGTAGCTGTGTTCAAGAATCAACATACTGAACTAGGAGAATCAATAACACTATCAAAAATTCTGAGTTCCTATAGATGCCAATCATTCCGAATTTCAAAGGAAAAAGTGAGATCCCAAAACTGTTCAAAAGCAAAAAGCTACAAGCCCCGCTCATCTAATTGAGACTAAGTTTCATTGATATTGTGAGATTCATTGTATATTCTCTTTTTTTTATCCTATTTTATTTTCAGTTGCTTGGGCACAAGCAACAATTTAAGTTTGGTGTTGTGATGAGCGGATAATTTATACGCTTTTTGCCATTGTTTTTACATAGTTTTTAGTATGATTTAGTTAGTTTTTAGTATATTTTTAGTAGTTTTTCAGAAAAATTTATATTTCTGGACTTTACTATGAGTTTTTGTGTTTTTCTGTGATTTCAGGGATTTTCTGGCTGAAATTGAGGGACCTGGGCAAAAATCTGATTTAGAGGCTGACAAGGGACTACTGATGCTGTTGGATTCTGACCTCCCTGCACTCGAAATAGAATTTTTAGAGCTACAGGAGTCCCAATGGCGCGCTCTCAACTGAGTTGGAAAGTAGACATCCAGGGCTTTTCAGCAATATATAATAGTCCATACTTTTCTCGAGTTTAGACGACGCAAACTGGCGTTTAACGCCAGCTTTCTGCCCTATTCTGGCGTTAAACGCCAGAAACAAGTTGCAAAGCAGCGTTAAACGCCAGAAACAAGTTACAAACTGGTGTTTAACTCCAAGGAAGACCTCTACACATGAAAGCTTCAATGCTCAGCCCAAGCACACACCAAATGGGACCGAAAGTGGATTTCTGCATCATTTACTCATTTTTGTAACCCTAGTAACTAGTTTAGTATAAATAGAACTTTTTACTATTGTACTAGGAGTCCTTTTTCCCTATTTTCGAATTCATATGCCATTTTAGGGAGGCTGGCCATTCGGCCATGCCTGGACCTTGTTCTTATGAATTTTCAACGGTGGAGTTTCTACACACCATAGATTAAGGTGTGGAGCTTTGCTGTTCCTCGAGTATTAATGCAATTACTACTGTTTTCTATTCAATTTATGCTTATTCTTATTCTAAGATATTCATTCGCACTTCAACCTGATGAATGTGATGATCCGTGACATTCATCACCATTCTCACTTATGAACGCGTGCCTGACAAATACTTCCGTTCTACCTGCGAAAGCTAAAGTGTGTATCTCTTGGATTCTTTGTTCACGACGCATGGTTACCTCTCCTGACAACAGAGCCTTCCATTTCGTGAGATCAAAGTTTTCGTGGTATAAGCTAGAATACATTGGCAACATTCTTGAGATCCGAAAAGTCTAAACCTTGTCTGTGGTATTCCGAGTAGGATCTGGGATGGGATGACTGTGATGAGCTTCAAACTCGCGACTGTAGGGCGTGGTGACAGATGCAAAAGGATAGTAAATCCTATTCCTACACGATCAAGAACCAACAGTTGATTAACCATGCGGGAAACCGTAGAGGACCATTTTCACTAAGAGGACGGGAAGTAGCCATTGACAACGGTGACACCCAACATGCAACTTGCCACGGAAAGGAGTATGAAGGATTGGAAGGAGGCAGTAGGAAAGTAGAGATTCAAAAGAAATGAGGCATCTCCATACACTTAGCTGAAATTCCCACTAATGAATTACATAAGTATCTGATGAGGGAATATTTTATACGCTTTTTGGGGGTAATTTCATATAGATTTTAGCATGTTTTAATTAGTTTTTAATAAAATTTTATTAGTTTTTAAGCAAAAATCATATTTCTGGACTTTACTATGAGTTTGTGTATTTTTTTGTGATTTCAGGTATTTTCTGGCTGAAATTGAGGGAGTTGAGCAAAAATCTGATTTAGGCTGAAAAAGGACTGCTGATGCTGTTGGATTCTGACCTCCCTACGCTCGGAATGGATTTTTTGGAGCTACAAGAGTCCAATTGGCGCGCTCTCAATTGGGTTGAAAAGTACACATCCAGGGCTTTCCATCAATATATAATAGTCCATACTTTGCGCGAAGATAGATGACGTAAACTGGCGTTCAACGCCAGTTCCATGTTGCAGTCTGGCGTCCAGTGCCAGAAACAGGTTACAAGTTGGAGTTCAACGCCAAAAACACGTTACAACCTGGCGTTCAACTCCAGAAACAGCCCAGGCACGTGAGAAGCTTAAGTCTCAGCCCCAGCACACACCAAGTGGGCCCCAGAAGTGGATTTCTGCACCAATTATCTTAGTCTGCTCATTTTCTGTAAACCTAGGTTATTAGTTTAGTATTTAAACAACTTTTAGAGACTTATTTTGTATCTCATGACATTTTTAGATCTGAATTTTATACTCTTTGACGGCATGAGTCTCTAAACTCCATTGTTGGGGGTGAGGAGCTCTGCAGCGTCTCGATGAATTAATGCAATTATTTATGTTTTTCCATTCAAACATGCGTGTTCCTATCTAAGATGTTCATTCGCGCTTAACTATGAAGAAGGTGATGATCCGTGACACTCATCACCTTCCTCAATCCATGAACGTGTGTCTGACAACCACCTCCATTCTACATCAGATTAAATGAGTATCTCTTAGATTTCTTAACCAGAATCTTCGTGGTATAAGCTAGAATTGATGGCGGCATTCATGAAAATCTGGAAAGTCTAAACCTTGTCTGTGGTATTCCGAGTAGGATTCTGGGATCGGATGACTGTGATGAGCTTCAAACTTGCGAGTGTTGGGCGTGATGACAAACGCAAAAGAATCAATGGATTCTATTCCGACATGATCGAGAACCAACAGCTGATTAGCCATGCAGTGACAGAGCATTTGGACCATTTTCATTGAGAGGATGGGAAGTAGCCATTGACAACGGTGACACCCTACATAGAGCTTGCCATGGAAGGAACTGTGCACTTTTTCATGAGTTGAATATTACATTACAGGAATTCAGAAGACAAAGCATCTCCAAAACTCCAACATATTCTCCATTATTGCACAACAAGTAATTATTTCACGCTCTTTTATTTTATTAGTAATTCAAACTGATAATTATAATTGATCTCCTGACTAAGAATAATAAAATAAACATAGCCAGTTTCAAATCAACAATCTCCGTGGGATTCGACCCTTACTCACGTAAGGTATTACTTGGACGACCCAGTGCACTTGCTGGTTAGTTGTGCGGATTGCAAAAGTGTGATTGCAATTTCGTGCACCAAGTTTTTGGCACCGTTACCGGGGATTGTTCGAGTTTGAACAATTAAAGGTTTATTTTGTTGCTTAAATTAGGAATAATTTATTTTTGTTGTTATAGAGTCGTTAAATTCTGAGGCCTTTATTTCCTATTCAAAAATTTTTTTCAAAAATATTATTTTTCTTTCTCAAATTTTAATTTTTTTTTGTGAGTTTAGTGTCTTTTTCTAGGTTTGGTGTCAATTGCATATTTTATATTTTTCTTTTAAATTTTCGAATTAGTGTTCTTTGTTTTTCCTTGATCTTCAAATTGTTCTTGTCAATTTTTCTTGTTTGATCTTTGGTTTGTCTTGTTCTATGTCTCTTCTTGTTTTTCTTGTGCTTTTTCAAAACATTAGTTTTCAAAAAAATTTATTTTTATCTATAAAAATAATACATCTTTAAAACACGTTACATTTATAGATCAGTTGGCTAGAGCGTTGGCTTATGTTCTTGGCAATTGGGTATCTTCTTTTTAAAACTTTTTCAAAAATAATTTTTCTTTGATTGAATCTTGTGCCAAACTTTAAGTTTGGTGTTTTATTGTTAATTTTTTTTATAATTTTCGAAAATTTTATTGAAGTTTTCTAAAAATTTTAAGTTTGGTGTTCTTTCTTTTGTTCTTGTTGTTCTTGTGAATCTTCAAAGTGTTCTTGAGTCTTCTTTATGTTTTGATCTTAAAATTTTTAAGTTTGGTGTTCCTTGGTGTTTTCCCTCCAAAATTTTCGAAAACAAGGAGCATTAGATCTAAAAATTTTAAGTCTTGTGTCTTTTGTGTATTTTTCTCTTTCATCATAAAATTCAAAATTCAAAAAAAAATAACTTTTCTAACTATTTTTAAGCTACTTTTTCGAAATTTTTTTTATAAAAATTCAGATTTCAATTTCAAAATTTTTCAAATCTTATCCTTTTAAGATTTTAAAAAAAATAATAAAAAAATATTATATCTTTTTCGAAAATATCCTAACCACTTTTTCTCTCTCCTCAATTTTTTTCAAAAATCTTCACAAAACATTTTCAAATTTTTATTTTTATTTTTTTATTTCGTTTTTATTTTATCTTATTTTATTTTACTTTATTATTTTGAAAATAAATTTTTATATATAATAAAATAAATAATATCTATCCATATCATTCCTGCTCCATCATGGAACTAAGTGGAAATGAACAGTCCAGAAGGACTCTTGGGTCTATGCTAACCCCTACTGCTTCATATGGGAGTAGTATTTGTATACCCTCCATCGGAGTCAGTAGTTTGAGTTGAATCCAGCTCATCATCATGGTGCAGCAAAGTTGCCAGTATTCCGGTCTTCCACAGGAAGAACCTACAGAGTTTCTGGCACAATTTTTACAAATTACTGACACAGTACATGATAAGGAAGTAGATCAGGATGTCTAAGATTAATATTTCCATTTGCTGTAAAGGACCAAGCTAAGAGGTGGTTAAATAACCAACCTAAGGACATCATAAGGACATGGAAATAGCTATCAAAAAAATTCCTAAATCACTATTTTCCTCCAAAACGGATGACACAGCTAAGGCTAAGCATCCAAGGCTTCAAACAAGGAGATAATGAATCCCTTTATGATGCCTGGGAGAGATACAGAGAGATGCTAAGAAAATGCCCCTCTGAAATGTTTTCAGAGTGGGTGCAGTTAGACATCTTCTACTATGGGCTTACAGAAAGAGCTCAGATTTCTCTAGACCACTCAACTGGTGGATCTATACACATGAGAAAGACAATAGAAGAAGCTCAAGAGCTCATTGATACAGTTGCCAAAAATCAGCATCTGTACCTAAGCAGTGAATCTTCCATCAACGAAGAGGCTAAAACAGTAACTACCGAACTCAGTCCTGCAGATCAAGCTGCTGAATTCAATCAGCAATTAGATTTTCTAACAAAACAGTTAGCCGAATTCAAGGAGATACTACAAGAAACAAGAATGGCTAATATGAATATGGAAATACAGTTGAAGCAAACAGAACAGCAGTTATCAAAACAAATAACAAAAGAGTGCCAAGCAGCTCAATTACGAAGTGGGAAAAAATTAAATACCTCACTTCAAGATAGCAGGAAGCCAAGAAATGAGCAAACTATCCAAAATCCATCTGAGGACAATAAGAGCCCAGAGAGGAATAATTCTGGAGCTCAAACGCCAGAAAATGAGTGGAAAGCTGGCGTTGAACGCCCAAACCATGCTCAATCTTGGCGTTCAACGCCAGAAACAAGTAAGGAATTGGCATTGAACGCCCAAAGGAAGCACAGTTCTGGCGTTCAGATGCCAGAAACAGGTAAGGAGCTGGCGTCTAACGCCACTCCAGCTTCCACCCCTGGCATTCAAATGCCAGTGGGAAATTAGACACATACAAGTGCTGATAATAGCCCCTCTAAAATGGCTTCTCAACACACATCTGTAGGCAATAAACCTACAGCAACTAAGGTTGAGGAATATAAAGCCAAAATGCCTTATCCTCAGAAACTCTGCCAAGCAGAATAGGATAAGCAATTTGCCCGCTTTGCAGACTATCTTAGGACTCTTGAAATAAAGATTCCGTTTGCAGATGCACTTGAGCAAATACCCTTTTATGCTAAGTTCATGAAAGAGATCTTAAGTCATAAGAAGGATTGGAGGGAAACTGAAAAAGTTTACCTCACTGAAGAATGCAGTGCAGTCATTCTGAAAAGCTTACCTGAGAAGCTTAAAGATCTGGGAAGCTTTATGATACTATGCACATTAGAAGGTACTTGTACCAAGCAAGCTCTATGTGATCTTGGGGCAAGTATTAACCTAATACCTACAGCCACTATCAAAAAGCTTGGGTTGACTGATGAAGTTAAACCAACCCGGATATGTCTCCAACTTGCTGATGGCTCCATTAAATACCCATCAAGCATGATTGAAGACATGATTGTCAAGGTTGGGCCATTTGTCTTTCCCACTGACTTTATGGTGCTGGAAATGGAAGAGCATAAGAGTGCAACTCTCATTCTGGGAAGACCTTTCCTAGCAACTGGTCGAACCCTTATTGATGTTCAAAAAGGGGAAGTAACCCTGAGAGTCAATGAGGATGAGTTCAAGTTGAATGTTGTCAAAGCCATGCAGCATCCAGACACCCAAAATAACTGCATGAGCGTTGATATTATTGACTCTCTGGTAAAAGAAGTCAATATGGCTGAGAGTCTCGAATCAGAGCTAGAGGATATCTATAAAGATGTTCAGCCTGATCTGGAGGAACCAGAGAGAATAATAGAACCTCTGAAAATCCCTCAGGAAGAGGAGAAACCTCCTAAACCCGAGCTCAAACCATTACCACCATCCCTGAAATATGTATTTCTAGGAGAAGGAGATACCTTTCCTGTAATCATAAGCTCTACCTTAGAGCCACAGGAAGAGGAAGCACTAATTCAAGTGCTAAGGACACACAAGACAGCTCTTGGGTGGTCCATCAGTGATCTTAAGGGCATTAGCCCAGCCAGATGCATGCACAAGATCCTATTGGAGGGTGACGCTAAGCCAGTGGTTCAACCACAAAGGTGGCTGAATCCAGCCATGAAGGAGGTGGTGCAGAAGGAGGTCACTAAATTACTAGAGGCTGGGATTATTTATCCTATTTCTGATAGCCCCTGGGTAAGCCCTGTCCAAGTCGTCCCTAAGAAGGGTGGCATGACAGTGTTTCATAATGAAAAAAAATGAACTTGTTCCTACAAGAACAGTTACAGGGTGGCATATGTGTATTGATTACAGAAGGCTCAATACAGCCACCAGAAAGGATCATTTTCCTTTACCATTCATAGACCAGATGCTAGAAAGACTGGCATGTCATGAATACTACTGCTTCCTGGATGGATATTCAGGTTATAATTAAACTGCAGTAGATCCCCAGGATCAAGAGAAAACAGCATTCACATGCCCAACCGGGGTGTTCGCATACAGAAGGATGCCATTTGGCCTGTGCGATGCACCTGCAACCTTTCAAAGGTGCATGCTCTCAATTTTCTCTGATATGGTGGAAAAATTTTTGGAAGTCTTCATGGATGACTTTTCAGTATTTGGAGACTCATTCAGCTCTTGTCTTGACCATCTAGCACTTGTTCTAAAGAGGTGCTAAGAGACTAACCTGGTTTTAAACTGAGAGAAATGTCACTTTATGGTGACTGAAGGAATTGTCCTTGGGCACAAAATTTTGAACAAGGGAATAGATGTGGATCAAGCTAAGGTAGAGGTGATTGAAAAATTGCCACCACCTGCCAATGTTAAGGCAATCAGAAGCTTTCTGGGGCATGCAGGATTTTATAGGAGGTTTATAAAGGATTTTTAAAAAATCGCCAAATCTCTAAGTAATTTGCTAGCTGCTGACACACCATTTATCTTTGATAAGGAGTGTCTGCAGGCGTTTGAGACTCTGAAAGCTAAGCTGGTCACAGCACCAGTCATCTCTGCACCAGACTGGACATTACCTTTTGAACTGATGTGTGATGCCAATGACTATGCCATTGGTGCAGTGTTGGGACAAAGGCATGACAAGCTTCTGCACGTCATTTACTATGCCAGTCATGTTCTAAATGACGCATAGAAGAATTACACAACCACAGAAAAAGAGCTACTTGCAGTGGTTTACGCCATTGACAAGTTCAAATCCTATTTAGTAGGATCAAAAGTGATTGTGTACACTGACCATGCTGCTCTTAAATATCTACTCATAAGATGGGGGCGGATATTTTATACGCTTTTTGGGGGTAATTTCATATAGATTTTAGCATGTTTTAATTAGTTTTTAATAGAATTTTATTAGTTTTTAAGCAAAAATCATATTTATAGACTTTACTATGAGTTTGTGTGTTTTTTTATGATTTCAGGTATTTTCTGGCTAAAATTGAGGGAGCTAAGCAAAAATCTGATTTAGGCTGAAAAAGGACTGCTGATGCAGTTGGATTCTGACCTCACTGCACTCGGAATGGATTTTTTCGAGCTACAGGAGTCCAAATGGCGCGCTCTCAATTGGGTTGGAAAGTAGACATCCAGGGATTTCTAGCAATATATAACAGTCCATACTTTCCGCGAAGATAAACGACGTAAACTGGTGTTTAACGCCAGTTTCATGTTGCATTCTGGCGTTCAGCGCCAGAAACAGGTTGCAAGTTAGAGTTCAGCGCCAAAAACAGGTTACAACCTGGCGTTCAACTCCAGAAACAGCCCATGCACGTGAGAAGCTTAAGTCTCAGCCCCAGCACACACCAAGTGGGCCCCAGAAGTGGATTTCTGCACCAATTATCTTAGTCTACTCATTTTTTGTAAACCTAGGTTACTAGTTTAGTATTTAAACAACTTTTAGAGACTTATTTTGTATCTCATGACATTTTTAGATCTGAATTTTATACTCTTTGGCGGCATGCGTCTCTAAACTCCATTGTTGGGGGTGAGGAGCTCTGCAGCGTCTCGATGAATTAATGCAATTATTTATGTTTTTCCATTCAAACATGCGTGTTCCTATCTAAGATGTTCATTCGCGCTTAACTATGGAGAAGGTGGTGATCCGTGACACTCATCACCTTCCTCAATCCATGAATGTGTGTCTGACAACCAACTCCGTTCTACATCAGATTGAATGAGTATCTCTTAGATTCCTTAACCAGAATCTTCATGGTATAAGCTAGAATTGATGGCGGCATTCATGAGAATCTGGAAAGTCTAAACCTTGTCTGTGGTATTTCAAGTAGGATTCTGGGATTGGATGACTGTGATGAGCTTCAAACTCGCGAGTGCTGGGCGTGATGACAAACGCAAAAGAATCAATGGATTCTATTCCGACATGATCGAGAACCAACAGCTGATTAGCCATGCTGTGACAGAGCATTTGGACCATTTTTACTGAGAGGATAGGAAGTAGCCATTGACAACGGTGACACCCTACATAGAGCCTGCCATGGAAGGAACTTTGCACTTTTGCATGAGTTGAATATTACATTACAGGAATTCAAAAGACAAAGCATCTCCAAAACTCCAACATATTCTCCATTATTGCACAACAAGTAATTATTTTACGCTCTTTTATTTTTTTAGTAATTCAAACTGATAATTATAATTGATCTCCTGACTAAGAATAATAAAATAAACATAGCTTGTTTCAAACCAACAATCTCCGTGGGATTCGACCCTTACTCACGTAAGGTATTACTTGGACGACCCAGTGCACTTGCTGGTTAGTTGTGCGGATTGCAAAAGTGTGATTGCAATTTCGTGCACCAGTATCTCTATCTTTATTTTACTGTTTATTTATCTTTTAATTATTAATAACTCCAGAACCATTTGAATCTTCCTGACTGAGATTTACAAGGTGACCATAGCTTGCTTCAAGCCGACAATCTCCGTGGGATCAACCCTTACTCTCGTAAGGTTTATTACTTGGATGACCCAGTGCACTTGCTGGTTAGTTGTGCGAAGTTGTGAAAAAGAGTGATATTACAAATTGTGCATACCTAGTTGTTAGCACCATTGAGATCACAATTTCGTGCACCAACAACTTTGCGATTCCTTCATTTCTTCATGAGTTCTCCATTTCTACATGCTTTTTCTTCATTCCCTCAATTCCAATCTTTGCCTTCTAAACCTGAATTTACTTAACAAACATATCAAGACATCTAATGGAATCAAGGTGAATTAAATTTAGCTATTTTAAGACCCAAAAAGCATGTTTTCACTCTTAAGCACAATTAAAGGAGAATTTACAAAATCATACTATTCTAGTGAATAAATGGGAGACAAGTTGACAAAACCCTCTAAATTTAACATAAGATAAACCCTAAAAAATGGGGTTTATCAACCTCTCCACACATAAACAATAGCTTGTCCTCATGCTAAACCAAGAAGGATAATAAAAGAGGTATGAATATTTATTCAATGCAAATAATCTAAATGAATCTATCTATATGAATGCAACTAAATGCAAATGATTCTACCTACTCGGTTAAAAATAAATCAATCCTCCAAGAGCATGTATAAACATGTAGGGCTAACGTCATATGATGATTCATGAATCCTACCAATTCAAGTATAAAAATGAAATTCAAATAGACTTGCAAGAAGAACGCTCATGAAAGTCGGGAATCAAGGAATTGAGCATTGAACCCTCACCGGAAGTGTTTGCACTCTAGTCGCTCAAATGTATAGGGTCGATTCTCTCAATTCTCCCCTAATCATGCTTTCCAAGATTTGTTTTTCAACTAACAATCAACAATTTTTCAATTCATGCATACATTCATCATGAGATCTTTTCTTTAGGTTGTAATGGGGCTAGGGTCAAGGTAGGATAGTATATGGTTAAGTGGACTAGAGTTTGAATCTTTGATCGACTTAAGCTTTCCCACCTAACCTATATAATAACCTATACAATTAAGTGCTAACCTAACTACCCATTCTTCTCTTTTTCACATACTCATGTATTTTCTTTTTACTTTACAACACATATGCATTGATTATTATTGAGCTTCACTTTGGGGCATTTTGTCCCCTTTGTTATTGTTTTTCTTCTTTTTCTTTCTTTTTCTATTTTTTTCTATATATATGTATATTTTTTTTCTTTTCTTTTTCTTTTTCTTTTTCTTTTATTTTTTCTCATTTTTATTTCTTTCAAGCTTTGTACAAGAATGTCAAAGTATAAGGTCTATTATTTGGTTAATGCATGAGCATGCACCCAATTTCCAATATTTACAACAAAATCAAAAATACCCTTTTGTCCCAACCATTGCTCCTAAATCTCCCCAACTTGAATAATAAATACTCTCACTAGTCTAAGCTAATCAAACATCCAAACAAGGGACTTTTATTATTTTTCGCTTTAAGCTTGTAATGTGCTAAAATAAAGAACAATTGGGTTAATCGTAGGCTCAAAGTTGGCTAACAATGGAAGATAAAAGGTAGGCTATTTGGGCAAGTGAGCTAATGAAATGATGGCCTCAATCATATAAATGCATGAATACACAAAATAATGGACATAAAGAATCAAACAAATCAAAGATTACAATCATAGAAAGAGAACAATTGCACACAAGAAGGAAAAATAAAGTGGTTATAAGATGCAACCACACCATTAGGCTCAAAACTCACAAGCTTGTGTTCTTAGCTCAAAAACTATGTTCCAAAATAAATTCTTTCAAGAAAGTTCAACAAAAAATTTTTTCAATTGGTAGGTTGCCCTAAAACAATTTCTTGGAAAAGAAATCATCACCCTAACTATGTAGTCCTAATAAGAAAGAAGTGGTAAAAATATGTACAAATTCTAACTAACATGCAACCTATCATGCAATGCAACAACTAGCTAACTTTGGTGTTGAAAAAGGAAATTGTTACCCATGGAGATCAGTCGGACGACCTCTCCACACTTAAAAATTTGCACCGTCCTCAGTACATGCAAAGAAGAGCAATGTGGACGGGTTGCTACAATTGATGAGTTTCTTCAAAAGAATATGCGGATGACCTGTTTGTTGCCCCATTTAAAAACTTTTCCTTTTTCCTTCTTCCCTTTTTGGTGGCTAGCCTAAAAGGAAAGAAAATGAAAGAGAATTAAGCCCATAACAAAGATATCAAAGCAAATAGAGTATAGGCGGGGTGAATGCCAAATAAAAGTAGGGTTCTCACTACATGTTAGCTACGCATGGAAGTGAGAAAGCCATAGAGGCGAAGGCATATGAATACTTGATGCAAGAGTAGAGTCAAAGCATGAAGAGCATATTGAGCATCCAGTTCAAATAAGAAAAAGTGGATCATGAAAAACAATATGAGTTCATATCCATGCACACGGGATGCAAGGGTCATAAAAGATCAAGCATTGATTTAAAAGTTTCATCACCCATCAATATCAAACAAGTCAAGAGGCACCAAAATAATGCAAAAAATTCTCAACAATTGGGTATGAAAATTCAACACCATTATTAGAATAGGAAACTCAAAAAAATGAAAACAGGCTATAAAAAACAAAATTAAAATGCAAAGAATAAAAGTATACAAATGAAATAAACAAAAGAAAATGGAAGATGAGAAAAAAATTCTTTTTTTTACCGACGCGTCATGCACGCCCACGCGTCAATGCGCAGATTCGCAGAAGGACGCGTACGCGCTAGGTGCGCGCACGCGTTGGTTACGTTAGGCGTAGGGCACAATGTCAGCCCAGAGTTTGCCTAACTCTCTGGAAAATGTACAAGAGATGTAGGTGGCACAATCGATGTGCGCGCGCCATGCACACGTGCACGTGCATTGCGCATTAAGAATCATGGACGTGTACGCGCCAGGTGCGCGCAGGCGTGGGCTAGTTTGTGCCTTAGGCACAATATTCGCGCAGTACAGGCGTAACTCTCAGGTTTTTGGCTGGGGATGGAATTTTTGCATCCACGCGGATGTGTCATGTACGCATTCGCATGGATGGTCGAAAATGTTTGGGTCACGCGTACGCATGCATGACGTGTACGTGTGGGTTGGTGCTCTGTTTTTCAAAATTTTTCCAAGTTCTTGCACCAAATCAAGCATTCCAAACCTCCAAACAGCTACCAAAACACCATAAAACCTTATTTAACATGCTAGACTACCAAATAAACTCAAAAAATCAATCAAAACATGAAATTAAACTAGTTTTACCAATATGTACACAAAAGAAAATAAAAAGAATTTACCATGGTGGGGTGTCTCCTACCTAGCACTTTTGTTTATTGTCCTTAAGTTGGACTTATGGGGAGCTCCTCTCAAGGTGGCTTGTGCTTAAACTCATCTTGGAACATCCACCAATGCTTGAATCTCTAATAAGCTCCATTCTTCAAATTTAATAGCTCCAAATCTTGATGGAGTTCTTCACAACCCATGAGCTCCCAAATTTGATTTTTCTTGTGCGATCCGGGATCCCACACTTTGTTTTGACACCCGTCTTCAAATTGATCTTCATTGTTCCATCCGGGTGGTGAGCAAGATGAATTCTCAATGTAGTACCCAAACACCCTTCTAGACCCAAACAATGTAGCATTCATCCAATCATGGTCCCCATGCCTTGTGAGTGCAACCTTAATGAGCTTAATATCAAACTTCCTACTACTACACAATTCCCTTTTACTCTTGATTCCACAAAGAGTTTTAAGTTGCCCATCCGTTTCGATCAAACAATATTCAAGTGAGAAAGTAAAGCTTAAGGTAGGAATTTTACCCACTTAAATGTAGTGTTGGGTGGTACCTTAAGAAGGGTAACTTCCCCACACTTAGACAATGCGAGGTCTACTCCCTTATGCTCTTCCTTGGATATCTCCACCTCTTGACAACTTTCTTTAAATTCTTCTTGCTTGTCGACTTCTTCCAATTCCTCCTCATCATCAATCACGTCAAACATGGAAGGTTGTGTGAAATCTACTTCAACATCGGCTTCACATTCATTGAAAGAGTCTTCAACAAGGTCATCAATGTTTCTTAATGATGAGTTGTCTTCAATATCTTCAACTTCCAATTCCATGGGAGAGGATTCCATTTTGGATAAGAATTCATCAATGATGGAATCTTCCTCTTGAGTAACCTCTTCAAGGTTTCCAACTATAGTATGCCTTGGAGGTTGTACACCCTCCTCAACATCAATATTAAGCTCCTTGGAAGGAGGTTCTTGGGCTCTCCATGGTGGTTCCGCATCTCCTAAATCTTCAACCACTCCTTCCTCTTCTTTAATAATCATAGGTTCCTCTAATTGTTCTAATACAAAATCTAATTCCTCATTCTCCCCCGGATTCTCCAATCTCTCCTTCATGCTATGCTCTTCTTTTAATTCTCCACATGTGGCCATGGGAGTGCTTTGAGTGCTCAAGCATTGGGAGGCTAATCGGTTTACCACCTCGGTCAAGATAGCCATAAATTCTAGTGTCTCCCCTTGCATTTCTTGTTGTCCTTGAAGTAGCAAAGTGAGAGACTCATCATCTATTGGGGCTTGGGGTGGATAGGAGGGTTCATTGTTTTGGAGAAAGGGTTCATAATAGGAAGGTGGTTCTTCTTGGTGGGATTGTAGCGGTTCAACACTCTCCACTTTTTCCACTTGTTGCACAACACACTCCATGGCTGCTTGAATTTGATCCAATGCTTTCTTGAGACGATCTCTTGATTCTTGTTCCAACTTGCTAAGGTAAGCAAGATCATCTTGCTCTTGGATTGATGGACATGAATATTCTTCCGTGGGAGGTTGTAGTTAAAAGTAAAATTCATCTTGTGAGTGACAATTTGCATACATTGGAGTTGGTTCCTCTTGGCAATAGTATGGAGGGGGTTCTTGAAAGTGTAGAGATTGTGGTGGTTCCATATATGGCTCATATGGCTTAAAAGGTGGTTGGTATGATGAGTGTAGGTTAGGGTCATATGGAGGTATTTGGTGAAAAGAGGCTTGTGAGTATGGTTGAGGATTATGTTGAGGATAAGGTTCATAAGCATATGGTAGTGGTTCTTGATAGTCAAAAGGAGATTCACCATAGCCATTGAATTGGCATGCATTAGGATGGAAATTATACCTATGAGTATCCGGAGGTTGTTGCCAATAGGAGTGATCAATTCCTTGGGAATCCTCCAATCTTTGATTGTTCCATCCTTGATGCATGTTATCATTGAAGTTTATATTTCCTACAACATAATTAGAACCAAACTCATAGCCAAGAGGGTGAGAATTCATAGTGAGAATAGAAAATAAAAACAAGAACTAATAAGAAACAAGAGAATCAAATCCTAAAACTAGCAAGAGCTAACAAAGAAACAAAAGGCAAACATATTCACAATATTCACATATGTACAATAACCAATAACACATCACCATTGCAACTCCCCGGTAACAGCGCCATTTTGATAATTGGATTTTTGTGTGGTCTAGAATTTCACAAATGAATCCTCGTTGCAAGTATAGTTTCTAAACAAACTAAAATCCTTTCATACAAAAATTTGGTTGTCACAAGTAATAAACCCCTAAAAATATAAACTGAAGTATTTAAACTTCGGGTCGTTCTCCCTAGGAATTGCACTAAAGTGTTCTTGTTATTGGTTATGAAGTATGTTTGGGGTTTTTGAGATAGTGAACAAGAAATATAAATGGCAAAGGATTAAACTAGCAACTAACAAAGCTCTTGGCAAGGTACATGAGAACTAGAGGTCCTATCCTCATTATCCTCCTCAATTGTGATATCAATTATCCATTGCTCCCACTTGGTTCACCTCTAACTATGAAGGAAAGTCAAGTGGATAAATCAAATTGGATTCACACATCCTAGTCATCTCCTAAAGGAATGACTAGCTTTGGTGACATGCAATTCAATTAGTAACTTCCAATTATCAATCAACAAAAGCATTAGATAACTCAAGTGTCATCAATTACTCAACCTAAACCAAGAGAAGGACAAAATCTAACTAATAACTAGAAGAGACATTTCATCAAACGCATAAAAGGCAATAAAAGTAAACAACATGAATTGCAAGAATTAAAGAGAGATCTAACTACAATGGCAAGAGATCAATAATAGAAAACCAAAGCAATTATGAAACAACAAAGAACTTACCAATTGCATTGAAGAAGAGATGTAGATCTACAAAAGAAAGTTCATAAATTACAACTAACAATACAAAGGAATTACAAGAGAAGAAGAATTATAAAACTATAAGAGAACAATTAAGGAAGGAAAAGGAAAATTAAGAGAGAAGAAGAAGTAGATCTAGATCTAAGAGAAGAGAACTAAAACCTAATCCTAATCCTAATTCTAGAGAGAAGTGAGAGCTTCTCTCTCTAAAAACTAACTCTAAACTAAAACTAAACTAATTGGTAACTTCTATATGTGTTTTCCCTTCAATCCTTGGGTTAAATAGCATCAGAAATGAGTTGAATTGGGCCCAAAATGCTTTAGAATTTGCTGGCCACGAGTTGCATTTTAGTGAGTCTTGTGCAACATCGATGTGTACGTGTACAGTGTGCGTACGTGTCCCTATAGCGTGGCAACTATGGTAAATCCTATATCATTTCGAAGTCCTGGATATTAGATTTCCAACGCAACTAGAACCGCATCATTTGAATCTCTGTAGCTCAAGTTATGATCGATTAAGTGCGAAGAAGTCGGGCTTGACAGCTTTGCGATTCCTTCATTTCATCATGAGTTCTCCATTTCTAAATGCTCTTTCTTCATTCTCTCAATTCCAATCTTTGCCTCATAAACCTGAATTTACTTAACAAACATATCAAGGCATCTAATGGAATCAAGGTGAATTAAATTTAGCTATTTAAGACCCAAAAAGCATGTTTTCACTCTTAAACACAATTAAAGGAGAATTTATAAAATCATGCTATTCTAGTGAATAAATGGGAGACAAGTTGACAAAACTCTCTAAATTTAACACAAGATAAACCATAAAAAATGGGGTTTATCACCCTTCCATATCAACTAGAATAGGATAATGATCTAAGCAATATTGGTTCAAATGACATATGACCACCTCTGGAAAAAGCCTTTTTCCAATCAATAGTCGCTATAGCTCGGTCTAAACGTTTTTGTATATTAATCCCCCAGATCGTTGTCTCCCGTCTCCTTCACAGTTAATTCCCAAAATATTGTGCAAACCTCCTTTGCCACGAATCAGATTTAACTCAACCATTTTTTTCCTTGTTTCTATAAGGAATACAAGGATGGAAACTTGTTGTGTTAAGAGCTTGTTGAGAGCTCTCAATGCCCATGGATTTCCAAGTCCATGGCAATTCCAGCTAATGATTTTCATTGATTCTGGGAGGGCTGCTCTGCAGCTACTTCCGAATTTGAATATCCCGGACTTGTCCGATTGTGTTTCTTCATAAGGTGGTCATTCTCCTCCCATTCTATTTCTTGAATTTCTGTAGTTTTTCTATTTCCGGTAACCAACACACTTTGGTGATGGGTGTTACGATGGGTAAGTGAATCTCAAGCCATCTGCTTCCACTTTGTAACCCGTTCAGGAATGAATAGGTGGAACCTGGTTGCTGCTCCTATCCTCATTACGTTGTGCACTTGTTTTCTCTTGTAAATTCTTTAGTGCATGCTTTCCCATCTCATATCTTGGTGTAGTTTTTTCTCCAAGGTAGTCGGTACTCCATGGGGTTCCAATTCCTGTTCTTTTCTTTGTTTATCTATAGTATATTTCGTATTTTCTTTCTATTTTGCTAACGCATTGGAGGTGTTCTGATTTGAGTTATCAACTAGATTCATCCCACTTTCGGTGTCTACCCTTTCTGATAAAGTAGAAGGCCTGTTATCTTTCACAGATAGCTTTGTAAATCCTGCTAAAACATTAGCCCTACCTGTTTTTAGACCACAATAGTAGCAAAAAGTGGGCAGCCATTCATATCGAAACTTAATCCAAGTACGACCATCAGTCTTATTTCCCAGGAATACCCCCACTTTTGATTGGTTGCAATATCTCTATATGTATCGTGACTTTCAAAAAACTACCTCAACCTAGTCTTGCCGTAAACATTTTACACTCCTTCACCTCACTAAGGCATTCAGCAATTTTGGTTCCTAGTGTGGTGGTTTTGCAATGTTCTGGGAGGTTCCAGAGTTGTAGTTTGAGTTCCACACTGTTGAAGGCTGGTGTGTTAACGTTGAAATTCCTTACCCATCTAGTAAGCAGTAATCATTCATTACGGAACAGCCAAGGTGAACCACGGAAAACTTATTTTAAATTAGTTTCATTTTAGAAGAAAAATTGATATATTTGAAGTGCTAATTCAATCATACTAAAGCTAGCTAATTTCCTCCAAACATTATTCATAGCTGTCTATATGTGATAAACCCTAATTTTGTGGTTTATCTTGTGCTTATTTTAGGGAATTTTATCACCTTTTCCCATATTTATTCAATAAAATAGCATGGTTTTGTGATTCTCCCTTGAATTGTGCTTAAGTGTAAAAATATACTTTTTAGGCCTTTAAATTGGTGATTTTAACTCACTTTAATTCCATTCGATGCCTTGATATGTTTGTTGAGTAATTTCAGGTTCATAAGGCAAGTATTGGATGGAAGAAGTGAGGAGAAAAGCATGCAAAGTGGGAGAACTCATGAAGAAATGAAGGGACCGTAAAGCTGTCAAGCCTGACCTCTTCGCACTCAAACGACAATAACATGAGCTACAGAGGTTCAAATGAGGCGGTTCTAATTGCGTTGGAAAGCTAACATCTGGGGCTTCGAAATAATATAAATTTTGCCATATGTTGCTTCGCGTATAGGGGCGTGCATGCGCAATGTGCATGGACGCGCCGATGGAGCACGTGACCCACTAAAGAGCAATTTATGGCCAGTGATTTCTAGCTCATTTTGGGCCCAATCCAACTCATTTCTGATGCTATTGAACCCAAGGATTGAGGGGGGAAATGAACCAAGTAGTCATAGTTTAGTTTTCACCATGTTTTAGGGTAGAATTCTAGATAGAGAGAGAGGCTCTCTCCTCTCTCTAGATTTAGGATAGAAATTAGGGTAAAGTTAGGTTAATCACTCTCAAATTCATCTTTCAATTCTTGTTTTGATTTCAATTCTCTTTACATTTTAGTGTTCTATTGTCTTTGTTCTTCTAGTTTCTCTTGTTAATCTCTTATTTTGTCCTCTTTTATGTTTATGAACATTTGTTGATTTCAAATTTCTTTAATGCAAATTTATGTTTCCATGTCTCTTTTATGTTGATCTTGATTGTTATTATTGATTTCTTGTTCATGATAGTTATGGGTTCTTTTAATTCTTGCATTTTATGATGTTTACTTATCTTGTACTCTAGGTGTTTGTTAAAATACTTTCACTAGTTTTTGAGTAGTTTCCTCTACTCTTGGCCTAGGCTAAGGGAATTGAGTGACCTTGAGTCAATGGGTCTCAATGAATTGGTAATTTGAGAACCCTTGGTGATCAATTTGATATCCATTGACACTAGCCTACTACTAGGTTAATTAGTAGTGAGGTTAGACCTTATGGGTTGATGTGATCAAGCCTATTTGACGTACTTCAAGCCTTGGAGTAGATATTACGTACTTAAGGCTTTGGAAGTAGACTTAATAGGTTGGCCTCTCATAATTATCAATATATGGTTTGTAGACAAGGATGGTAATCTCAATTACCTATGTCTAGCTAAGAGTACTTTTCTATTTCTTTTGTTAGTTCTCTTTACTCTTGGCCTAGGTGGAGTAATTAGTGACGTTTGAGTTATCTAATTCCTTTGATTGATTGACAATTGGAAGTTGCTAATTGACTTGGATACCACTAACACTAGTCTTTCCCTTGGGAGTTGGCTAGGACTTGTGAAATCAAGTTGATTCATCCACTTGACTTTCCTCCATGGTTAGAGGTTAACTAAGTGGTAGACTAAGTGGTAGCAATAGACAATTTGTGATCACAATTAAGGAGGATAACTAGGATAGGACTTCTAGTTCTCATATCTAGCCAAGAGCTTTGTTAGTTGTTAGTTTATTTTCATTACCATTTATATTTCTTGTTCAAAATCTCAAAAGCCCCAAAATACCTCATAACCAATAATCATACACTTCATTGCAACTCCTTGTGAGACGACCCAGAGTCCAAATACTCCGGTTAATTCTTATTTGGGGTTTGTTCTTTATGACAACCAAAATTTTTGTATGAAAGGACTATTGTTGGTTTAGAAACTATACTTTACAACGAGCTTTCATTTGTGAAATTCTAAACCACACAAAAGTTCGATCATCAAAATGGCGCCGTTGCCGGGGAGTTGCAATGGTGTTACATTATTGGCTATTGTGAATATGTGAATATGTTTCTCTTTTGCTCATTTGTTGGTTTTTGTAGGTTTAGGACTTTACTTCTCATTTTTGTTAATTTTGTTTTTCTTTGCTATTATGAATTATCACCACTTTGGCTATAAGTTTGGTTCAAATTATGGTGTAGGAAATGGGAGCTACCATGACAATATGCATCAAGGATTTGGGTACAACCAAGGATGGGAGGAGGCTCAAAGGATTGATCACCCTTCTTGGCAACAACAACCTTCGGTTTCTTATGGGTATAACTCTCATCCTAATGCATATCAATCAAATGGATGTGGTGACCCTTATTGTGATTGTCAACAATCACCACCACATGTCTATGAACCACCCCCTCAACATGATTTTGAATCACCTTACTCACAAGCCCCTTTTCACCAAACACCTCCATATGACCCCAACCCATATTCACCATACCGACCACCTTGTGAAACATATGAACCATATGAAGAATCACCCCAATTCAACCCCCAATACCCTCAAGAACCACCACCTCCATACTATTACCAAGAAGAGCCACCTTTAATGTATGAGAACTCTCAACCACAAGATGAATCACCTCCCATGTTTGAAAAAATCATGGCTCAGTTTGCTAACATTACCGCTATCTTGGACTCATGGGACTCATGCAACAAGCAAAGCATCTCCATAGATGAATGTGAGAAATTAACAGAAGAAAGGAGCATGAAGGAGATTTTAGAATCTCAACATGAGGACAAGGAGATGGGGTATGTCTTGCAACAAGTGGAGAGTGAAGAAATTGTTAATGAAGAAGAAGTGGTTGAAGACTTAGGAGATACGGAACCTCCATGGGAAGCTAAAATCATAGAAAATTCCTCCAAGAAGATTGAATTTGAT
The DNA here is from genome assembly GCF_014773155.1 of Arachis stenosperma. Lineage (NCBI taxonomy): Eukaryota > Viridiplantae > Streptophyta > Magnoliopsida > Fabales > Fabaceae > Arachis > Arachis stenosperma. The sequence continues at coordinate 45,633,844 of NC_080381.1, read as the reverse complement.
GTTGAGAAAGAAAGTGCACAACCTCCAAAACAATTACTGATGGTGAATCCTTTGAATTTGAAGAACCTTCTCCTAATGAGATGGAAAGCAATGTGGATGTAGATTTCTCTCAACCTCCCATTTATGATTCAGGTGATGGAGAAGAGTTGGATGAAAATGATGAACAAAGGATTGAAATTAAAGAATTTTATGAAGAGGTGGAGATCCTTAGAAAAGGGAGGATGGGAATTGAATACGCTTTGTCAAGACCCTTAGGAGCTTTTTTGCCTAGGTTACCATCCACTCCTACATTTGAGTGGGCAAAATTCGTTTCTATTACCTTTATTATCCCACTCAAATATGGCTTGCTTGAAACGGATGGCCAACTTAGGGAACTTTGTGGGATGAAGTGTAAGCGAAAAAGGTTTTGTGGTTGGTGTTGCAAATCAAGGCTCATTATGGTTGATGCTTCAAACATGAGATATAAAGGTTGGAGTAGTGCTCAACTAGAGGGGTCTAAGAGGGTAGTTTGGTACCTCCATGGGAATTCATCTCTCTTGCCACCCGAAGGAAATCACCACGATTAATTCAAAGACGGGTATAAAAATAAAGTGTGGGATCCCAGATCGCACAAGGAAGATCAACTTTGGGAGCCCATGGCTTGTGAGGAACTCCATCAAGGCTTGGAGTTATTAACTTTGGAAGATAGAGCTTATTGGAAGTCCAAGCATTGGTGGAAGTTCCAAGATGAGTACAAGTACAAGCTACCTTGATGAAGAGCTCCCCATAAGTCCAACTTAAGGACAATAAACAAAAGTGCTAGGTGAGAGACACCCCATCATGGTAACATCTTTCTTTTTTTTTCTTTTTGTAAATATTGCTAATAATTAGTTTAATTTTATGTTTTATTTGGTTAGATATGTTTATTTGGGAGTCTAGTATGTTAAATAAGGTTTTATGATGTTTTGGTAATTGTTTGGAGGTTTGGAATGCTTGGTTTGGTGCAAAAACATGAAAAATTTTGAAAAACAGAGCACCAACCCATGCGCACGCGCCGCGTACGCGTACGCGTGCCCAAGCCATTTCGACCATCCACGCGCACGCGTCACTTGCACATACGCGTGGATTGAAAGTTTCACCCTTCCATACATTTTTCCGAGAGTTGTGCCCACCTCGTGCCAACCTTGTGCCAGGACCCACGCGTACGCGTCAAGCACGCGTGATGAGCGGATAATTTATACACTTTTTGGCATTGTTTTTAGTATGTTTTTGGTAGTTTTAGTTGAGTTTTTAGTATATTTTTATTAGTTTTTAGTTAAAATTCACTTTTCTGGACTTTACTATGAGTTTGTGTGTTTTTCTGTGATTTCAGGTATTTTCTGGCTGAAATTGAGGGACCTGAGCAAAAATCTGATTCAGAGACTGAAAAGGACTACAGATGCTGTTGGATTCTGACCTCCCTGCACTCGAAGTGGATTTTCTGGAGCTACAGAAGCCCAATTGGCGCGCTCTTAACGGCGTTGGAAAGTAGACATCCTGGGCTTTCCAGCAATATATGATAGTCCATACTTTGCCCAAGATTTGATGGCCTAAACCGGCGTTCAAAGTCACCTCAAGAAATCCCAGCGTTAAACGCTGGAACTGGCACCCAAATGGGAGTTAAACGCCCAAACTGGCATAAAAGCTGGCGTTTAACTCCAAGAAGAGTCTCTACACGAAAATGCTTCATTGCTCAGCCCAAGCACACACCAAGTGGGCCCGGAAGTGGATTTTTATGTCATTTACTCATCTCTGTACACCCTAGGCTACTAGTTTTCTATAAGTAGGACCTTTTACTATTGTATTAGAGGACTTTGGTAGCTATCTTCGTTTTATGCTATCTTAGATCATTGGGAGGCTGGCCATTCGGCCATGCCTAGACCTTATGCTTATGTATTTTCAACGGTGGAGTTTCTACACACCATAGATTAAGGTGTGGAGCTCTGCTGTACCTCGAGTATTAATGCAATTACTATTGTTCTTCCATTCAATTCCGCTTGTTCTTGTTCTAAGATATCACTTGTTCTTCAACTTGATGAATGTGATGATCCGTGACACTCATCATCATTCTCACTTATGAACAAGGTGACTGACAACCACTTTTGTTCTACAAGCAACCAAGGCTCTAGTGAATATCTCTTGGATTCCTGATTGCACGATGCATGGTTGATCGCCTGACAACCGAGTGCTCGCCTGACAAACGAGCCAACCATTCCGTGAGATCAGAGTCTTCGTGGTATAGGCGAGAACTGATGGCAGCATTCAAGAGAATCCGGAAGGTCTAACCTTGTCTGTGGTATTCTAAGTAGGATTCAATGACTGAATGACTGTGACGTGCTTCAAACTCCTAGCAGGCGGGGCGTTAGGGACAGACGCAAAAGTATCGATGGATATTATTCCGGCCTGACCGAGAATCGACAGCTGAATTCCGCTATGCTGTGACAGAGCATATGCAATCGCTTTCACTGAGAGGATGGGAGGTAGCCATTGACAACGGTGAAACCCTACACGAGCTTGCCATGGAAAGGAGTAGGAAGGATTGGATGAAGATAGTAGGAAAGCAGAGAGACGGAAGGGAAGGCATCTTCATGCGCTTATCTGAAGTTTCTACCAATGAATTACATAAGTATCTCTATCTTTATCTTTTATGTTATTTTCGTTCATCACCATATACATTTGAGTCTGCCTGACTAAGATTTGCAAGATGACCATAGCTTGCTTCATACTAACAATCTCCGTGGGATCGACCCTTACTCACGTAAGGTATTACTTGGACGACCCAGTGCACTTGCTGGTTAGTTGTGCGAAGTTGTGTAATGCCATGGAATTGAACTACCAAGTTTTTGGAGTTCATGACCGGGGATTATGAGAGTTGTGAAAAGTATTGTTCACAATTTCGCGCACCAAGTTTTTGGCGCCGTTGCCGGGGATTGTTCAAGTTTTGAGCAAGCTTTTGGTAACAATGCCAAGGATTGTCAAGTTTGGACAACTGACGGTTCATCTTGTTGCTTAGATTAGGTATTTTTTTTTTCGAAATTCTTGAAGATGAATTCTAGAGTTTCATGATGATTTGTTGAAATCTGGCTGGCTGAGAAGCCATGTCTAATCTCATTGGACCGAGGTTTCAACTTATCATCACAAGAGCTTGTTGATTTTTATCAATCTTGCTTTTGGAGCAGTGATCTGCTAAGGCTTGGCTAGCCTTTGGCCATGTCTAGTGTTTTGGACCGAAGCTTTTTTTGAAAGCTTGGCTGGCTGTAAAGCCATGTCTAATTCCTGGACCGGAGTCTTAGACTAGCATTGCACTGATTCCTGGAATTCTCATTAAGAATTTTGATATCTTTTTCCACTTAATTTTCGAAAAACACAAAAAAAATCAAAAAAAATTTCATAAAAACCAAAAATATGTTATGTTCATTGTTGAGACACTAGTCTCATCTTAAGTTTGGTGTCAATTGCATACATTCATTCATGTATCTTAAGGATCTTCAAGTAATTCTTGATGATTTCTTACTCTGATCTTTGAATTCTTTTGGCTTGAGTGTTTATGCGTCTCATATAGTGTCAGTAGTATACAAACTGCTAAGTTTGGTGTCTAGCATGCATTGTTATTTCATTCTTGTAGCATTTTGATTATTAAAAATCCAAAAATATTTTTAATTTGTGTCTTTTCAAGTCAATAATACAAAGAATTGAAGATTCAGAACATGCTGCAGAGGAATTATGCAGAAAAAGCTGAGCATTCAAAAATGCCCAGTGAAGAAGACAGACTGGCGTTTAAACGCCAGCCAGGGTACCTGGTTGGGCGTTTAACGCCCAAAAAGGGTGCATTTTGGGCGTTAAACGCCAGAATGGATACCATTCTGGGCGTTTAACGCCAGGATGGCAAAGGGGGAAGATTTTGTTTTTCAAATCATTTTTTTTTCAAGTTTTCTAAGCTTTTCAAAATCAAATCTTTTTCAAATCATATCTTTTCAATCAAATGTTTTCAAAATCAATTTCTTTCCTTTTTCAAAGATACTTGCTATCAATTAATGATTTGATTCAACATTTCAAGTATGTTGCCTTTTCTGTTAAGAAAGGTTTAATGTTTGAATCATATCTTTTCTTGATAAGCCAAGTTATTAATTTTTAAAATCAAATCTTTTTAAAATTGTTTTCAAATCATATCTTCTCAATCACATTTTTTTTAATCAATCATATCTTCTTAACCTCATCTTTTTCAAAATAGTTTTCAATCAAATCTTTTTAACCTTTAAATTCAAAATCTTTTTCAAAATCACTTGATTCCTTTTCCACTGTGAGTTTTCGAAAATTATCAATCAATTTTTCAAAATGATTTTAAAAACTTTTTAATTAATTTTCGAAAATTCTCTTCCCCTCTTCCCACATCCTTTTATTTATGGAGTACTACTCCTTCTTAATGCACAATTCGAACTTTATCTCATCAAGTTCGAATTCTTCTACCTTCTTTCTTCTATTTTTCTGTTCCTCTGACACTTCAAGGAATCTCTATACTGTGACATAGAGGATTCCATATTTTCTTGTTCTCTTCTCTTTCATATGAGCAGGAACAAAGACAAAGGCATTCTTGTTGAAGCTGACCCTGAACCTGAAAGGACCTTGAAGAGAAAGCTAAGAGAAGCCAAAGCACAACTTTCTTTAGAGGACCTGACCGAATTCTTCAAAGAAGAAGAACACATGGCAGCCGAAAACAACAACAATGCCAACAATGCAAGGAAGGTGCTGGGTGACTTTACTGCACCTACTCCCAACTTCTATGGGAGAAGCATCTCTATCCCTGCTATTGGAGCAAACAACTTTGAGCTTAAGCCTCAATTAGTTTCTCTAATGCAACAGAATTGCAAATTCCATGGACTTCCAATGGAAGATCCTCATCAGTTTTTAGCTGAGTTCTTGCAAATCTGTGACACAGTCAAGACTAATGGGGTTGACCCTGAGGTCTACAGACTGATGCTATTCCCTTTTGCTGTAAGAGACAGAGCTAGAATATGGTTGGACTCACAACCTAAAGATAGCCTGGACTCTTGGGAAAAGCTAGTCAATGCCTTCTTGGCAAAGTTCTTTCCACCTCAAAAATGGAGTAAGCTTAGAGTGGAAGTCCAAACCTTCAGACAGAAGGATGGAGAATCCCTCTATGAAGCTTGGGAAAGATACAAACAATTAATCAGAAAATGTCCCTCAGACATGCTTTCTGAATGGAGCATCATAGGTATTTTCTATGATGGTCTCTCTGAACTATCCAAGATGTCTTTGGATAGCTCTGCGGGAGGATCTCTTCATCTGAAGAAGACGCCTACAGAGGCTCAGGAACTAATTGAGACGGTTGCAAATAACCAATTCATGTACACTTCTGAAAGGAATCCTGTGAACAATGGGACAAATCAGAAGAAAGGAGTTCTTGAGATTGATGCTCTGAATGCCATTCTGGCTCAGAACAAGATATTGACTCAACAAGTCAATTTGATTTCTCAAAGTCTGTCTGGAATGCAAAATGCACCTGGCAATACTAAGGATGCTTCATCTGAGGAAGAAGCTTATGATCCTGAGAACCCTTCAATGGAAGAGGTGAATTACCTAGGAGAGCCCTATGGAAACACCTATAATTCTTCATGGAGAAATCATCCAAATTTCTCATGGAAGAATCAAGAGAGACCTCAACAAGGTTTCAATAACAATAATGGTGGAAGAAACAGGTTTAGCAATGGCAAGCCTTTTCCATCATCTTCTCAGCAACAGACAGAGAGTTCTAAGCAGAATACCTCTGACTTAGCAACAATGGTCTCTGATCTAATCAAAACCACTCAAAGTTTCATGAATGAAACAAGGTCCTCCATCAGAAATTTGGAAGGACAAGTGGGTCAGCTGAGCAAGAAAATTACTGAACTCCCTCCTAGTACTCTCCCAAGCAACACAGAAGAAAATCCAAAAGGAGAGTGCAAAGCTATTAACATGGCCGAATTCTGGGAGGAAGGAGAGGCAGTGAACGCCACTGAGGAAGACCTCAATGGGCATGCACTGGCCTCCACTGAGTTCCCCAATGAGGAACCATGGGAATCTGAGGCTCAAAATGAGACCATAGAGATTCCATTGGACTTACTTCTGCCTTTCATGAGCTCTGATGAGTATTCTTCCTCTGAAGAGGATGAGTATGTCACTGAAGAGCAAGTTGCTAAATACCTTGGAGCAATCATGAAGCTAAATGACAAGTTATTTGGAAATGAGACTTGGGAAGATGAACCTCCTTTGCTCACCAAAGAACTGGATGACTTGTCTAGGCAGAAATTACCTCAAAAGAGACAAGATCCTGGGAAGTTTTCAATACCTTGTACCATAGGCACCATGACCTTCAAGAAGGCTCTGTGTGACTTAGGGTCAAGTGTAAACCTCATGCCTCTCTCTGTAATGAAGAAGCTAGGGATCTTTGAGGTGCAAGCTGCAAGAATCTCACTAAAGATGGCAGACAACTCAAGAAAACAAGCTTATGGACTTGTAGAGAATGTTTTGGTTAAGATTGAAGACCACTACATCCCTACTGATTTCATAGTCCTAGAGACTGGGAAGTGCATGGATGAAACCATCATCCTTGGCAGACCCTTCCTAGCCACAGCAAAGGCTGTGATTGATGTTGATGGAGGTGAACTGATCATTCAAGTGAATGAAAAATCCTTTGTGTTTAAGGCTCAAGGATATCCCTCTATCACCATGGAGAAGAAGCATGAAGAGCTTCTCTCAAATCAGAGACAAACAGAGCCCCCACAGTCAAACTCTAAGTTTGGTGTTGGGAGGCCACAACCAAACTCTAAGTTTGGTGTTGAACCCCCACAGTCAAACTCTAAGTTTGGTGTTGGGAGGTTCCAACATGACTCTGAGTATCTGTGAGGCTCCATGAGAGTCCTCTGTCAAGCTAATGACATTAAAGAAGCGCTTGTTGGGAGGCAACCCAATGTTTTATAATTAACTATTTCCTTTTGTTATTTTATCTTTTTTGTAGGTTGATGATCATTAGAAGTCACAAAATCAATGAAAAAAGCAAAAACAAAATGAAAAACAGGAAGAAAAACAGCACACCCTGGAGGAAGATGTTGCTGGCGTTTAAACGCCAGTGAGGTTATGATGAGCGGATAATTTGTACGCTTTTTGGCATTGTTTTTAGTATGTTTTTGGTAGTTTTAGTTGAGTTTTTATTATATTTTTATTAGTTTTTAGTTAAAATTCACTTTTCTGGACTTTACTATGAGTTTGTGTGTTTTTCTGTGATTTCAGGTATTTTCTGCAGATGCTGTTGGATTCTGACCTCCCTGCACTCGAAGTGAATTTTCTAGAGCTACAGAAGCCAAATTGGCGCGCTCTCAACGGCGTTGGAAAGTAGACATCCTGGGCTTTCCAGAAATATATAATAGTCCATACTTTGCCCAAGATTTGATGGCCCAAACCGGCGTTAAAATTCACCTCAAGAAATTCCAGCGTTAAACGCCGGAACTGGCACCTAATTGGGAGTTAAACGCCCAAACTGGCACTAAAGCTGGCGTTTAACTCCAAGGAAAGTCTCTACACGAAATTGCTTCATTGCTCAGCCCAAGCACACACCAAGTGGGCCCGGAAGTGGATTTTTATGTCATTTACTCATCTATGTACTAGTTTTCTATAAGTAGGGCTTTTAGAAAGAGCTTTTAGAGAGACTTTGGTAGCTATCTTTGTTTTATGCTATCTTAGACTATTGGGAGGCTGGCCATTCGGCCATGCCTAGACCTTATGCTTATGTATTTTCAACGGTGGAGTTTCTACACACCATAGATTAAGGTGTGGAGCTCTGCTGTACCTCGAGTATTAATGCAATTACTATTGTTCTTCCATTCAATTCCGCTTGTTCTTTGTCCAAGATATCACTTGTTCTTCAACATGATGAAGGTGATGATTGACGCCCATCACCATCCTCACCCATGAACAAGGTGACTGACAACCATTCTTGTTCTACAAGCATCTGAGGCTTAGTGAATATCTCTTGGAT